>NC_044002.1:17314065-17667399 GCF_902150065.1 Myripristis murdjan | reverse complement strand
TGATGAGGGAAACAGAAATGAACTGTAAACACGGGCTATGAAGAAACTGTAATTAAGTCCCGTGCGATCCAGCTGGAGGTTTCCAGGTTCACCAACGCGCCGCGTGTTTGTTTTGACGTCTGCGGACATGCCTGAGTGTTTACAGTATATTTATAACGCTACTCCACGCTGCACACGGGGCCCGATGGCAGACATGTTTATAGCATTGCTCGGGCTAATATGGGCTGTGATATTTACTGCTGCCTGGGTGAGGAGACAGCATTCCCAGACAGGCTTAGCTAGCTCTTATCACCACAGCACAGCCAGAGCTCCACTCTCTCGCTCTACTTTTTCTCTGTCTGCCTCTTCCTCGGTCGCCCTGCTGCTGTTTACATGGCGGGGGCCTGGAATCAAACAGGAATGAGGGCAAATGACTTCACAGCATGACCGAGCGTACTCACCCTATTTTATTTTCAATTATTGCATGTTATTTTTATGTATTTATTTAGCCTTGGTTGGGACTGGTGTTTAAGAAGTTGATGTCACTCAGCTACTTTTTTAAAGTGGGGTCTGGGGACCCCCAGGGGTCCTTTAGGGGCTTCAGGGCGGTCCTATACAAAATAAAGAATTGTTTAATTAACTTGTTCATATTTCTATTTTTTCTATATTCCTTGTTTATAGTGTTTATATTGCTTGCTACTATTTATTTTCTGTTTATAATGTAAATTTGCTTCATATTCTGCTATCCACTTTGCTACTGTAATGCTTGAAATTTCCCCACTGTGGGACTAATAAAGGAATATCTTATCTTATCTTATCTTATCTTATCTTATCTTATCTTATCTTATCTTATCTTATCTTATCTTATCTTATCTCTTAGAAATTGTTATAATACAAAAATAATTTATGAATGATTATTTTAAGATTATGTTTTCATTCCAACATGTTGAATCTGTTTGTCATTGCTCAAGTATGACATCTAAGCACAATTTTTTTTTTTTTTTTTTTTTTTTTTTTTTTTTCATATCAGCATCTCTATAGAGCAAAATCACTTGATGGGGATTCACTTGGGGTTCCTAAATGTGAAAAACATTAAAAAGCCATCAGCAAGAAACATCTTGATATGCCTGAAGCAACCTCAGCTTGTCTTGCTGTCATCATTTCAGGACTTGTGGCATCAGACAGCTGTCATCGAAGTTTTGAATTTCATGAGATGCCAAGATGCCACCAGCCTCCAAAACCCCCTCTGTAGGTGTATTTCTGCCAGCCACTGATGGCTCATTTAGCATTAGGGCTCCTAAAGAATATGTTATGATATTAAATCGCCATTTATTGTAGGCTAAAACAGGAGGGAAAGAGCGCTGCATTGGGGAGAGTAGACCAAGATCCAATCAAAAACAAAAAAATCACAAGCATTTCAAAATTTCCTCTCTCATATTTCCCTCTCTCTGCTGTGTTGTAACCTCCTGCCGTCCTCCTCGCCCTCCGTCTCTGTCTTGTTAACGCTCTTTTTGTTGATGTTTAAGGATTCACGGCTGTGTGTTTCTGTAGGAGAGAAGCAGAGTGAAATACAGTCGCATACACACACACACACACATACAGAGTGGTAATTGCTCTGAAAACAAAGTGCGCAGAGCCAGCGGGTGTTTTTGGAGGAGTAATCCATCAGCTCGTGTTGTAGATTTATAGCGAATAGTTTAATGTATGTATGGCTTCCGTGGGTGGCCGTAATGAGTTAGAGGGACAGGCGTATGCCTTATTAGGTGTGTGTCTGTCTTATGTTCACACACACACACATACACTCACATATACACTAATTTCTTCAGTTGTGTGTTGGAACGGAGACCGGCTGTGTGTGTATTATGATAATGTGTGTTCTCTTTCCACTGAGGTACACAGTGACACCGAGCTTATCAACCGCGTGTGTGTTTTGCGCTCACGCTACATACACATGCATGCAGGTTGTGTGTGTTTTTCCTGCCGCTAAGTGCTTTTTTAAAAAAAAAGGTTAACTGGGTATTTTGGAGGTGAAGCCCCAGCCTCTGCGTAACCCCAGCAGGGAGTGTTTTCTAGAGGAAGAGGCCGTGTTTTTCTTCGGTCTTCTTGACGCACTTTTCCCCGGACCTCAAACACTTGGGGTTATCATCACACATATGCCGCCCAGTAGCTCAGTCCATCAGTGCAGTCTGGAATTTAAATCTAATCCTGGATGTTGTATTCGCACATTCCTGGAGACTTAAAAAGATGCAAAGAAGCTGCTTGGCTCTCAGTCTACCTGTTATCGCTCACATTTCAGGGCAGTTTCGCTTCAAAACCTTCTGAAACCTAAACAAAAATCCCTTTATTTGCTTTAAACCATTCGAAAATTAAAAGTATCTTTTTATATTTTTTTTATAAAAAGAGGTTTCAGAGGGTTAATAACACCAAAAACACACACTCAGCTGTCTTCTGTTCCATCAGCAACCCTGACAAAAAATCTCAAATCATATCATACACATGCAGCATACCTCTATATTATTATTAACAAGACTTGGCACTGCTAACACAATGACGCATCATAACTGTGGCTATTAATCCAAAACACTTAATGCCTCATCTGGAGAGGTGTTGCTTGTTAAGCCTGTAATTGCTGCTTTTAAAAAAAAAACCCTGCATTATTCTAACATATTGATGATGATGAACTGATACTGATGTTAGCTACGATAAATCAAAACATGCTCCCAATCCTGTGTTTTGTATGTCAGCGTGGAGGAACTACTTTTTTTGACATTTAGATCGCTATTTGGGCTGAAACTGGCTTGTCCCAGCAGGAGGATATTCCCCATGTTTTTCCTGCAGTAAATTTCACCTGGAAAGGACTTGCACAGTGTGGTATAAATCTGCCGCAGACACTTTGTCGTCAGGAGGCAGTGCATGAGTTGTAGCGTATTGTGTGAGTCGGTGGGAAAGGTGTTTTTGAAGTGGGGACGAAGGAACTATGCTTCGCTTTGGATGTTGTTATTGCTGGCAAATTGGGCTGTAGCAAATTCCCATCACTCTGACAATGGGCATGGTTAACATGCATGCTTCTGTATACACACACACGCCCATTATGTGCATGCACACTGCCAAAAAAAAAAAAAAAAAAAAAAAAAAAACAGCTCCTGTGTCTTAATTTTCTGCTGTTGGGCTGTACATACACACATGCACAGGCATTGCACATATGTTTGTGTGGTGCCATTTATTTTAGTTGTGCTGCTATACAATCTTACGCAAGGCACAATCACACTCACATACACACAACATCACTGTCTCATTTGCTATACGTGTGCATGTGCATGTGCATGTACTCACACACACACACTCACACACACACACACAGATGGGCTGGTTGGTCTTGGGCTGCAGGTCTAATGCGGTGTTTCTCTCTCACGGTGTCTCTCTCCCAGGACGGGGGGAGTCTGGTGGACTCCAGTGGGGCTCTGCGCCTCCCGCTCTATACTGCCTGGCTGGAGCTCAATCAGAAGGAGGTAACCTCTGACCCCTAGACCTAGCCCACTTTTTGTTTTTCGGTGCCTCATTTAGCCCCTGCTCTGCTTCTAGTACGGTCTCCCCATGCTTACCTCCAGTGCCTCCAGAGGTAACATGGCCTCTCTAGTGTTAGCTCTAGTTTCCGTCTGGCTCCAGCAGATTCTAGTCTGGTTTTGTTTGGACCGTAGGACTGGCTGTTGTTCTGTGTTGGTTTTCATTGTGGTGTGGTTTTCCGGTTCTGGTTTGGCTGTAGATCATGTCTGGACGTGGTGTTAGTCTGATCTGGCTGGGCTTTGTTCCTTCTCGTCTTCGTCTTTCATCTTGATCTGACGTGGCGTAACGATGTGATGTGACCCTGGTTTCCCAAAAACCTCTTAAAGCTGAAATTGGCAATGTTTTTAATTAATATAGTGTTATGTGGAGTATGGTAAAACTCCAAAATGGGCACTTTTGCTGTGGCTGGACGCACCAGTTGTGATTTCTGATACACACAGAGGTATTAGCTAGCACAGCACAGAAAATACTAAAATTCAGTCCTCCAGTAAATAGTATATCTCCCTCTGTTTTACCAGTCCATGATATTTTCACTTTGCAAGACTTGAGAATTGGCCGCTGTGGAGCAACGTGTCAAAAGTTACAGATTTCAGCTTTAAGCACAAAGATAATGAATACTTTGCCACTTTATAGAAGCAATAAAAACATGTTTCTTACATGCTTAGGCAAACATGGGCCTCACCATACTTCAGACTGTTGTGGCAGATCCTAGTTTGGATATAACTCGTGGTGACATGAAGTTCAAAAGTGGCATAAAAGTCAATTCTGACTGAGTGTGTGAATGTTTTTTTTGTTGTTTTTTTTTATACTGGCATGCCTGCAAATGATGCCTCTCTGTTTATTCAGTCCCTGGTCACTGCCACTCTGTTTGGCTATCTTTTAGTAGTTTTGCATGCAATTCCACATTTTGTTTTGCTCTAGAAACACAATGGACATTGATTCAACTTGTCTTACCTGCTGCATTTTTTTCTCCTCTACCTATCTCTGTCAAAACATCTGCAGTCCACCTTCCCTCTCTCTCTCTCTCCCTCTCTCTCTCTCGCTCTCTGTTATACCTAAAAATGGACCAGCGTGTAGCAGATATGACACAAACAGTCTCGCCTGCCTGTCTGTCAGCTCTCATTGACTTCCTCCACTGGACTTCGTTCAGGTGAGGTAAACATCCCTGTGCCTTGGCAGGCAGACAGGTAGACAGACAGTGGCTTGTGCTTGTGTTGTCTTTGGCAGTGGCACAGCGGCCTGAAACACCGACTCTGTAAAGGAGGATTAAGAGCGTTCAGAAAGCAGCGGCGATGACTCTGGTAATGAGCATCGACAGTGCATCTCTCGCAGTTACTTGGGCAAGAGAATTAACTCAATAATAAAGGCAGCCTCTCAGTAAAGTGGTGTCCTTTGAGGCTGTTGCCCTCATTTTAACCTCCTTCATGACACAACTGTGTGTGTGTGTGTGTGTGTGTGCATGTTTAGTGTGTCTCTCCCTGTGTGTGAAGGCATTTGTGCATCTAGTAGAGGGGGACTAATACATCAGGCATTTTATTAAGCCTCTGATATCACAGATTTTTACACATTTTGTTTTTGACTATATATGTATTTAATTACTGAGTACTCATGAATCTCTACTATTTTTCTTATTGCTGATTATAGTTGTAATATTGCATGAATTTGCTGTATTTTTCTCTCTTTGTAAAGCACATTGAATTGCCGTGTTGTATGAAATGTGCTATATAAATAAAGTTGCCTTGCCTTGGTAGCAGGTTGGTGTAGGGATAGTGATATCAGTTTTAATAGTAGTAATAGTAGCAGTAACTGTAGTAGTAGTAACTCTTGTCATAGTAATAGTAGTTGTAGTTGCTGTAATAATAGCATTTATATTGAAATTATCATTAGTTATTGTAGTATTGTAATAGTAGCAATAATACCATAATAGTGGGCCTACTGGTTTGTTATTAGTATCAGTAGTAGAAGCAGTAACTGTAGTAGGAGTTTATAATAGTAGCAGTATAAGCTGTACTGTAGTTCCAGTGCCTGTATTTGCTGTAGTGGTACTAGTAGCAGTAGTTGTAGTATTAACTATAGGAGTACTATGCTGGGTTTCGGTGTTTCATTTCAATTCTGCCTTGAAAATCTGGAGGAAACGCAAATATATGTCAGATTTTGTGTCCAGATCAGTGAGTTGCCCGTCAGCAGGAACAGCAGACGTGTTCACAACTGTGTCACTCAGGAATGAGGATAAATCTATCGTTACAGGCCACCTTCATACACAACTGTCTGTCTCACAACATCTCTCTCTGTCTCTCTGAAAGAGGAGTGGGGAAATGTAACGGGAGGATAGAAATGAAGTCGCGCGTCTCAGAGGAAGTATTGTTTATGAGAGAATCAATCCAGATAAATTATACTCACCGCTATAAACTCCTAGCACTGATCTCCCTGCTCCTCCCTCTGTCTCTTATCTAGTCCTGTTTTATTGTGCTGCAGCTTTTACTGCCAAACACGAGTATCAATCTTGATGCTATCTTACAGTCTCCAACTCCTTCATGTTGCACTCCATTTAGGATTTGTAAGAGTAAAAATAAGTTGTCTCCCCCAGTTATGACTTGGTACCGGATCATACTTGATACTGGATCAGATCCAGAACCTAATATGATTTAAAATGGCTCTGATTCGGATGCATATAATAAAATGTGGAAAAGGTTCATTTTATTCCACTATAGTTTTGCTTGTTTGCAGTGAGCAATGTTGATTCTCTCCAAAATGTCAACTGGTGGTTTGAGAAAAGGTACAAAAAAGCAATAAAAGTAAAGAATAACACATAAAGCTGGGAAAAATCAGTAACGTCGATTAAAGAGACACACATTAAGATTGAAGAATGAAGATGGATTTGAAAGAAGACACTTTCAGACATATTTATTTTTCTCAAGCACTAGTAAGAACATGATCCCGCTGATGTGGCTCTACAGGCACTCAGCTGCATTTGTAGACTTGTAAAAATTTTTTTTTTTTTTCTCAAGCTTGTCCAAATGGGGTAAAGTTACCGTTACCTCAGGTTTTGCTCATCCACACGTCTGTTTTGCCGCTTTAAAGCTACAAGCTGACAAAAGCCGCTGTCCATCTGTTACACTGATAGATGGGAGACTGATCAGGAGACCAAGACAGCAGTAACATATAGGCTTGAACATGGGACATCATAGCTTTGTGTAACGCCTCGGGAACTCTGTGTGTGTGCGTGTGTTTGTGTGTGTGTGTGTGTTTGAATAATTCACACTTCTAGGTTTACATAGCCAGAGGGTAAGTGAGGTAATGTGGACATGACAGGGTTTGTTTCTGCCAAATGGAGGAGAGGACACACTAGCCTGCACATGACGGGCCAAAACTTCATTTTATACATACACACACACACACACACAAACTCACACACACACACACACACACACACCACACATTTATCACCTATTGTGTGTTTGTAGCAGCAGTTTCCAAGATGGATTCTTGGTTTCATTCAACATTTGTCTGTTTTTTCATGCTCTAGTGCAGCTTGTAGTGCCTAACCTCGCTTATAATGGCACTTTATGGCAACAAACGCATGTTTCTTAGTTGTTTCTGCTTAAAACTGCCTCAACTCTGCTGATTTGTCGTTACAAATGCATGTTTTGCAGCTAAGCTTTATTCAAAATGAATTACAGGGAAATGTGTTTAAAATGATGCACGTAGATATGTTTAAATATTTCAGTCAATATAAGTCTGATGTAGCGTTAGTGAAGCATTGGCAGCCACAATAAAGGGAAAAAAGCTTTTTATTTATTTTTTTTTTAACTTAGATGCTATTCAAGGGGGAAATCAGAGTGGTGCAAAGCATTTTTAAATTGACAGAAAGTGAGAGAGAGCGTGAAGGAGAGAGAAACAATGGCATCTCCGAGGCCAAACCCAAATAAAATAAAAGGCTGTGTGCCCCTCTTCCTTTATTATCAAAATAAACCACATGGCCGTCTGCACCTCCGCTAGCCACTTCCTGCCACACACACACACACACACACACACACACACACTCAGACACACTCAAATACACTCGCCGCTCGCTCTCTCAACACACAACCTAAACACATTCTGCAGACATCCTTCCCACACTCCTCGAACACACACACACACACATAAAATCACCGCTAAGTGTTCCCCCTCTTGCCTCTCTCTCTCTATCCCACCCACTGCACTCACACACACACTCACACACATATTTCCTGCTCATTAGTTGCTCATTTTGACAGTGTTTAAGGTTTGTTTTACTGAGCTGTTGTAGAGTGTTTTGTGTGTAACTCAATCCGTGCAGCGAGGGCCTTTATCCCGGCCGCAGGGCTGCTCCAGCGATCATGTCGGCTTTGACAGGCAGCCGGTGGTAATAGAGGTGTCAGTGTGTGTGAGAGGGGTATGTGTGTTCTTTGGTGGGACGTTGTGTCTTTCTGGAGTGTGTGTGTGTGTGTGAGACGGGGAAATGTTGCTGCTGAAGTACGCTGGACTAAGCCCTCTGCTACTGCACAATCTGTGTTCAAAGAGAGAGCAAGAGAGAGTGTGTGTGTGTGTGTGTGTCTAGTCGTGTTCACTCCCCTTTTCCTCTTTGTGGGTAACCGTGGGGATCAAGTGTGTTGCCATGGTAGCTGCAAGCCTATCGCCCCCGGAGACGAGACCTCGGAGATGGACGAGGGAATTGTCAAAACCCCAGAGAGAGAGAGGGAGAGAGAGAGAGAGAGAGAGAGAGAGAGAGAGAGAGAGAGAGAGAGAGAGAATAGTGCAAATAAGAGACTCTCATGGGGCCCCTGAAAACGAGGGCCAAGTGCACTTCAAAATAAGGGTCAGAAAGTATCCTGAAACTGTATACAAGTGTAGCAGCCAGTGTTACACAGCCAACACACATGCACAAACTCACAGAAACACACACACACACACACACACACTCACACAGAGCAAACTCAACCCCAATCAGTTGACCCTATACCGCCGAGGGGACATCCCAGACAAAGCTGGCCATTCAGAAGTGAAGACGAGCCGTAAGGTTAATAACAGCCGTGCTGAAGGTTAAGCCCATTTTCAGGACGGCCTCACTCCATTATACATGGCCTTTTTTTTTTTTTCTCCTTTACATGCTCCACGTTTCCCCTTTCGTTTTCTACGTTTTGAAACGGGCCTCACCAGTGGACATGAAAGAAGCTTTTTATTGTCATTAGTTCCAACTGATTTTTCGATCTGCATATCAAAGCGGTGAGCACGCCGGCTCGCTTCACCGGAGCCACTTCCAGGAGGAAAGATCTCGCCTCCTTGGCCGAGAGCCTGAAAATGTAAACCGCAGAGGGTGATGGCGATTGGTGGAAAGTGCTGCTTAAGGCGGGACTTAAATGAGAACATCAAGAAAAGTGTAATAAAACAAACTGGTGACCATTTTGAATTAAACTGGATGAAATATGATCACATCTATAGCTTTCCATATTCCTCTAATAACACACCAATTAAAGGCGTTAAGGTGCATTTGGATAGAAGCTACTTCTAATTCACAAAAACAGTGTTATTTTTATGCTTTACTAGGAGAGGCCTGAGTGTAAAATGAATTTTGTTCTACACTCATTTTAACATATAAATTTGGTTTTGATATTATTTAGAGGTGAATGAAAGGGAATGGCTTCAAGAGGTAAGGAACTGTTTTTCTATGGAGCCCGCCTCTGAGGAAAAAAAAAAAAGACCCATGTATAAATCTATACCCTTAGAAAACTGTGCACACGGTTTATAAAGCATGCTCTCGGATTCATAATCAGTGCCCTGGAGTTATGAATCCATGCACACAGGTTTGATGCCTCTGGATTACGAATCCGTGCCCGAGTCATTTAGACGCATGGATTGCAAATGCAAGGGTGCAGTTTATACGCTCGATGAATTTGTTCTCCTTCGTAACTATCTCACAGTTGATTGACATTGATTACTGGTGATGTGTGCATGAGGGTGTGTGTGTGTGTGTGTGTGTGTGTGCAGAATTTAGCATGGGAACTGTGTGTGCATCAAACATTTATGAGCTAACAGCTGGGTAAATGCTCAAATATCCCCAGCCTATACACATCACACACACCCTTTACCCTGTATATCTAATTCAGCGCTGACGTGTGTGTGTGTGTGTGTGTGTGTGTGTGTGTGTGTGTGTGTGTGTGTGTATTTGTGGGCAAGTGTCACTATGTGACTTTCAGCACTTTAACAGCTGCACCCCCTTTCCTTTTGGGTGTGTGGGACCATTATATGCCACATCTGGGTCTCTCTCTCTCTCTCTCTCTCTCTCTCTCTCTCTCTCTCTCTCTCTCTCTCTCTCTCTCTCTCCCTCACCTGTCTCATCCCCCCTCTCACTCTAGCTTTATCTCATCCCCGCCTTGCCTGACTGAACATGAAAGAGATAAATGATAAGATCATAATTAGACTACTTTAGATTCCTTTGTTCAGATACTCCATTCACTGAGTGCTTTTTTTTCTCTCTCTCTCTCTCTCTCTCTCTCTCAGACAAATAACCTCCTTATGGCTCTTGAAAACCTTTTTTTTCCCCCCCAGTGGTATCACACTTTTCCACTTATTTGTCCTCTGATTGAAGTAATTAGCTATCATTGTGTTACCTCAAACGTTGCACTCTCACCTTAATTCAGAGTTGTTTTTCTAAATTGTAATGCGATTTCTGCTTCATTTTAATCCCACGGGCTCCTTGACAGCAGTTGTTAGGGGAGGTATAGAGTATTGGTTATTAATTTTCCCTGCCCATATTTTCACTTTTGAGTGTAGGACTTTGTCTCACATTAGGGTTTTGTCAGAGGGCATTTTATCCCCTTGATCTGATTTTTAGAGACATTTTGATCCTTGTTCGGGACCGTTTATAGCAAATAAACACTCAGCACACGGTTTATTCCTCACAGAAGAGAACAGAGCTGCTTCCCTGCTGTCTATCCACAGTTTTCATCCCGCAGTTGATATGTTTTTTTTGTGATACTGGTTGTTTAGTTTTGGCTGCGTGATGCCATATTTTCTGCTGTTTCAAGCTCTGTTGGTTTCTGATTAAAAACACACTCCAGTTATCTCACCCAGAGCGGTGTAGAAAGAATTCCCCTGGTCACAGCCTCTCGTGAATCACCAATAGCGGCCCACATGGGACAGTATTTGCATTCATGCATGACTGTTTTATTGCAGGGAAGAATGTTAAAAAAAAAAAAAAAAAGAGAGAGAGAGAGAAAGTCCCCTCTCGTTTTTAATTTCACATGCTTTTTATGAACTTCCGGGGCATTTTGGCCCCGGGACACTCTTCATTTGTGACCGTGCATCAGTATGCATGTTCACCTGGCACGTCGTGGCACACTCTTATACTTGTGTAAGCGATGTAGCTCGCACACCAATTATATCTTCTTGCTCTGTGAAGTGTAGCGTCCCACCACGGGGTGCTGTCACGTCAGCTCAGGAACCGGAATCTAAGTTACATAACGCCACGGTAAATCTTGTCACTTGACAGTTTTTGCAAAAGGGGGCTGGTTCCTCCTCCTCCTCTGGTATGAACTTGGTGAATAATGGCAGGTAATGCACCTCAGCCAGCGGAGAGAGTTCAGTCGTTCATGCGCGGGCAGACAGCAAGACAGCAAGACGGATGTCTGTGGTTACCATGGTAATGCCGGGAGGCGGGAGCGCACATGTAGGCACCTGTAGATACCGAGGGGCGATTGGCTGGTCGCCAGTGACATGGGTGTGGCTTCCTACCAGCATGGCTGCCTTACAGACAAGGTGACTGCAGGTTACTCACACACACACACCTGTGAACACACTGATCTAGAGACTGGTGAGCTGCAATGTTGTATTAATTCATTAACTGAGGAGCATATGAGCAAACTCCATGAAACCTGGCTCATTTCGCTTTACAGGAAACACAAGATTCACACTGGAATAAATAATTAATGCATTCATATAAGAGCATTTATTGACCTCTTTTGGAGTGGACGTCTTCAGGTTAAGTTATCAAGGTGCTGATTCAAAATGAATAATTATGGAAAACAGCAGCAAATCACAATCTGGAAAAGTCTGGAAGTTTTTGGCTCTTAGATTGAGACACAGTGAATGGCCAAGAACAACATAGGTGACATATGCTGCCAATGTAGATATGAATTTTTTCATGATTAATGCAGTGGTTTATTAACATTTCCAGTCTTTTAATGGTCTGGCATGGTTGTTAAACATGTGACCAATGCTCTCAAACAAAGTAGCTTACAAATACTCGGCAGGTAGGGGTTTAGTTTCTTGCCTCAGGACAGTGAAGCGTTACATCTCTGACCTGTTTAAAACTGAAAATCCGTTTTAAACTACAGCATTCGTCTTTTTGTGCTGACTCTACTCCTCCTCACTCTCATGGATCATTAAGGATCACTCCTTTCTTGCACAGGATGCGTCTCTTCCACCAAATCACAAACGCCATGGCATACGTGTTTATATAAACTCAGCATATGGACGAAGGAGGGGAAAGCAAGCGGTATTTTTATGCTCAATCATTCATTCACTCCTTGCGGATCTGTGTTCCCCCAGGAAATAACCCGAGGGCCGCTTTGTTTTTGTTGGGTTTCTCACGCTACACTTGCTCGCTGATTCCCGTCTTGTGACTTGTGCGTTTGCACCCAGGAAATGATTTTCTGCTTTATTCGTTAGCACACGATCGATGTTATAATCTGCTCCTCCCTCTCCCTGTCTCTCTCCATATCTGTCTCCCATCTCTTTTCATTTCTGTCTCACTCTCCCTGTTAGAGGTTGAGAGGCTAGACAGATGTAAGTGACCAGAGCGGGGGGGGCGTGGCCTGGGCCGTGTACCAGGCTGTGCGTGGCACCCGGTGAAAATGCCACCAACTCCACACAAGCAGCCCCCTCAGCTCAGATGCACTTGACTTTTTCAACTGCATTACAACCGAATGGAACAAGTTAGGATAGATAACAGCAGGCGTGGAAAGGTATCGGAGCATTTGTGGTAGACACGGATCGTACTGTATTACCATCAATATCTGGTGATATAAGCTTTAACCCTATAAAGCCATTTGTATCATATATGATACACATTTTCAATTCCGTTTTTCGTTTTCAGTTTAATCAATACTTGACCAAAATACTGTTGTATACCTTTGAACACTTCCCCTGTTCACCCTGGACCATACCATTGGCACTTCAAGTACATATCATATATCATACACCAGAAAGGTTGTGTAATAACATATATTTTGAATTTTTATATATATATATTTTGTTATAGGACTAAATAAAGGGTTCGGTTTCAAAAAATTGGAATTTTCTGCCAATTCTTTCATAGTTCAGGCTTTATAGGGTTAAGAGGCAATATTGTTATCAGTTCAAAATGTCTTTTTTCTTATACGGCTGATGCTTGGCTCATCTTGCCTGTCTTAAAAGTTGAACTTGTTTTGCAGCTGCACTTGTATGCTGATTCTTACCAAATCATATTGTTCAATCCCTATCAGTTGACCACAAATTTCCTTAATGTCCCGCCGTCTGTAGTTGATTTTAGTGAGAAGTGAGGGCATCGATAAGTGGTTACTAAGCATGAATTGTCGCTTTATGTCAGTCATAATTTTGCAAAGACACAAAACAGCCTATTTTTGTGTTAATCTGAAGTGCTTGTGATATTGTTTTGTGCATTGTATTTCCTGCCAGTTGTGTTTCCTCTCAGTACATGCAGTGCAGATTATAAAGCACATACCCTATACTCTACAGGTGTTTATGTTGACTTTTGAATAGAGATTATGTTTGTTAGGAGCCACTTTGTTGTGTGAGAGTTCACCCATGATGCCTCGCTGCGTGACCACGCCTGGCGTGCTTTCATCGGCCCGTCCTCTCTATTGTCGCGCTTCCACAGGAAAGAGATCAGTTACTGCCACTGCTCGCTTGCCCTTTCTCTCGCTTTGTGCTCATCTGTGTGTGTGTGTGTGTGTATGTGTGTGTGTGTATGTGTGTGCGTGTTTCGTTGTAAATGATCACAGTTGTATTTGTCTATTTCCATCAAAATGCAGCATTTTGATTTTGATTTTCTTCAAGTTGACTTTGTGGGAGAGAGAGAGAGAGAGAGAGAGAGATTAAAAGATGAAAGAGACAAAAGAGAGAAAATGGGATTAAAAGTGAAAGAGAGAGATAGCAGAGAGCAGGCCTGTTTGGACTCCCTGTGTGTCTTTGTGGAAAAAATGGGAGAGTGTTTTGGTGTGGAAGCCGTGGAAACAGGGCATGACAGAGGGAGTGGCCGTGATAAAGTTAGACAAAACCGGCCCTGCTGGATGGAAACTATCCCGAGACCCAGAACCCACCTGAACCGAAATGGAAGACACTGACGTCCTGTGTTTGTCAGCCTCTGCCTGCCTCTCTCTCTCTCTCTCTCTCTCTCTCTCTCTCTTTTTCTCTCTCTCTCTCTTTTTCCCCACAGGACTCTAGTCTGCCCGCCTCCCTATTTTTGTCTGTCGCTCCCTCTTTTCTATTTTTTACCCTCTTTTTTTCATTTTCCTTTGTTTTCTGCCTCTCTGCCCCACCAGTGTCCTATTACTCTAATCCTATTTGTGTAGGATAAAAACACACACACACACACACACACACACACACACACACACACACATACACACACACACATACACATGCACACATATTTTCTCTGCCGTTTCCTCCCACTTTATCACTCTCTATCGTTTGGTCTACTTTTGTTTCAAATTAATATGAAATGAGAAAACGCAGTACATTACCTGCTATGCACAATAATAAAAGGTTTAGTAAAGAATGGCTGGAAGTGAATGAATGTTAAGGATCGTTGTTCCTCAGTTCGGTGCAAAACTCAGTTTCTCTCTCGATCTTTCCAACTCACCATCGAGCGCAAACAGCCCCGGTGTCTTATCTAAACGGTGCACGGTGGTCCGAGCTGGGATTTGTAGTCCCGTTGTGTTTCTTTGTAGTCCGGATCGTTCCCGCTCTCCGGGGAGAGATAGAGGAGGGAAAGGTGATCTGAGCCACTCATTCTGTGCTCACACACAATGACAGAACATGAGAGCGCGGGGTGTCGTTTCAAAATGCTGAATATTGCATCTATATTGGGGGAAAAATATCACTTCAAATTCATCCATCAGTATTTCAAGGACACAGGTGGATCAGTTATCGAAGACATAATTATATAGTAAGTAAATGCCCTAAGATGACTTTAAAAGCAACCCCTCATGTAATTTACTTTAATGAGCAGGTGTTAATTGGTTAATTGGTCGGTGTATATTTGAATAAAACCCCTTTGAAACCTTTCTTCTTCCTGTTCCATGCCTTCCATTGTTCTGATCATAAGGAACTGCTCCAGTGAACTTCAGTCTCAGGTTAGATATTACAAAAACTAAAGAGATTTGGTGGCCTGATTTTCTAAGCTGATCCACATTTTCTCAGATCGGCATTCGTCGGCCACAGGCCTTGATGAAGGAATTAGCCTACTTAGTAATCGTTAGGTGCTAGGTAGGGCACAATGGGGTTTTTTGTTGCCGTAACTCAAAAGAGGCCTAAGCGCCTCCATTCCAAGTTGGTTGAAGTCAGCGAGACGCTGTTTGTGTTGCGTAGGAAGTAAGAAAGAAAGAAAGAAAGAAGAGAAATCAACCAGTCATTCATCCAAATTTTCATAGCATTCACCCATTTTGGCCGGTATTTCTTGTGCATCTAACCATAACAGTTCATTACAAAACAGAAATTATGAATGAAAGAGGCACTGTGTGAGCCTGCCATCATTCTGTCTTTCATTTGTTAACATAAACAAGCAGGAATACAATAATAATCTACAAAAAAAAAAAAAAAAAGCTGCTATGGATCATTACAGAGATAACCACATTTCAAAATAATGGTCTAAGTGAATTTAACCGTTGCCCTTTAACTTGTTTCACAGCCTAACATCGGTCGCCTGGGCATCCCGCACGGACCCTCGGGAGAGAAGGTGGCTGTGGTTGCCGTGGACGACTGCGACATCTCCATGGCGATCCGCTTTGGCAACCAAATCGGCAACTACTCCTGCGCTGCCCAGGGCACCCAGACGGGACAGAAGAAGTGAGCTGGAATCTCTCTCTCTTTCCTTTTATCTCTCTTTTTCTTTCTCTTTCTAAATCTCTGCATGTGTGTCTGTAAGCTCGCACACCCCCGGTCCATCCCACACACACACACACACACACACATACACACACCCACACACACAGACAGAAACAAGCCTCCGGTAGGGAGACTAATAGACAAATATGTTTTGCCTTGGGGGTCTATGTCAAAACGGCTTCATTACAACAGATTACACATTCTTCATCCTCCCATTCTCTCTTCTTTTTTGTCTCTTTTAATCTCTCAGTTCATCCCCATGGCTTTTCTGCTGTCAGGCAAGGCCTAAGACAAACCTTAAGCGCAGCTCAACGCGGCTTTACCTGACTTACTGTATATTTACCACAGACTAATTGATTTTTTTATTTTTTTTGTCTTTCTTTTTAAACACTGAATTATGAGGGCTTTTCTTAAATGAGGAGGGCGTTGATGAGCCAGCATGCTGGAACACATTTAGAGAGAGCGAGAGAGAGAGAGTGAAAGAGAGAGAAAAAGAAAGAGAGAGAGAGCTTCAAAGAGGAGTTAATGAGGTTACATTCCTTTGGGAACTCGTTGCGCAGGTCACAGTAGCTGAGAGGTGTTAAGAGGATAAATTAACTATGTTCCTTCCCCCTCCTCCTCCTCCTCCTGTTGTTGCTGCTGTGGGTTGACACACACACAACTTACACTTGCAACTTACACTGGGGTTGTTGAGTGAAAGAGTATACACGTATGCATAGGAATGCACACACACACACGTACACACTCCTGCAGAAATACAGCTACCAACCTGCCACACGTCTGCTTGCTGCGATATGCCTGCTGATATCACGCTGGAAAATGTCTTGACATGATTTCAGCGTTGTTGCTAAGGTGCAGATAAAGAAATGGATGCAATTGTGTTTTTTTGTCGAGCTCATCCAGCCAAGAAAAACAGTATTCAGTGTGAGCGTTAACGTTATTTGAAGTTGTTTTCCCATTCCCTTTTTCCATTTTTTCCCCATAAAAACCATATATGGAGGGGAAAAAACAACTGTTGATACTTTGTAAAACTTTTCATGATTTTATTCATGATCACAATTTAACACATGGCAACAACTTCACCACATGGCCTCATTGCCACAACAGGCTTTTTGAAATTACGCCATCAAAATGACGTAGTGTAAATTTGCTTAATTAAATGAATTAAACTGATTCTTAGTCTGATTCTCGAAGCTTCAAACTGCTTTCTGATTGTTTGTTTTGCTAAAGTGACTCTCTCTCCAAACAGTGTCAAATAATTTCACAGTCAGAAATGTTGAATATACTGAGGACGGAGGTTTTATTTCCTGAACGTTACCATAGCAGCAAAGTGTGGTGTTTCATGTTGCATGTATTTCACTGAAAACCTGCCTGTTTACTTTGCATTTTGCATTTTCCTCTGATCTGGTTTCTCTCTGGTTGCTCTCCTCTGCAGATCACTGGATCTGACTGGACCGCTGTTGCTAGGCGGAGTCCCCAACCTGCCTGAGGATTTCCCGGTCAGGAACAGAGACTTTGTGGGCTGCATGAGAAACCTCAGCATCGACAGCAAGCCCACCGACATGGCCAGCTTCATCGCGAACAACGGCACCACGGCAGGTTAGACATGCCGCATCCTGTGCTGAATGCAGCGTGCTCACTCCACAGATTTAAACAGCAGGACCACAGACATTTTCAGGAACGACAACAAGAATGCCTTTGGCGTTCATGTAATTTTGATGTTATGTTTAACTCAAGTAAAAAAAAAAAGAGATAAAAGGGCTAAAAAGCAAAAGAAAACTAAAAATATATATATCTTAAAGAATACATTCAGAGGGGATTAATGCTTACAGTTTGCTCAGTTAATACAAAATGCAAAATGAAGGATTTTGTCAAATACACTTTGCCATTAATCCTCAATAGCAAACTTGTGCTGAATGCTGTCTGAATGAATTTCTCCTAATTTGTGCATCCCATAAAACACTGTATACAAATTGTACATACACATACAATGCATGTTGACATACACATCAAACCGTCCTCTTATTTTCAATAACAATGGATGCAAATGTGCTCGTGAAGGTTGTCCAGCCAAGAAAAACTTCTGCATGAAGGATGTGTGTCAGAACGGAGGAGTGTGTGTCAACAAGTGGAACACCTACGGCTGTGACTGTCCCACCGGCTACGGCGGCAAGAACTGCGAACAAGGTAAGAGAGTGTGTGTGTGTGTGTGTGTGTGTGTGCGTCCTTGTGTCTTTGTTAGTGCATCTTGTTTTTGCCAGAGGAAGTGAGGAAATGAACGCTGGAGTTAATGTGTCTTTACTTCCTCTGAAGGAAGCACATGCAGCCATATTTTCATATAGCCGTGTCCCTGACCAAGTGTGCATGCATCTGCTTGCTTTTGCGTGTGTGTGTGTGTGTGTGTGTGTGTGTGTGTGTGTGTGTGTGTGTGTGTATGTGTGTGTGCATGCGTGGGCTTGTCTATGTGTGTGTCTTGAGAACTTCCAGGAAGTGTGTGTGTGTGTGTGTTTTGGAGATCAAGCGGGATCAGGAACATCTCTCCTGATTCAGTCTGACTCATGCTACAGTGTCACAATGGAAAGTCACAGTGAAACCGCCGCACAGACACAAGACATGGCCCGGGGTTTGGACTTTTAACACAAAGGCCGAGCTCTGACTCACATATCAATGACCCACACACCGTCAAAGGATTAAAGAAAAAGACACGTGCACACGCATGCGTGCACATACACACGTACACACACCCTTGCGGTGACCCCGTGGCTGTCCTGTATGTCAGCACCTCAGCAGGCGCTCCATGTGACACACAGCTCATGTTACTGTCCTGAATACTGTAAAGACACACAGTACCTGTCTGCAGATAGATAGATAGATAGATAGATAGATAGATAGATAGATAGATAGATATGGCACTGGTGTATTTTTAGGTGTTCACCCCTCAAAAACCCATTGTTTCCTTTTCCTAAAAAAACTATTATTGCATCCCGGTAGTAGGAGTTCATTCATTTAGAAAAATCCAAACTGTGCTTAAGAATAAACTTAACGGCTTAAGAATATATGCAAATTTAAAATTTAAGCGTATGTTTATATATATATATATAGATAGATAGATAGATAGATATAGATAGATATATAGATATAGATATAGATAGATATATATAGATATAGATATATACTGCTTTAAATACAAGTCATGTTTGCACTGGTGCTTCACAAAAAAAAAAAAAAAAAAAAAAAAAAAACGCAAGAGAGAAGCTATACACCAACATCATGAATAAGTACTTAGTGCAGATAAAATCAGAATAATTAATCTAGGTATCTAGCTAAGACCAAGGTAATCAAAATAATGAATTAAAAGCAAAGCATTTTTTTTTTAAAACTTTTGAACACTTTTCAAATGGTCCAACCCCAGGTTCCTGCTTAAACCTGAAACACATTAAAAAGAGACAGCAGACGCTGTCGAAGGGCTGTTTCCTTGTGACTTTAATTACCGTCTGACAGTTTTCTATTTTTAAAAGGTTCAATTTCAGTTCAAGCTCCTCATTTCCTTCCCATATTTTTTTGTTGCTGTCTGTATACCTTTTCATGGTGTGGTCATATGGATTAATCAATGTTGACTTACAGTACAACTGTAAATATTATACTCTAATTTCATTCATTCATTCATTCACTTATTGCCCTGATTGTCCTGCTCCACTGATTGATGGCCAGGCTTTTTTCTATGTGTGTCAGACAACATTAATGATAGTTTTGTGCTCATGTATGCCCGTGGTTTTGCGGTTTCGGATGTTGCAAGAGCAGGAGTTAAATAGGGTGTTTGTGTGTGTGTGTGTGTCTGAAATTGTGGGTGTTCAGCACATTCTAATAGGGTAACAGTGACTCATTCGGCTTGTCCCGTCTCGTGCACCTCCACATTTGGTGTGCATGAGTGGGCAGGAAAGGTAAAACACCTTAAAGTGCCCCTCAGCGTTTTGTGGTTCCTTTCTTGATCTCATACCTATATCATAAAGTATTTATGCTGTCTTCCACTCGGGCCCGGGCAAACAAACATTAAAGCGGCATCCCTCGCCAGCACTGTTGTTATTTACACTACGGCAATTCCAGTGCTTTGAGTAATAACCCGTCTCATGTTCTAGTGCGGTAAGGAGAGAACTTTGATTTCCTCCTGCAGGGGTGAGCGTCCAAACAATGTGCGGAGGTGTGAATACCTCGCCTTGCCCTCGCGTGGATGAGGTAGCCGCGGAGCCGCTGCCAGGTCCCGGATCCAGTATCTGGACTGGGCTCGGGATCACAGTGAGCCAGGAAGAGGCTTTTGGCTCCTCTTCGGCTTGTTCACACACTTGGTTTAAGGCTTAGACACCTTCCTGCCATACGAGAACCAAAAGATTTGTTATTGGGATTTTCACACCGCCGTAATCCTGCAGCCTGACCAGAAATGAACCGAGCCCAACTCTTTACCTGAGACCGATTGGATCTGACCCACCGGGTTAGCGCTGGGTCAGGATGTCTTTTGTCTTATTATTCTTTCAGGCTTCGTCAGGTCAGGTTCCCTTTTGTGGAGACTGTTCTTTAAGACATGAAATGAGTCCTTTCCCCGTCAGAAGTAACTTAACAGACTGCAGATTAGATTAAATGCAAGATCATGCTGGAAAAAAAGCTGCTTTATGCTTAGGAACAGTGATAATTTGCAAGTTATGGAAGGAGGTCTGGATAATCTCTGGACCCGTTTCAGACAAACGTTTGCTGTAAATAAGAATGCATCCATTGTCAGTTTACGTGGTTAAATAAGTTTTTTTTTTTTTTTTTACAGGAGCACGCTGTTTCAGAAAGTGGGTAATTCATTTAAGCAGAGTTTTAATCGGATATAGATTTGTAAACCGCTACAGACGTGCCAACTTGGGTGGGATTGGAGTTGGACCTGCTCACCCTCTCGTTCATGTCAGGTTGGCCTAAAACCCTCAGAGGCTCTACTGTGCCTGCTCCCCCATCCACAAATGGTAGGCGCACTGTGAACCAGACTGTGATCTGGCATAGTTCAGGTGCAGAAAAGCGCACGGATTAGCCCCCGCTGGACAGAAATTCACTTGGTCTGTGAATAAGAAGTCGAGGAAGTGAGATTTGGAATTGCTAAATAAGGAATTCGCAGTCTCCTCCAAAGTTGCGGGTCATCTGCTGCGATTTAGTCACAGTCGAACCTCCCAGGCTGGTGGTATCCTCGCCAGTGTTGGTGTTTCCCCTCCTCTCTGTGTTTTATCAGAGATCAGCTGTGGAACAACGCCCTGAACAGTGGGAGACAAGGTTGTTTTTGTACGTTCATAAATTTCTTTAATTTATGGAAGACTAAAGCTCAGCCTTCGACAAAGAAGTCAGAAAGAAACCGCTGTAGCGCCCCTCTAACAGGAACAAATGTGTGTTTTGTCTGATAATTACAGTGTGTGTGTGTGTGTGGTGTGTGTATGTGTGTGTGCATGAGTCTCAGAAGAAATATGTGCCCCGAGGAACTTAAGAGATACAACCTTTTCTCTGCAGATTATGCGGCAGGAAACGTTTAGTCCATGATGTGCTGAAAAACAGACAGTAGGGCTGTAACATGCGATGTGTTATCCACGCATATCCCACTTTTTCTTTATCTTTCTGTCTGTCTGCATGCATGCATGTGTCAGATCTGGATGTGGATTTCCATGATGTCTCTAGGCATCTATGTATGTTTGCCTAAGGATTACTGTCTGGATGCTGCAAGCCATTTGACAGTAATTATATATCATGCCAAAGCTGTAAGGACTTAAGAACAGATTGTTTGAAATTATAAAAGCAAATGATTCCACTTAAAAAAAAAACAAAAAAAAGCAAGGGTCTTAAGGATGTAACCATTCACGTGTTACCAGCACATCATTAATATTAATGCTATTAAATGGTGTGGAACTCCTTTGGCTTTGTATAGAGGAAGGCTATAATCATATGTATGTTCTTTTAGCAAAAGACAGAAAAAAAAAAAAAAAAAAAACATGGGCCAAACCATTTCTATTTTTGCTCGCAAAATAGAAACATCATTCTAATACTGTTTGATTGGGTGGCTTTGTTGTAATTCTGATGTATTAATATGAATTTAGGCCTATTATGCAAAATACTTAAATCATATAAAGCAGGCTATATAACAGACTCTGGGTTTTTGTACGCCCTAATGCCCCCCTCCTCCTAAACTACAGCCTTGATTAAACCTCGTTGCTTCCTGACAGAAAATTGTTTCTGCTAGTTTGTTTTCTGTTTTGCTCTTCTGTCGAGGACAAGGTAATTCTTGGAGGTGATATTTTCCATTGGTCTCTTCATCATTGCCAGGAATTTTTAAAACTTTTTTTCTGCTTGTGCTGCCCCCCTCTTGTTTTGTACCATAAAGCAATTCAGCAAATTCCTAGTGAAATCCGACTTGGTGGCACACGATGTAAAATACTCTGATCTACTTATGATAATTACACAAATTTTTCAAAATGAATGTGGCTATAACTTATTGATGTAGGACCTTTAAGTGCATTTAAAGTCAAATACTGATCCACTTGTGGCTCTAGCTTCCCAACTCTTATCCTTGATCCTGTCTTGTCCCTGTCCAGTGATGCCGTCCCCCCAGTTCTTTGACGGCCAGGCGATGGTGTCGTGGAGTGAGCTGGACATCACCATCGCTGTGCCGTGGTACCTGGGCCTCATGTTCCGCACCAGGCAGCCCACAGGCACCCTGGTGCAGGCCAACGCCGGGCCCTCCTCCACCATCAGCCTCATGGTGAGACATCCTGTAGATTTTGTTTTCATTTCATATCCAGTTCATACAGTCAGGGAAACCTCAGTACATTTGAAGATATAATTCTCCAGCCTTGAAAAAAAAATGGAAATTTTGTGAAAGGTTTTAAAAAGTGATGGAAATCTGACTAAAGCAGCATCAACTCTGAGGTATTATGGCGGTACTTTAGGATTTCTGTTATGGGTCCATGCATCAGTTTGTCTCATCTGGTGAATATAATTTTTAAAAATAGCTTATTTTACCTCTGCAATGGAATACTTAAGATATTTTTGATCAAACTAGTGGCGAATTGTGATGTTTGATCTTGGAATGAAAATGCCTGTTACTCATTTGTGGAAATGATCAGGAAAAAGCAGTTTTTGGAGTGCAAAAACCAATTAAAGTTTAATTTAAGTTTACAATTTAAGTTTACAAGGCTATCTGCAAGTGTCTTCGAAAAATAGTTAAAAAAAAAAAAAAAAACGATTTCTCTGTCCTCGCTCTCCCCAGGTGAGTGAGCAGCAGCTTCGTATGGAGGTGCTGCTGAGGGAGCGGCTGGTGGCGTCGCTGGTCTTCTCGCAGGTCCGAGTCAACGACGGCGAGTGGCACAACCTTCTGCTCGAGCTGAGCAGCGTGAAAGACGGCAAGGACATCAAATACATGGCCAGCGTGTCCCTGGACTACGGCATGTACGAGGTACGGAGCGGATTACTGTATGCACACCTTTAGGCATGTGAAAATCAAATTAATAACTCACACACTGTTTTGAATTCACCTGTAGCTGAAGTCAGCAGTTTACGTGAACAGCTCTTGCTTTTGAGGGGTTTGATTTGCTAATAATTTCAGATAGAGGTTAAATAAAGTAATATAACATTTTGTAGCATTTTTTACAACTCATAATAATAAAATTGCCCACAATGTGTTTGTTAAGAACCATCCATCATTCTCTTTTTTATGTCTTAATGTCTTTTTGTTTATGTTGTTGATTTGTAAATACTTTTGTTACCCATCTGTAGCAAAGAAAAATTAATTTTTTTGTGTGTGTGTGTTTGTCTTGGTTTTTGCAGAAGTCAGTGGAGATCGGTAATGACCTCCCAGGTCTGAAGCTAAAAACTCTTTTTGTCGGGGGTTTGCCTGGCGACGGTAACCATGTCAACAAGGGCTTCACTGGCTGCATACAGGTCAGTCTGTCTCAGCTGTGTTGTGCAAAAACACTGTCTCCCTGCAAGAAATGATTTCATGATAAAACTGCAGCAAAGAGTATAACTGCTCTGACATATTTTCATGCATTTTGCTGTTTGATGAGTTATGGTCTCGGCCTCCTCCTCCTCCTCCTTCATCATTACGTGCTCTCCATCAGGGTGTGCGCATGGGTGAGACGTCCAACAATGTGGGCAACGTGAACATGGCTCAGGGCCTGAAGATCCATGTGGAGGAGGGCTGCGAGCTGGCCGACCCCTGTGACTCCAACATCTGCCCCGAGCACAGTCACTGCAGCGACGACTGGAGCACACACACCTGCGTCTGCGATCCAGGTAACACACACACACACGCACTTAACTCATGCACATACACACCGCAAGACCCTGTGGTTGTGCTGAGCGGCTCCCAGGTGAGAATGTGTGTGTGTGCTTTGCTGAAATGCAAAGCCTTTTTTCTCCACTGCCACTATTGCCTTTACATGTTCATTTATTTATTTATTTTACCTTTATTTTACCACTAAGTCCCACTGACATTAAAAATCACTTTTACTTTTTACTTTTTCCTGTTAAAATACAACATTGCACAACATTGAATTTTATGGGAAGTGACTGTTAGATGCTTAGAAAGCAGCCACTAAAAAAAAAAAAAAAAGAAAAAAAAATATTCAAAAAACACGGTGGCCTTTATTTTATTTCAGTTTTATTCCAGTTTGAACAAGGTCACCTTTTCAGAGAAATGGCTGTGATGTCAACTTTTTTTTTTTTTTTTTTTTAAAGCAGCCAAGAAAATTGGATACATATATTTTTTTCTTTTTAATTCAGCCAAGAAAATTGGATACATGACTCTGTTAAGGATACAGTGTGTCAATAAGATCACTGTTTTTTTTTTTTTTTTTTTTTTTTTTTTTTTTTAATATCAGTCCAAAAAAACACCCTTGGCAGTGCTTGTATGTAGAGGTAACACAAAAACACCCCTGTTCTTTCAGGCTTGTTATCACTATCCCAGACGTCTTGTTTTTTTTTTTTTTTTTTTTTTCCAACTGAAATGCCGAGCCTGTAGCTGGAAAACTGACCTCCACTTAACATTGAGAAGGAGTCTTATCATCTCGGCGCCCTTTAAATATTGCCAGGCGAGCTTTGATATCGCTGTATTCACTCTTCTCTCTCGTCCACGTCTCCGTCCCTCAGGTTACTTTGGTAAAGAGTGTGTGGACGCTTGTGCGCTCAACCCCTGCGAGCACATCTCCACCTGCGTTCGCAAACCCAGCTCCTCCCACGGCTACACCTGCGAGTGCGGACAGAGCTACTACGGCCAGTACTGCGAAAACAAGTAAGGGCCTTTCCTGAACCTGCGTGGCCTGTTGCTTACCAAATGTGCTGGTGATTTTGATGTGCAAGCCCATGCCAAGCAGAGCGGACTTCATGATGATGATGATGCTGTTAACTGGTTCCATTACTGGCTGCATGATATGAAACTCAGACAGACCATAGCCCTGAAGTGCAAAACACAACTTTTCAGAAAACAACTGAGCAAAAGTGGAAACACAACAGCATTTCTGAAAACGAATGCACAAAACCCAAACCATGACATGGCACAAATGCACACAGTTGTTTTAAATGTCCCCTAATTATTTTAATCTAACCTGCCTTAGCTTTTACCTCAGCTTGTGTTCAGAGTTCATGCTGCAGGTGGCTTGGAACAGGAAATTATGTCATCAATATAAACACGAGAAAACTTGTTTTAATTATAAAAAAAAAAAAAAAAATGACAGAGACTGACTTATGTCATTATTGAGTTATTTTTTGGTCTCATTCTGACTAATGCGAGAATCTGTTTTCAGTTGTTTTTTTTTTTTTTCATTTGTTTCCTGAAATGCAAATTGTACCACAACAATGTAAAAACGAGGCTGCCAAACTTCTCAGCGGTGGTCTCATTTTTTACAGTAATTCTATTGATATTTCAAAATTCACACGGCAAAGATTGTTTGATGCTGAAAAGCAACACACAGGATCTAAATTCTTAGTGTGCAAAATGACAACAGTGACGCAGAGGTCATCCAAATGATGAACTTTAAATAATGATCGTTTACTCCAGAACACCCGATGGAGCAGTTTGGGGAGCGAGGTCTTCATATCCAGATGTTAAAAGTGAAGCGGGCGTGTGTTGAATTTTCACAGCAGATGTGTAGACTTTGTCTCCCACAGCGAAAGAGCCCTCTAATCTCCTCTGGTTATATTAGGCTTATGCCAGGCTCTTGTACTGGTGCCAGCGTCCTATCGCCCGCAGTCCTTCAGAGCGGCTTTATTAGTCAGTAATCTGAGCTTGATCGTGTTTGTGTGTTTGTGTGTGCGAGGGACAGAAAGAGAGAGGGAGAGAGAGAGGGAGAGAGAGAGAGAGAGACGAGGGGAAAGCAGAGATCACACATCAAAAAGAAATGATCAAACTATCAGGAGGAAGTGGAAGCTTATCCGCTCCTTCTAATTTACTTGCAAATGAACAGACAGATGCACATGCACACAAATATGCAGTCATACACACGTGCTCTCTCTCTCTTACACACACACACACACACACTCCTTTGTCCCGACAGTTGCAGTGCTAAAATTGGGATCTGGGAGCTGCTGACATAAGATTAGATAAGATATGATAATATAAGAACCTACAATCATCGCAGTGGGTTCATTACAGCAGTAAAAGTTAGATTATACAGTAGGAATGACTATAATATAAATATAAAAAATGGAATATATAAACGATGGGGATTATGTAATGATATGCAGCCAACAGTTTCAGAAATGTGCGAGTTGAAAGATCGACGTGACATGACTCGGCAAAAACAGCAACATATACTATCAGAATATGTAGTAACAACATTTAGTGGGATTTTATCGCTTTACTGCCCTGCATTTGAGAGGAAAATATTGCACTTTTTACTGCGCTACATTACATGGAAGGTCAGAGAAAACCTAAGAAATCAAGTGTGTGTTTCAGTTCTGTGTGATTTGTTGTATGTGTGCAGAAGTCAGTCTATAGTCTGTTTGCACATGAAGTATCAGGGTATGTAGGTATGCATTGTAAGGAATGTGTATAAAACCACATGTGCATTAGCCTGCCATGACTGAGCCAGTCATTACCCCGTGACCCCTGACCCCTATGACACGCATCACTTCCTGTCTGAGGCAGGATGTGAGATTCCCTCTCCCTGCCTGACTGAGCCTCTATGGGTGTTTAGTCTCCGCTGCCCCGAGACCCCGCCTTGCCCCTATCAGATCACATCGCAGTGTTGGAGATCGCATCTCTAGGGAGAGAGAGAGAGAGAGAGAGAGAGAGAGAGAGAGAGAGTGCCTATGTGTGTGTGCATTGGTGTGTGTGTCTGTGTGTGTGTGTTCTGCTGTGTATATGAATGAGTCACTATCTTAGAAGTGTAGAGGAAGTTTATTCTAGATCTGTGGTGACAAAAAGCTTTTAGTCGAAGATAAACTTACAAGGTAGTCGCCTATCAGATTTGGAGTTGTTTTGTTTTGTTTGGCTTTGTTTTGTATTTTTTTTTTTTTTTTTTTTAAAAAGCTAGTTTCCAAACATGCATAAACCTGAAAAAAACTCATATTATCACTGTCACTGTCTCTTTATCTGAGAGTGCTGTCATTGTCAAGAAAGAAACCATGATAAAGATACAGAAAACAAGTGAAATCACATTTTTGCAAAGTAATGAACTTTCTGTTGATGATTTTATTCTGCTTATTATTTTCACTCACTGGAATGAGATCAAATGCCTTGTTATTGATCGGCATTCATCACAATGTATTTTGGCCCCGTTCTAAAATGTCATTGCATGCGTTGTCAGGGCGGAGAAGCCGTGTCCCCGAGGCTGGTGGGGGAGTCCCATGTGTGGACCCTGCAACTGTGACGTCAGCAGGGGATTTCACCCAGAATGCAACAAGACCACTGGAGAGTGTCGCTGCAAGGTAAAGACGGGCCTGCATTTTGATTTGTCCCCTTATCCTGTGTTAAGGAAGCTGAAAAAGCTGTTTGTTGCCCCTGCCTTTTCCCTTTTTTTTATAAAAAGGGGGATTACTCCTCACACCTGGGCCAATCTTCAAAACCGTCTTTGACAGTTTATATCCATGATCACAAATCATAATCCTTCAGTTTGTAATCATTTGAACTGGCTTTAATCCTTTTTTATTGTGTTGCATTGTTCTGTTTATAGTTCTGTATTTTATTACTGCATGACTTTGTATCTCTTGGCATTTTTTAGTTGCCATTTATCTTCTTTACTTGGCAAACATGCAGTGTATCTCTGAGTTTAAGGTTGTTTCCAAAGATGTGAGTCAAGGGTAAAAGAAAACTTATGTTTTTTCCAAGGCTGAAGGGTGATGCTCTTACTTTCAATGGTTTTGTCCTTTATTTAAACAGCAAGTGGAGAAAGAGACAATAAAGCAAACAGAAAAAAGCTCTGTCATGGTTCAGTCAGTCAACACCATGCTATAAATTTACCATATAAAGATTTGTTTCTTATTACTTCCATATCACCCCTTTCTTGTCCCTCCTCCTGTCTACTTCTGTTTGCTGTCCTCCATCCCTCCTTTCCTCTCTCATCTTCCCCCTGCAGGATAACTACTATCGTCCAGAGGGCGACGACACCTGCCACCCCTGCGAGTGTTTCGCTGTGGGCTCCGAGTCTCGAACCTGCGACCCGCAGACCGGCCAGTGCCCCTGCAAGGGTGGCGTCATCGGCCGCCAGTGCAACCGCTGTGACAACCCTTTCGCCGAAGTCACTGGCAGTGGCTGCGAGGGTATGCGAAATCACGGACTTCAGATAATCAAAAACCTCAAAAAGGTCACATTTTGAAAGAAATACGGCAGAAATTTAAGGTAGAGGTAGAGGAAAAAGGTGGATTGATTAAACAGCAAATAATAGATGTGCAGGTTGGATGACACTGAGTAAAAAAAATTCAAATTAAAAGTATCTGGCTCACAAAATAACATGAAAACTAAAATATTAAAGAATGCTAAATATTTAGCTGTTCAAAGATGTTTTCCAAGTACATAGACCTTTTATTGAAACCATGAGTGTCACGTTATGTCATTTTTCTTTTCTGCAAACGGATGTTGCACCACAGAACAAAAACCTTTCAAACAGTTGACATTCAAAACATGCTTATTAATGCATCATTTCCAAAGTTGGGTGCATGATTCCTTCAACGCTATAGTGCAGCAAAAGGGCAGGATCAATAGATTAAGTGTCAGAGGGAGACAAATGCTGTCGCTCACATCTGCTGGTGTTGCAGTCGAGCTAACTTTGCCTCTTTGTTGCCACCCAGTCAAGCAGAAGAGGCGAGTCTGGCGAGCAGGCTAACTTGGCATCGGCTGTGCACACACACAATACAGTAACGCCGAATAGAAAAGGCCAGAAAGAGAAAACCACAAAGTCCCTCACAGAAAATGATTGTCTGTCCGCTTGCTGCTTTTTGACCCAAGATGAGCATGTCAGAGTCGGTGAATGTGTTCAGACTTTTGATGCGCGAAAACTGCAGGCTCTGTTAACGGCAGCGCGAGGCCCCCTGTTGAAACACTGACGCGCCGCATTTTGTTTTTTATTCACGCTTCAAGTGGATTTCAGAGGGGGTTTTTTTGGAGTTATGATGAGCGATGGAAGATGAAAAAATGAAACGGTGAAGGAGAAAGGAAGGAAGAATACAAGGAAGGAAGGATAGATGAAGGATAAAGGGAGGAAAGAAGTAAAAATGGAAGACTGAAAAGAGGGAAAGAGAAGGGAAGAGGGTGCACTGCAAAAACTCAAAATCTTACCAAGATTATTTGTCTTATTTCAAGTCAAAAATGTCTTATTACACTTAAAATAAGACATGATCACCTCAGAAGTAAATTGTTTTTAGACAATTGTCTCTTGTTTCAAGTGAAAATTTGCTTGTTTCATTGGCAAAATTTGTTTCTTGTTTCTAGCTAAATTTCACTTATTTCAAGTGAATTTTCACTTTTTCCACTGGCAAATTTTGCCAATGAAACAAGCAAATTTTGCCAATGAAACAAGCAAATTTTCACTTCTTTCAAGTGAATTTTCACTTGAAACAAGTGAAAATTGTCTAAAAACAATTTACTTCTGAGGTGATCATGTCTTATTTTAAGTGTAATGAGATATTTTGACTAGAAATAAGACATTTTTGACTTGAAATAAGACAAATAATCTTGGTAAGATTTTGCGTTTTTGCAGTGTGGGGGAAAAAAGAGCAAGGAGGAAAGAAATGAGAGGGAGAAAGTGGACAATGGAAAATATAGGAGAGGCGATGAAGGAAGGATAGGAACAAGAGAGAGAGAGACAGAGGTAGAATAAAAAAAAAACGGGAGGATGGAGCAAAGCCTGGAAGTAAGGCGAGAAGGGAGGTGGAGGAAGTGCTTACTGAAGAGGAGCCAAGGCCTGCGTCCCTCCTCTCTGGTCCGCTCTCGTTTCCAGCGTGTCACTGAGATGTGAACGTCGGTGTCAGGCCTCATCCCAGCCTGTCAGCCCTGGAGCAAACACAGCCAGCGGCCACTGAGACGGCTCCTCGGAGAGACACACAATAACTCTGTGGTTAACGCCGCTGCGGCCTTCAAAGTCGTCAAACTGCCTTGCGGTTCAGCAGGAACGCTCCTCAGAGACTTGGACCCACACTGCGGCATGAGGGGAAATACTATCTGAGAAATGTAACCATGAAAGTAGTATATGAATATGACAGCTTGAGTTTTACACACATTACATCAAATGCAAATGGTTTGTTTATGCTCATATTAGTATTAGATATAAATTACAAAAAAAATCTGCTTGTGAAATTAGGTACATTTTCATAGACAGCTTGTGTTGTGTGTCACGGCGTGGAAGGGACACATAAGAGTTAATAAAACTGCATGGGATTAAAGGCCTTGTGACACATGCCTGGGACTGACTGTGCTGCGCATTGGAAGCCACAAACAAGCCAACAAAGTCTGCAGGTCCCAACCTGGCTTGTTTTGGAGATTTATTAACCCAGATATGCCGACATGAATTATGTATTACCGCTTGTGCAAGGGCGGCGTGGGATTAATTAGGCTCAATATCACCGCGCTGATCTGTCTGGCTCTTTTGTAAGATGGTGGGGCTGGTTAGTCAAGATGGCGCCCTGGCATGGAAGCGGCGCAGATATTTACCTTCTGTGCTGAAAATAGTGAGGTTTAAGTGTTGGTTGGAGTTAGGAAATCGTTTGGTTAAATGTGAATTTAAGTTTAACTCGAGTGTTACTTGGACACTTGGTCAAATATTGATCCATGTTGCTTTTATGTGGACTGACCTGCAGGCAGTAACCGCTGTCGAAAGTGTTAAAATCCTGTTTTTCATAAACCAAGTAAAAAAAAAAAAATTACATTTGGATGACATAATCCAACTTGTTTCCAATTCCAAACAATAACCAGAATTTTCTTGAATCGAGTGTCATTTATCTTGATCCTAGTTGGCTGATCTACCTTATTCTGCCTTGTTTCAACATATTTATACTTGTTTCCAGAAAAAAAATCCTGAATCAATTGAAAGTTTATTGAAAACAAGTGGGATTATCTTATCCTACTGGCAGATATTCTCACTTGTTTAAAGAAAAACGAGACTGCATACGAGAGTAAATGACTTGGTAAGATGAGTCTTTTTCAGTAGGTGTGCTGTATATACAGGTGCGACACTTTTAAACATTACCCGACGCAATCAAATAGATATTTTATTTTCAACACCTCGCCTGACATGTTATGTCGTAAAATTTGAGAACGAGGAATGCTGTGTGTTCAGCTCCGGGGCTCCTGTAGGCAGTGTTTGTGCTTTGTGGATGCCAACCTCGGCAGACTGTGGCTTTGAAAGCAAACTCAGCCCCGAATTCACCGTCAATCACTGTGTGTCCTGTGTGCCCTCTCCTCCTCAGTGGTGTACGAGGGCTGTCCCAAGGCGTATGATGCAGGCATCTGGTGGCCCAAGACCAAGTTTGGACGCCCGGCCGCCATGAACTGTCCCAAAGGATCCATCGGTGAGTGCTGCGCCGACAACTAGAGCATGTGGAGCAGATATTTAGTCCTGAAGCGAGTCAATGCATCAAAGACTTAAGAGTCAACTTCAGTGCCGAGGTTAATGTAAAGGTCATGGTAAACTTTTTTCATTCCAGAACAGAGAAATTCTGGTGCTCAAGCAGCAAAACACAAGGAAAAAAAAACACACACTGGCAGTAGCTGCTCTCCGTGTGAGTCACAGTTACAGTGTAATGACACACCAGTGTTTAGATATACTGCTGAATGGGTGGTTTATGTGAGTGTGTGTGTGTGTGTGTGTGTGCTATTCCTGGCCATGAGCCACCTGAGCATTTTAAACACTCTCTCTCTAAACACTCCACAATGACAACGCTCTCTGATTGGCTCGTTAGTCCAGTAGAGACCTCTCGTCAGCCAATCATGTAAAGGCCTGATCTCTAGAGGCATTCAAATACAAACAGCAGGTATTGTTAGGGATAGAGTTGGCAATGTTTCCCTCCCGGCTGTGTGTGTGAGTGTGCGTGTGTGTGTGTGTGTGCGCGCGTGTGTGTTTGCATAAAAGAGAGAAAGAGAAGGGGAGAGCGAGACAGAGACAATAGAGGTGAAGTCAAGACTCAAGATCACTGACCTGTTCCCAATAAAGCACTGTCACTTCCCTGGTTCCCTCTTGGTTACCGCCGTCACCATGGCAACCCCTTTGTTGCCCCTCCAGACACGTTGGGCAATTCATTTCGGTAACGTTGCTCGTCGTCCTCTCTCAGGCCATTTACAGTAACTGTTTCTGCCTTTTCGAATAATGGAAAGAGCATTAGAGGAGACTTTGCATTTGTTTTTTTGGCTCCTTTCTCAGACTGGGGAAGAATCTGCTTTAGATATTTCATCCAATGTGGGTGCATCGATTTTACATTTCATTGGTATTTATTTAGCAGTTGCCCTTTTGCAGAGCAGCTTGCAGTTGCTGACCAGAGGGTGTTCAATATCTTGTTTAAAAATGCTCTAATATTACCTCTAAAAGGGAAGCTACACTTAAGTAAAAATCAATCTACACTGCAAAAACGCAAAATCTTACCAAGATTATTTGTCTTATTTCAAGTCAAAAATGTCTTATTACTAGTCAAAATATCTCATTACACTTAAAATAAGACATGATCACCTCAGAAGTAACTTGTTTTTAGACAATTGTCTCTTGTTTCAAGTGAAAATTCACTTGAAACAAGTGAAAATTTGCTTGTTTCATTGGCAAAATTTGCCAGTGGAAAAAAGTGAAAATTCACTTGAAATAAGTGAAAATTAGCTAGAAACAAGAAACAAATTTTGCCAATGAAACAAGCAAATTTTCACTTGTTTCAAGCAAATTTTCACTTGAAACAAGAGACAATTGTCTAAAAACAAGTTACTTCTGAGGTGATCATATCTTATTTTAAGTGTAATGAGATATTTTGACTAGTAATAAGACATTTTTGACTTGAAATAAGACAAATAATCTTGGTACGATTTTGAGTTTTTGCAGTGTAGTACTCCCTAGGTGCAGAAAAAGGGGACTCACTTAATTCTTAGTGGCGTAATGTTTATTTAGAGCATCCAGCCACTGAATTTTTCTAGGTTTTATCCCTGACAGCAACATGTCAAACTTGTTTCACCAGCCTGGCTGTCGTGTACTGAAATGTGCCAAGCAAATATTTTGATATTAAACCCGTGTCTGCAGTCATTTGTAGCGTCTACTTGTAACATTTTATTCCTCTGACTCCATTTGAGGGCAATTTCCCAAGTTGATACCACATTTTCTGTGTGAAAATGTAGTGCCGGTTTGGGTTGACTCCTGCGCAACACCTTCAGTCAAAAGCTTGCTGGAAACTTGACTGAACTGTTTTCTTTCTTTCTTTTTTTTTTCCCCCCTGCCTGCCTCTCTCCAGGTACGGCCATCCGCCACTGCAACGATGAGAAAGGCTGGCTGCCGCCGGAGCTCTTCAACTGCACTACCGTCACCTTCTTCCATCTGAAGAAACTGGTGAGTGCTGTACAGCTGTCTGACCACCAGCAGATAGAGGAACATGATCGATATGTAGATTTGACTTTAGTCGACTGTGTAATTTACAAAAAACAATTGTCTTCAGCTCTTGTTCAGTGCCTTTGTACTGAATAGATATTGAATTGGGCTTTTAATAATGGGGAGTCCTCTGCAGGGATCCTTGTTAGTAATGATCATTATTATTGTTTATTTATTTATCTATTTAGAGAGGACAGTGCACATTAATTAACATTGCTGTAAATGTGCCAGTGTTAGCCAGAGGCTAGTTTACAACCGCAGTCCTCTGACATGATGCTAAAGAACCATTAAAATATACAGAAAGGGACACAAGGGTCATAATACATAAAAACAGGGACACAGGAGACATAAAATTAGAGTAAAAATACAACATATCCATGTGGGAAACAGAGACCGGCAGACAATGACACAAAAGAGAGACAATCAATTATGCAATTAAATAAAATTGGCCAAGATGAACTGTCAGGGATGGATAAATGAGATGGAGGTGCAGCAGTGCAAAGACCAGAGCAGGGTTTCTTGTTGGAGTTGTGCTAAGATGGATTGAGAAACACAACGAAACAAAAGATATACAGTGTAATAAAGTGCTACAGTGCTCATGGAAAGTGCTGCAGTGCTCATAAAAGTTGTTGAGGTTAAGGGTTAGCTGTCAGAGGTGAGTACTGTACATCAACCAAGTATTGTTGATGTTTTATTGAAAGTATTTTGAAGAGCTCAACCATGTTTTGTAAGACTGTTGATGTATGTGCACCAAAGTGTAACCTGAGATCACGGTCTGTTGGAGACTCAAATAAAATACTGCACCTATTGTTGGTTGAACCTGAACATAACACTTAGGGATTAAGCTTCTCAAAGTCTCGCTAATCTTGGGATTGGCTGATTTATATTAAGTTTCATTTCAGCTGCTCACCTTTCCTTTGACCTGCTTTTATTCTTTCCCTCCATTTTCATCCCCCATCTCTCCTTTGCTCTTCATCCGTTACTCCAGAACGAGGACCTGCGTCGCAACGGCTCGAGGATGGACAGCGAACGCTCCAAGACCATCGTGCGCCTGCTTCACAGCGCCACCAACAACACCGATCGTTACTACGGCAACGACGTGAAGACGGCGTCCCAGCTGCTGAATCGGGTGCTGCAGTACGAGAGCCAGCAGGCGGGATTTGAACTCACTGCCATGAGGGACGCCGAGTTCAATGAGGTAGAGAAGAAAAACGCCAGGACACGCTGATCTGCTGCTGTTTGAAAGGAGCTCACGTCTCTTTTCCTGGAAAAAAGATTTAGCAGAGTTTTGGGAAACCCAGTCCATAGTACTGGGAGTGCTGGTGGCACACTGCCCTCCACTGGTTGTTCCTTACTGGGAGAGCAATTCAATCCATCTCTGCTGTTTTCTGGGACATCCACCTTCCACTGTTGCTTTAGCAGGGTTCAGAAAGTGTTTTCGTTCATTGTAATTGTTAGATACTTCCATTTTTCATATTTTCTGAATATATTCCAAATGATCTGAGTGAAAAATGCATGGCCAAGAGCATTTTGATGAAGCAGCATTTAAAATCAGTGGCTGTTTTTCTGAAAATATGAACTTGTGTCAGCTGAAGAAAAACACTGATGGCACTGCTTTTTAGATATCTTTTTACAGAGCATCCCCTTTCTGAGCATTTAACAGATTCCATGTAAATAAAGATAATGGCAGCTGAGAAAATAAAGCTGTGTATGTACACAGCCTTTCAAATGCAGAAAAGAATAACTAATGCTATGTATGATATGTTACTTGTGGGTAATTAAATAATGTCTATATTAGTGGTAATGAAATCCCTTAAAGTTGGATCTCCTCTCCTTTGGGGTCTTTGCAGAACTTGGTGCGAGCCGGCAGCGCCATCCTGGATCCTGACAACAAGGAGCACTGGGATCAGATTCAGAGGACGGACGGCGGCACCGCCCATCTGCTCCGCAACTTCGAGGACTACGCCAACACGCTGGCGCAGAACGTCAGGAAAACCTACCTGAAACCCTTCACCATCGTCACCGACAATATGAGTGAGTAGAGGAACTGTGAACATGTGGCGTCTGCACACAGGATAACCCACAATGACTTCTATATTAATTATCAAATTAACTGAACTCATTTTTCAGTATCTCTAGATTAAATCTGTTCTTGGTTGCTTTATTTTATTCAACATGGACTGACATTTTTCAAGACTTTGCCAACAAATAATATCTTTTGTATCCTTTGTCTTTATTTCTTCCTCTTTTCTCTTATTTTTCCTGCTCCTTTCCGCCTCCCTCTCCTCCTGCATACTTTCCACACTTCATCTCTTCTAACCTCCTCCTCCTTCCTCTTCTTCCTTCCCTTCCTTGCTGTCCTCCAGTTGTAACGGTGGACTACCTGGACGTGTCGGACCCAGAGAGAGCGACGTTCCCTCGGTTCCAGGAGATCCAGGAGGCCTTTCCCAAAGAGCTCGGGTCGTCCGTGCACTTCCCCAAGTTTAACATCCGACCTCAGGATCAAAGAGGTAAGAAAACTCTGAGAGGATCAGACAAAATTTTAACCTTGAATTGAGATTCACTGAAAAAAAATAGATTGGTTTCATTATTTTGTTGAAATTAAAATTGCGTCCATTCAAGCATCTCTCTCTGTCTGCCTGCGTCTTCATTCTTTTTAACTCAGTGGAGCCCAGCCCTGCCCCATCAGGCCGGACTGAGCCGCCCGAGGAAGAAGAGCACACGGTGGCCAACAGGAAACGCCGCCACGCCGAGCCCCCCGCCCCCCTTCCAGTTGCCGTGGTGATAGTGTACAGGTCGCTAGGCCAGCTCCTACCAGAGAGATACGATCCTGACCGCAGGAGCCTCAGGTAGATGCCTGACATTTGGTGAAAAACACTGAAGTGCATTCAGATGAATTATGTTATGGTAATTTAGTGCAATCCTACCGATAATATAACTGAAAAATCAGATTTTGTCCACCCGGTTTGATAAAATTTGAACTATAAATGTCTTATCATCATCTTCAAACTGCTTATGTCTTTTGTTTTATCTCAAATGCATTACAGTGTCATATGCTACACTATGGTAGCACATAATTAAGAGTTAAAAACTCTTGAGGAGCATTGAGGAGGTAAACTATGCACAAACTTCCTCACAAACTAAAATAAGGCACAAGTACAATTATATTTAATACGTAGCAGGAGAGAGCAGAGCCTCAGAGAATGATAAATGGAATAATGGTGTCTGAATCCTCAGTAATTGTGTATATGCTGCTGTATATTATTCATCTCAATCCAAGATTAGCAGAAACATTGACATCCGCATGTTCAGAGCAGGGCTGCAATATTTCACTTTTAAACAGCACATGAGAGTGAGGACGTCATAATATTTAGGCGTGTTTGAAAGAACTGCCTTATCAGCGCTAGTGTAAGCCTATGAAGTTCTGGATATGGGTACACACGGAGGCCTCTGTATTGTTCGAGCGTGCGGAGGGAGAGAGAGTTACCAAAATAGGTTCCCGAGATAAGAATAACAAGATAACAAAGTGAATGTCAAAGAGATACGAGAGATTATGCCCCAATGTAAATAACCTTTGAGTCTACATTTATGGTATATATGATAAAAAAAGATTTGTGCGCATGTGGGTGTGAGCTTGAGTGTGACTGATTGTATCTGCATAACGAACATCTAGGTCTTTTATAGCGGCTGTAAACTGAAGAGGTATGTCAAAAAGAGCACTAATGAGCACTAATCCGTACCATGTCACATCCAGGGATTTTATGGAAAGTCATGAAATTTTGAAAAGTCTACTCCAGACAAGGACAATTAAAGATTAAAGATTAAAGATTAATCATTTCTTGGGACAAGTTGTGGAATTTTGTCACCCTTAACCCTATAAAGCCTGAACTATGAAAGAATTGGCAGAAAATTGCAATTTTTTGAAATTGAACCCTTTATTTAGTCCTGTAACAAAATATATATATATAAAATATATATATATATATATATATATATGTTATTACACGACCTTTCTGGTGTATGATGTATGATATGTACTTGAAGTGCCAATGGTATGGTCCAGGGTGAACAGGGGAAGTGTTCAAAGGTATACAACAGTATTTTGGTCAAGTATTGATTAAACTGAAAACAAAAAACGGAATTGAAAATGTGTATCATATGTGATACGAATGGCTTTATAGGGTTAATTTAAAAAAAAAAAAGTGAAGCTGAAGTGAGAATAAAATGTTGTTCAAGGAAAAAAAAAAGCGTACGGTCATGGAAATTCAACACTTTAGACGTGGTAAGAATTAAAAAAACTTAATCATTTGACAGCAGGATGGGAATGTGGGAGACACAATCCTTGCTTATACAATAAATAACAATAAATAGCAACAATTTATAAGACAGTTGGCAACTTTAACTTGCTGATAGCTTTAAATGCTTAATTACAGTTGATACACATCTTTATTTCCCAAAAGGTATATATTGATTTTGGAGTGCAGCTCATTTTTTCATATGTTGATGCTTGCATGCGTTCATCTGCTGCTGTGTGTTGACTTGTGTGCGTCCAGGCTGCCCAACCGCCCGGTGATCAACACGGCCATCGTGAGCGCCGCCGTGCACAGCGAGGGTCCGCCCCTCCCCGCCACCCTGGACCCGCCCATCACCCTGGAGTACACCCTGCTGGAGACCGAGGAGCGGAGCAAGCCCGTCTGTGTCTTCTGGAACCACTCCATCGCGTGAGTCAGATGTTCCCACGCACAAACGCACACACACACACACACACACACACAGATGCGTGTTTATTTGGTTTCTTTCTTTTTCATGCTTCATCTGTCCTTCCTCCCAACTTACCATCCTTTAATTCTCCTTACCAGGACATTGTCATGATGAATCAACTCTTCCTTCTATCTGTGTCTTGCATGAGAGCTCAAACTCAAAAAATGCAGATGCACACACACACACACGCACACGCACACACACCAATACATTCAATAGCTCTGAGATTAACTTCTGCAAATAAACCTGTATTCATTTTGTTGCATTTGCACCGCGCTGTTTTGATTGCAGCGACACATCATGTGCGCTTTGTTACCGCTCTGCCTCACTGCTTGCTTGTGTGTGTCTGTGCATGTGTGTGTGTGTGGGTGTGTGTGTGTGTGTTTAGGATCGGAGGGACAGGTGGTTGGTCGTCTAAGGGCTGCGAGCTGCTCAACAGGAACAACAGCCACATCAGCTGTCAGTGTAACCACATGACCAGCTTCGCCGTGCTCATGGACATCTCCAAGAGAGAGGTATTGTGAAAAGAGTTACCGCTTCAAGATTAAAGGAATAATTCACCCAAAAAAATATATATTCTGCATCATTTACTTTGGCTGAGCTATTCTTTTGACTTATGAGTGTAACATCCATTTCAGCTGGGTTATGTGCCTGTGATTTATTTTATTTGTTTGACTCGATGTCTTGGAATTACAGGAAGAGATGAGATTGAATTATGATGAGATGAATGTTTCTTTCCCTCCCTCTCCACAGCATGGTGACGTGCTCCCTCTGAAGATCGTCACCTACACCACAGTGTCGGTCTCGCTGTTCCTCCTCCTCCTCACCTTCATCCTGCTCTGCCTGCTCCGCCGGCTGCGCTCCAACCTCCATGCCATCCACAGAAACCTGGTGGCTGCGCTCTTCTTCTCCGAGCTCGTCTTCCTGCTCGGCATCAACCAGACCGACAACCCGGTGAGATGTGGATTACATGATGTGGATTATTAAAAAAAAAAAAAAATTCAGATGATCTTACAGGTTGTGCAGAAGATAAGAGTTTGGGATGGTGGATGTTAGCTACTGCAGCTCTAAGCACCATGCAGGCTTCTTCTGCATATCACATTTGGACACCAAGTCACACTATCCAGTCAACAACATCTATTTTATTGAAAGGCCAAGAAAGGATCTTACTGACCAAAACTGCCAAATGTAAAGGAAAAAAAAACAACAAAAGCTCAAATTTTAGATTTTGAATATAGGCATAAAATAGTGTAAGAAATACACGACTCAGGTGTGTTGGAAAAATAATTGAAGTGAATTAAGAGATGCATCCCACACACTGTATCTATCTCCTTGTCTTTTTGTAACATTCAGTGTGAGTTTTTATTTTTATTTTTATTTTATTTTATAAACTAAACTCCATCCATGCTGTTACGGTTTGTACATTTCTAAGGCTTGTAGGGTTTAGTGATGGATATTTAGCACAACTTTTACCCGAGTTGGCGATGAACCTGAAGTTTCACATCTCCCTGTCATGCCGGGCCACCCACCGCTATCTTTTCTGCCTTGGAGTTATTTGCAGAGTCATGAGAACTCTTTGACTCATTTCTTATCATATGGGGGGCTAGTTTGATGGTACCAACTCATTAAGATGCACAAACAAGAGAAATTTACACACTCATGAACACGCAAATGCACGCATAAACAAATTTGTGAAGACATTCAAAATAAGAGTCCTGTAAAGAAATCAGAGAAAAACGGGAAATGTAGTGCAAAAAAGAAGAATCAAAATTCGGCTGTGACTTTTATCCAGAGTCAGGCTCACACACCAGTTAGTACTTTTCCGATGCTCGCGGCGCGGTGGATCCCGAAGCAGGATAAAGCTGCCTCTCCCCGGTGTTTACTGCATTAGAAATTTCCAGGCATGCGATGATATTTGTTGGCCCGCAGGCACCCGTCTAACGCCGCGTTGACAGGGGCTTTACCAAACTCAAAGGGCCAAGGCCTCCCTGAGAGCCTGTCTTTATTTGACAGATTATGCGTTTTTATACTCGGCTAATGACTATAATGGTGAGGAATGTGCTGGATGCTGAACGCCTCTCTATATATAACCTCCTCAATTTGATTTCGCTGAGCTGAGACTCCTGGTTGTTTGTAACTTTGTTATTTGGATCAAGTATCTAATTGGAAACAAGCAGGTTCAAGGATATAGGCTGAGATAGAGCAGTGTAGGATGTGCAGTGTGATGATTAAAATTGCAAATCTGATTAGTGGGGCGTGTTTTTAAGCTTGAAATCGAGTTTGGAGTCCGATTGATCACAGTAATGGCCACAAACATGCGCACACACACACACATATACAGTAGGATCAAAAGTGTGGGAATTCTTTGAAGTCTGCTCACACACACACACACACACACACACACACACACACACACACACACACATACATACATACACAGCTCCCGGGGCCAGTAGCGGAGACATGCTGTGACTGGTACCTGTCTCCAGATGCAGGCCTCGGGGCACTAGACCCTGACAGAGGTTTCCCAAAACAACTTCTTAGTTTTCACTTGATAAATCTCTTGCGCGGTGGCGGTACAGAAAACATCATTAATCTGTTAATTGACAGGTAATCCCCTCCTTGAGAAGAGATGAGATTTGTCTAACCAAGGCGCTCGGTGAGTCCCAGAGGAGACACGAGGACAGATTTACACAGCGGACTATAAGCACTGCAGCCACCGCTGAGTTTAGTGCTAACATGAGACATGTGGAAGTGTGTGACGCCTCCTCTGACAAAGTGATTACTGGCATGACAGTAAATATTATCATGGAAAATCATTTACGTTACTGCTGTCTCCATCTCAAAGACTTTTACTTTTCTTTTAATTATCACAAGAACTTTTACTTTTCTCCATTAATTTCAGGTAACAATTTTATAAAATTGTTTATATGGTATTATAAAAAATGGCACTACTACCTATCTGTCACACACTATCTCGAACATTTTATATAGAAAAGCAGGTTGTGTAGAATTGCCATGATTTGGATACCACAGTAGCTCATATATTATCATCGTTCATCATAATTTCAGTTCATTTGTTATACGTTTTATTTTTGCAAGGTCAGATTTTGCATCTCTGTTGTCGCTGGACATCTGAGGCTAGTCTGTCCTGATTTATCCAGTTCAATCCTTAAAATTGACTCATGCATGGAATAAGTGCATCGGCTCTGGCTGGTCTGGCTGAATCAGACGACAACAGACTTTAAACATGTACAGAAAGCAAGATCATCTGCCAGCCTTCACACTCGCGGCAAATTAACACCCAACCGGCAGCCAGCAGCCAGATGTTGGTAAATTGTGAGTCTCCCAGAGCGGCTTGCCGAGTCACCATCTATTTTTCAGAGGTCCTTTGTCTTACTGTGTTCTAACAGCCACATTTGATCAGCAAAAAAACGAGAAAAAGCAGCTCAGGAGTTTTGGTATTCGTCACAAACTGTGGCCAGCACTGCCGTTGTCTTAATGATCACATTTACATGCACACCACACTGCAAAAACTCCATCTTAAACATTTTTTTTTATGAGATAATCCCTCTTGTTCCCAAAGCGCTGTCAGGATTTCCAGCGCAGTAGTACCAAGAAAATGACACTTGATTCTGGAAATGTGTTGATTCGCATTGGAAACAAGTTGTATTATCTCATCCTACTGGTTTATTAAAGCGGCGATTTTTTTTTACAGTAGAAGAAACTGCTGTGATTAACCAGGTTAAGGCTTGAAATGAGTGGATTCAGCTATACAGACTAGTCAGACTAGTTAAATCAGACCAGCACAGAACTGTATAAACAACATCTCATTAGGTGCCCAGGTTAAACTCTGAGGGTATTGGCTTCCCTCTTGTAGAAACAATCAGTGTAGAAATCAAATCAGTGTTTTGACTGGGATGACTGTGACTCACACACTGACTCACTGCTGGCTGTGTCAGCTCACTGTACAGTACGACCTTCTACTGAAAACAGAAGCCAAGTCTGCATACACACTCGTTGGGTTTCTAGAGAGAGAATGAGAGAGAGAGAGAGAGAGAGAGAGAGAGAGAGAGAGGTTGGGAATGAGAAAGAGAGAGAGTAATTAAAGTTTGTTTTCAGCTTGTTGCATGTTTCTGTGCATGCATGCTTTGTGTCCTATCTGCTTAATTGTCTGTCTGTGTGTGTGTGTGTGTGTGTGTATTTGTGTACATACACTGGTGTTTAGGTGTGTGCCGTAAGTGTGTGTGTGTCAGTACTGTGGAATGCTGTCAGTGTGAGCCCAGGGCCATCTGCACAATGATTTATGACCCTGTCAAGGTAGACTCTCTCTCTCTCTCTCTGTCTCTCTCTCTCTCTGTCTCTCTCTCTGATCTCCACATCAACCACACACACTATTGCTCTATCTCTCCTGCTGGGACATTCCCTGACACACCGCATTCCTCTCATGGAGCGGTGATGGAGAGAGGGAGGGAAGAAGATGGAGAAACGAGAGAGAGAGAGAGAGAGAGGGAGGGAGATTTTTGTTTCGTTTCATTGTAGCGACATCTTTGGTGCTGAGCGCTCACTGCTGTAGTGTTTTTGCAAGGCACTTTTCCGGGATTTCCTTGGATTTTCTTTTGCAAAGTTCCTGTAGGTGGCGCTCTTTTCTTGGCCCTCATCGCTCATGCTAACCACCCGGTTCCTCCTCTGTTTATTTCAAACACTGACACACACACACACTTGCACAGCTCTACAGCAGACGTTGGTGAAAAGACTAACCACCTGCTGGGAAGTTTGTGTCATCACGCTACAAACTCATAAAGAGTTGCTGTAGCCTGAAGTAAAATATGTCACTTCCCGTGGAGGATTTTTTTTTTTCCCCAGGAAAGAGTGCTACCTGACAGCAAACGTTGAAAGCCCTCATGCACAGGATTTAGCTTGAATCACTGTTTTGTTGTTTTTTGGTGCTGTGAGTTTAAGGCACAGCGGGTTATGGTGCTTCCGAATGCGTTTATTTTTTATGATTATACCCTGGGCCACTTGGAAGCACCGCTCCTTCTGTTTTTACATGGATATGAAATGATGTTGCTTTAACTGTTAAGCTTTCTTTTGCATAGAAGAGCTCTGTTTGCAAAGAAAGCGGTGGTTGATTGATTGATGGATGGATGAAAAGACAAAGTGGGAGGTAAAAACAAACGCAGGACAAAGCTGCTGTTGAATTTGGATTTCCTCCAGGTGGAGACACCCAAACTTGTGTCTCTCTCTCTCTCAATCTCAATGTCTCTGTCCTTCTCTCTCTCTGTCTGTCTCCCATCCAGTTTGTGTGCACGGTGATAGCCATACTCCTCCACTTCTTCTACATGTGCACGTTCGCCTGGATGTTCGTGGAGGGCCTGCACATCTACCGCATGCTGACCGAGATGCGAAACATCAACCACGGCCACATGAGGTTCTACTACGCCATGGGCTGGGGCATCCCGGCGATTATCACAGGTGAGGGACGCGCACACACACACACACATGCGCGTGCGCACAAACATACACACACACGCTCAGAGGCACCACAGTGGCAGGGAGTATTCGTGCCACGACTCGCCTGCATTAAGACGATGTGATCCTCGTGGGAAACTTACTGCAGTGAAGCAGACAGACAGATATGAGAAAAAGAAATGTGAGAGACAAGAGTTTTTTTTTTATGGAAATAAAAATCTGCAATATGTGAAAATATGAAGAAATACACAAATAAATTTAATTAAGTGTGTTCCAGATTTTTCTTCTCTCAAATGTCATGCAACTTGCAGTCATGTAGCCGGGAAAAAAGGTGCGTGTGTAGCTAGAAAGTTTGCCCCAACATGCTACAAGCTCATAAATAATTTTACTTATTTATGATGTAAGTCTCCATGGATATTAGTAATATAATATAGCTTAGCATCCATAAAGCAAGTTGTGTGATTTGATTTGTTCCATTTGTGCCACTTAAGATTTTATGTTCACTGCATTTTTTTTATTATTATTATTTTATATCTCTGTGGTGCACTTCCAAGTTAGATGTGATGGATGAAATGCTTTTTGCGATATCAGTTCATTGCCAGTAACAACAATACAAATCAGCGTGAATTAAATTGCATTGAGATATAATGTGAAGCTGATATGGAAAAATGAAAAAGGTCAAACACACAGAGATCTAAAGGAGACAAAGAGCAAAAAAAGAAGAAAATTACAGATGGATTACAGAGATGGATAACCTGGATCTAGTGGGGAAAGTGGGGATTAGGAGGGAGAATGCGAGAGGCGGGCAAAGAGCGAAGGAGTCGGGGGAGATCCAGAGGTCACCCTCAGTTACGGCTAATGCAAACTTTGAAGGTTTCCTCAGGGTGAGAGCTGAAGGTTTTTCAAGTGTGTGTCTGTCTGTCTGTCTGTCCGCTCTCTGGCAGGGAGAGAGACAGGGAGAGGACAGAGAGACAGAGAGATGGAGAGGTGAAGGGGAGGTGAGAGGGAGAGGTCGCGTGGACAAAAATATACCAGAAAAAGGAAATTTTTATTATTTATTTATTTTTTTTGTTATTTATTTATTTTTTTTATTTTTCAGTGATGAGCAATGATGATTGGTTTTGTGTAGACTGGTTTAAACTGCTTCAGAACTATATTTTTAATTTTTAATTTTGCTTATTTTTTCCCTGCTTCCATTTTAATACTTTCTGTTATTCTGTTATTTTCAGCTCAGTAGATATTATTCCTGCTGTAATTTCTAAGTGGGGACAGACATTTACAGGTGCCCTTAGCTTTAGTGAGCCGGATAAATTTGACGTTCAAATTAAAGATTTTCAATTCCCATCTTTGCCTACGTTCAGGCTGTCGAGAGCAAAGTTGCATTGATCTTGCTTTGTTTTCCCCCTAGATTTACTTTGCATACATTTGAACTTTTTTTGTGTTCGGTCTGAACTTATGGTCAGGGGAAGAAGGGGAACAAAGAATTTGACAAGGAGGATGAGTAAGGGAAAAAGAGTATATATCACCAGCACTGGATGATTTTGATTTCGAATTTGATTTTGAATTTATAATCCTGTTGACACGTATTTTGTCATATCCCTGTGTGTGTGTGTGTGTGTGTGTGTGTAGGCCTGGCTGTGGGCCTCGATCCTCAGGGCTACGGGAACCCAGATTTCTGCTGGTTGTCCGTCCACGACACGCTTATCTGGAGCTTTGCTGGGCCCATTTTTGTAGTTGTCCTGGTAAGCGCCTCAGAACGTGTGGATTTTTAGCTTTAACTGTTTCAAGCGGTAACATTATCAAACAGTGCTGCTGTACAAAATCAGATATACAAGAGTGAATTAAGTGTTGTCTGCTCATCTGTGTCAAGGTGAACATCGTCATCTTTATGCTGGCTGCCAAGGCCTCCTGTGGTCGCCGGCAGAAAGCCTTCGAGAAGTCAGGAGCTATGTAAGTTTCTCGCTTGCATTCACAATTCCACGTAACATGACTTCTTCTTCTGCAAAATCTCACATATTAGTCAGTTTTAGAGCTGAAACAATTTATTTAGTGAGTAGCTCCAAAAAAGACAAAATAAATCAATGAATTGTGAATTGAGATCCGGATTCACACCTTTTGTCAGTGCTGATTTACTTACTGGTGTCCATCATGTGTGTTTGTGTGTGTGTGTGTGTGTGTCCACCCCAGTTATGCGCTGCGTATGGCCTTCCTCTTGCTGTTGCTCATCAGCGCCACCTGGCTGCTGGGTCTGATGGCGGTCAACAGTGACGTCATGACCTTCCACTACCTGTTCGCCGTCTTCAGCTGTCTCCAGGTAACAGAGTGTGTGATGGATGAGGATAAGACTGTGTTTATTCTGCTCATGTCTCGTTATTTGAAATAATTATTTGAAATTAAACCCTTGGCTGATTTTCTCTCGCTTTACAGGGAGTCTTCATCTTCTTCTTCCACGTGATCTTCAACAAAGAGGTCAGGAAGAACCTGAAGAACGTCTTCACGGGAAAGAAGAGCGTACCAGACGAGTCCAGCACCACCAGGGCCTCGCTGCTCACTGTGAGTGGACACACACACACACACACACACACACACACACACAGATGGATGACAGTGTAAAGGCAAACTCTAGGTGACTGATTGATCCATGGCATGTTGAAAACAGGGTTTTAAGTGCTGTATAATTTAAGGGCCAGCGACACAAACATGAATACTGCCATTTGAATGGATTTATGGTTTCTATGCAAATGCTTTCTTTTAGCGTTACATTTCTACTATCCATAGTGAATGAGTTGTCATTAAACGATTTCATGAGTATTATAATAATGTAAACTATATGCCACAACCATTTTGGTCAGCAGATCTCAACTTAAATCAACTCAGTTTGAAAATTCAACAAGGTTCCACTACTATTATCAAAACACCAGTATCATCAGAATAGCCCTTTTATTGGTTGTTGAATTGGTCTTGAATCCATCTCCGGGTAGCTTCAAAATGGTCTTAAAGAAGTTTTAATTTTGACTTTCTAAAATCCAGGAAATGATCTTGAAGTGTGCACTACAAAACCCCCACTTGTTTCTGAAGCTAATCAGCTTGTTTCCAGAATATTATTCAATCAAGGGAATCATGTGTTCCCAGAAAAATTCCTGAAGCCACTGCATCTGCATTGGAAACAAGTGGGATTATCTTATCCCCCTGGCAAAGTTTTTTTTCACTTGATAGAAGAAAAAGAAGATTTTAACACTGAATATGAGATTAAATGACTTATGTGAGTGTTAAAGTGGTTAAAAGTGGTTATTTTCAACCATATACATGATGCTATTGTTTTCTCTCTCTATCCTTCATCGTTGTCCCTCCCGTCCCTCCGTTGTCCCCTCCGTCCTCAGCGCTCTCTCAACTGCAACAACACGTACACGGACGACGGGCCACTGTACCGCTCGGCCATCGGGGAGTCCACCGTCTCCTTGGAGAGCACGCTCAGGTCAGCCAAGAGCCGCAGCAGCTACCTGGCTTACACACTCAGGTACAACACACACACACTGACCGCATGGCCGCTTCTACTGCACGGCTGCATGAGGAAGGGGCAGGCATGGAGTGTGTGTGGACGGGAGTGGGGGAGCATGACAGTGAGGATGATGTGTGTCAGTGTGAGACTGTTTGCTGTCTCGCTTACAGCTGCGGGGTTCCTACGCAGTCTCGAAAAGTGAGGAATATGATTTTGATCATTTCCAGGTTTCCACAGATTTGTAAACTGTGTCCTCAGATTTTGAAGGAAAATCCATGGGCATGGATTTGTAATCTGAGGGCACGGATTAGGAATCTGAAAGTTTGGTTTGTAAACCTTACACACAGATTTCTAAACCAAGAGTGCAGATTTACTTTTTTTTTCTCACATGACCTAATGTGGGCTTTATAGAAACGTATGGAAAAATGTCTGGAAAAATGTTTTCCTTTCCAGACTATTGTTTCCATGTACACTTTCCCACAATGTGTAATTCCTAAAATTGCAACAAATAAATCACAATATGTTTTTCATTTTGAAGGAGACATGTTTTACACTGAGAGAGCACGGGTGAGCATGAAGTCTGGCCAACCACAACAGTTGCTCCTCTCTCTCCAACTTAGCTCCAGTTCACTCATGGCCACAAGATGTGCAAATGCAAATTTTCATATAAGTGGCTAACCCGTCCAGATGATTGAAAATGGTTAGTGAATGATCCAAAATCCAAAGCAAAAGCGGTGTGTAAATTATGTGCAAAATTGTTTGATGTATTAAACAAGGGTGAGGCAGCCATTTTTCTTTCTTAGCGTCTAAATAATATACAGGATAAGTTATTAGTTATCAGCATTCTGGCATAGCATGAAAAAGTCTACTGAGAAGTCTGGAAAAGTGTATAATTTTGAAATGGAAACTGTGTAGGAGCCCTGCAGGTGAGCTCTGTGCATGGCGCAGTGCATGTGTGGCTGTGTCTGTGGGGACTGCTTTCTGTTTTCTTCTTTCCTTCTTCATCTCCCTGCTCTTTTGGTGATGCATCAAATGTTTCACATATACTAACAGCCCCCCAAGTTCCCAATTATGACACACATACACATACATACACACACACACACATGCACACACACCCTCCTTGCTCCTTTTTGAAGTCTTTAGCTTGGTGTCTCTCTGGGTGTTTCTCTAAATTTACAGTGTTTTTCTCTGTTTTTCTGCACATGCATGCCGCCACCAAATGGCACTCATGTAATTTTGTGATTCTGCTTGCATGAAAAAAACACATTAAGACCGGCAAGTGCATGGCATTTCTGCAAAACTGCACACAGACCCACACGGACACATAGTGAAACATATTCCACCAAGGCAAAAGAACACACCACATATATATTAATACATACTATCCATCCATGAATACTGTGATACATACTGAGAGAATGAACGAGTAATTCTCTTGGTGTGAAATGCTCCACTGTGTTGTAGTGTATATTGCATGACATGAGGATGAATGAAATGTGCTCATGAATGTGGAAATGTCAGAAGGAACTGTTTTTTTAAAGAATTACCCGTGTGTTTTGGAGGTTATTATTCTCTGTCAGACAACTTACCCATTAAGTGATGGAAATACAGAAATCAATCAAATCCGATTCATCAAAAATTATTTGAGTAGAGAAATCATCCATGTAAAGCGTCTAGTCTGGTGCACCACACTAAAAATTTAGCATACGTCATGTAGAGTGGTTGCAGTCAGCTAACATTTTACTAAAACGTGAGAACATGAGAACTTGTTGCAGCTCCAAAACTAAATTATATGTAATATTAAATGATACACGGTTAATTCTAGTGGTTTTGTATTGGACACTGGTCATATGTATTTAATATATGATGCACTGTTTGTTTAAAGCACAGTTTGAACTGCCAGGGACTACTTTCTCTGTTTCTATGGGACGTGGTCGGCGATATGAGATTGTGTACAGCTAAAAATCACTACCCAGTGGATGAATACATTGTTGCTCACCTGAAATAGTTCCCAGGTTACATCAGCTATATTGACTCAATCATATTTCGTTTTTTAGAGTTAGAAATCTTAAGACCATATAATAAAAAACACTAAAAATCTTTGATTCCTAAAACCTCACTCAGGTAATTATAGCCGCCTAGTATCACAAGATAGTGCATGTTAACTTGTTAGTATGGAGCTCTGGGGTGATGATCTGACAGGATACATCGTTGATTTCAGTGCCTGTGCTCTCATGCATTAAATTTCAAGTTGGTCAACAGGTCACTCTCTCAAAAACATGTTGTATTGCTTCAGTAAATCCCTAAAAACCTGACTTTGTGAGACATTTCCTCTCCAGGATGCGGCTGATCTCCTGCTAGCCTCAGCTGCCCGTCTCGGGGGCTGTGTGTTGCTGCGTCAGCTGTGTTTTCATTGAGGTGCAGCGGTATTACTTACACATACCTGGTGTTTTAAACAGTTTTACAGAATCAAGGTTAGGTCTGACTGTACGCCTCGGCTCATAAAGCTGTCATCTGGGTAATATGAGCAGACACCTGGGTCAATGAGAGCAACAACCCCAGGGGGATGATGCTTTGTGGCGTGCTGCCGGTGTGTGTGTGAAAGAGCAAGTTAGAGACCGCAACACAAAATAGAAAAATAAGGCATATACTTTATGTATTTCTTCTGATATACATTTTCCTCTAATTGATGGGGCTGTATTTTATTGCATTTTGTATCATGTAACAATCCCTGTGATATACTTTTCCTCATATTTACATGAATCCATCTTTATATTTTACATATATTGTTATTACTACCACAATACAGTACCCTTATTCTCACTTTTATTATCATTATTAATGTTATACTTATTTGTTACCACCAAAGCTTTAGCAACACATACTGAATTTCATGCTCAGTGAACTGAAATGAGTGCATTAAAAGAGAAAAAAGAGGAGGAAGATGGAGATGGTGAAAGAGATGGTGGAGAGATGGAAGAAAAGTGACAGAGAGAAAAAGAGAGAGTGGGAGAGAGAGGGGTTGAAAATGAGAAAAGGGAGGAGGTAAAGACAGAAGAGACAAAGAAAGAGAGAGAGAAGGATGAGAAATTTTGGAAATGAGGCAGATGGGACTTTACCTGTTGAAATGGGAATGTAATGTGCGCACACACACACACACACACACTCTCACACACTCACACACTCACAGTCCCTGCGGCTGTTGGCATGGCTCCAGCTGCTTCCAGATGCTTCTCTCTGATCCTCCATCAGGCGGGTCAGAGCCTCCAGTAGTTTTTTGCCCTCCAGCCAGCGTCTCAGTGCAGCCTGGTACAGACAAGTACAGGAGGAGAGGAGAGTGAAGGGGAGAAACAAGCGAATAATGATAAATGACTTTATTTGCACCGAAAAATTCAAGATGTTTTAATCGCCATTTACTAAATAAAAGACCTCCATTTATGTTGAAACTGTCCCAGTAGAGGTTGTATGTGATTGTTGCACTCTTATTGTTGCACTTCTTATGAAAATTGTCTGTACACTTCCTGTCTTTTACTCTATTTAAATCAGTTGTGCACATGTTTACATGACTTTGGTAACAATGTCAACCTTCCTAGTCTCTCCTAAGTGTTTTCTCTCAGCACCACGATCTGTTTTATTTGGCTAGGATCTTCACTTTGTGCTTCATTAATTCCGGGGATATGCCAGAAATCATACAGAGGCAGAGTTCGTGTTGCCTCAGGGGGGAAAAAAACAGGGTAAACGCAGCATGGGAAGCCACTAAGATTAAAGGCAGCTTTCACTGTTGCAATCTTTTTGTTGATGCCATCGACAGAGGCAAGTGGGAGATGTCTGGTGTTTTAGCTGTTGTTCGTTTGTCATCCCAGGCGTCATGTCGGGGCTTGAACTAACTTTCAGCAACATTATACTTTCTCCTATATCACCCCCACCTCCTTTCCCCCTCTCTGTCCCTGAAACTTCATTTTCTCTTCTCCCCATTTTTATTTCTCTTTTCCTCACTTTGTCCTCCCCTTACTCTCTCTCTCTCTAGGGAGGAATCGGGTCAGAAGCCCAGCGTTTCTTCAGGAACGGCTAAAGGACACACAGATCTGGATGGACCTCTGTTCCATAGAAACGGCACCAAGGGAGACGGTAAGCCTTTACTTATTTTCTTCAGTGTTTCTGTTATTCCTGAGAGGCAGAAATCAGAGTAAACATTTCCTCCTCCTTGCCCCTGTCAGACTCCGACTCGGACAGCGAGTTGTCAGTGGACGAGCACAGCTCCTCCTACGCCTCCTCCCACTCCTCCGACAGCGAGGACGACGACATCGACATCAAGCCAAAGTGGAACAACGAGAGGCAGCCCGTTCACAGCACACCCAAAGGTATGGCAGCTCCTGCTTAGTCCAGTGGGGAGAGGAAGGGTTAGGGTGTCACCTTCCATCAAAGAGTCCATGAAAATGCAAGTGTACAGCGCTTTAAAATTTCCAAGGATGTTAAAACTATGTTGTTGTTTTTTTCAGTTACATTCAAAACATTCAGCTATTCCAGTACTGTCCATTAACTAAAAGTGGCTTATTAAACCTGTTAAGGCTGATAAGATTAACCATAAATTAGAGATTATTAAAGTAGTAGACAATGAGGGATTATCAGGAGAAAAATAACAAAGACAAAGCCTATTAAAAGCAAGGGTTCTCTTTTACTATTGTGAAGCACTTTGAGCTGCAATTCTTGTATGAAAGGTGCTATACAAATAAAGTTTTATTATTATTATTACTACATTATGCTTTGTAGCCGCAGCAAATGTGCAGTTTTCCATGTATGTCCCATATTTTCTGAGTCCACAAGTTATGAGTAGGAGTGCCAGGAAAACTCATAAACTCATGATTTTGGAGGAGTAGCTGTGTTTCCGAATGAGAATTGAGATTTTATATAAATGAATGCTTAAATGTGTGTGTAATGGAGTGTGCCATAAAGAAAACAAATATTGTATTCATGAAACAATTGTGTTGTATTGGAGAAAATGTTTTAGCTAGGCAAAAAACAGAGAGGCATCTGTTTTTTTATGTCAGCCCCACAAAACCAAAGAGCAAGATTTACCATTTACCATATACCATATACCAGCAATCATACAGGGGGGACAATCATCATAGCAGAGGAAGAGGTACCAGTTTCTTTACTAACAGTAGACAACAATGCAATGCAACCACAAGACAAGTTACATTTTGCTTAACCTACAGCTGAAACCCTCAAGCACCCTTAGGCACATTTTCTTGTTGTTATCAAAAAGCATTGTGGGAAATGAAATCTCAAACTGAAGCTTAAGGTTCCTTGAACATCACTGACTCCAGTTTACCTCCTTCTCCCCTCACAGTGGATTCGGTGTCCAATCACGTGAAACCTTACTGGCCGACGGAGGCCACGACAGCCAGTGACAGCGAGGATCCCGGCGGGGTGGAGAGGCTGCGGGTGGAGACCAAGGTGAACGTGGAGCTGCACCCGGAGAATAAGCTCAACCATGTAGGCGAAAGAGAGAGGGAGACGCCCCAGGAGAGAGACAGGGAGGGGCCCGCTAATGCTAAAGAAACAGCGCCACCCAGCCAGCCCAACAGCAACACCAACCAGCAGCCAGAACAGAGAAAAGGTGAGAGAAGAGAATTCAGAAGTATATAGATATTTACTATATACTTTTCTATACTGAGTCAGTCAGCTGGTCAAACATTTAAGTATGCATTACTGTAAAAAGACCAGCTTGTACGTCTGTTGGGTTAGTATCACACACTTTTTTTTTTTTTTTACTTTAATTTAATTTTTAAACCGAGTTTGTGTCTTATGGGATTGACTAAAAAAATTAGATCCTATTGAACAGTAAAGAAATGATTTGAACTGATTTCAGTTAATCTGGACTGAACTGAATAAAATTGAACTAAACTAAACTGACCTGAACTGAAGTGCACAGAAATTAAATGAGGTTCATCTTAACTGAATGAAATGAGTTAAACTGAAATTAGTGAAAATGACCCCAGCTCAGATGGACTGAATCAAACTGAAGTGTACAGAATTGAGATGAATGCAATGAAACTGAATTTACCTGAGCTGAACTGACCTGACCTGTTCATCCCGGTCTGCCCTCCCCGTGCAGGGATCTTGAAGAATAAGATCAGCTACCCGCCGCCGCTGACCGACAAGAACATGAAGAACCGTCTGAGGGAGAAGCTGAGCGATTACAACCCCCCCACCATCACCTCCCCTCCGCCCAACAACAACAACACCACCGCCAGCTCCCCGCCTCCCCCCTCCGTCAACATCATGACCCCTTCGTCCCGGCCGCCCTCGCTGGCGTCCAACGACGGCGTCCGTCCCGTTAGCCACGGCAACACCTCCGTCATCAAGCCACCGGTCGCCCCGCGGCCGCAGATCCCCGTCCCGCCACAGGCGACCATCTACAGGGAGACAAATGGCGGCGTGGCCATGCACCTAAAGTCGGGCACGGTCAACGGAGGCAACGACTCCGACTCCGAGTCAGTAATCCTCTAACATGTTTTGGCGTGTGGTGATTATGTCAGAGCCTGCGTTTGCCAATGCGAGTTCAGAACTGTTGAGTTTTTGCACCTATTTATCATCTTAATTTAATCCAACAGAACATATGTTTGTTTCTCTGTAGTCTGTAATAATAATAATAACACAACTGGTGTGACAAAGGTGGAAAAAAGATCTATGTTGATAAATGCTGCTTTGGAGATGAGAGACATCACAACTACAAATGAAATTTGATGCTGGTGTTAAGAGTTTGAAATGCCTTTTGAATGGCTAGATCACCTGTATTGGTTGATCAAGGTGCCAGCTGATGCCCCCCTGCATGTATTATAACAGACTAGCCTTAAATGAATGTGACCACCCGGCTTAAATGTTGCATGGTGTCCTCCTGCCTCCCTACACTCATCTAACCTTGCATGTTCTCCTCCCCCTCTCTGTCTTTCTGTCTTCTTGCATCCCTGTCTCTGTCCATCTCTCTCCCCCCTCCCTCCCTGCATCCCTCACCCCCTCCTCTCTCCCTCCCTCCCTCTGTCCCACTAACAGCGGCAGTAATGAGACTTCGATCTGACCTGTTAGGAAAACCCAGACCAGCCTGCCCTTGTGAGAAGAGGAGGGAAGAACCTGCCGGGGGAAGAAAAGAGGAATATGAAACAAAAGACGATAGAAGAAGGAAGAGAATTGAAGATTGGCTGATTCAGGGGAGGGGGGTGCTCTGGAGGAAAGGAGAAGGTCCAAGTCCATCCATCCCTCCTCTCTTGTTCCCTCTCTCTGGAGAGCAGTATTAACTGCAGACTTTCAGACTGCCTGAGAAACGCAAAATGAACGTCAAAGAAAAGATGTGAGAAATTATAAAGGGAATGCAAAGTTGGACTATATCGAGAGAGGCTGTAATGGAACCTCCTGTGCCAAAACCACTAAAGGAAATAGGAGTGGAGAATTAGAAGCAAAACAAAAACTCCATCCCCCAGAATGCACTGTGAGCCCTAGAAAGAGCAACGTCTTCCTCTGTCACGGTAAACTGGGGCCTGTCCCTAAATCCAGAGCAATGGGTAAAGTTAGGAAAAGGGCAGAAAAGGCGAAAAGCTATAACCACTGTGTGCGGGCCAGGCTCAAATACATGCTGGTGCACTCCCGTTTGTTGGTTTAAAAGGACTACAAGACCCACAATGCACTGGAGATCCTCAACAGGAAGTTCTGCATTGGACAGCTTAACCCAGCCATAAAGCTGTACGTGCCTTCATCCTAAATGGCACAACCTGTTCTCACTGACTTCTCCTGCCTGTGGATTTTAAGTAGTGCACGATACGGGGACTTAAAATTTGGGATGCACCCCACTTGTCTATACCGGACTGCACAGACTGCGCTATCACACACACATACACACACACACACACACACAAGTGCTCTTCTCCTATCCAAACTCAGAGAGAAGCTTTCACTGCCTCTCGCTGCAGTGCATTTAGAGTGTAATTAACGTGTAGATATCCTAAAGGTGAAGAATGATCTATTTTGTATTTCAGCTGTAGCAAGGACAAGAGAGGACTGTTTGTAAACCGCAAGTCGATCGCCTGTATCAAGCCAGGAAGGTTTTCCATTGGTTAAAATCATATCATATGCTGATTTAATTGACTGAAAACAATACCACGTCTGAGAGCAAACTTGTGCCTTTGTAGTCCAGTCATTTTATGAAAAAACCTAGGACAAATTGCAAGAGAAGCAAACTCAACTGATTTTGTATCCTCAGTTTGTCCTGAGTGAGGGAAAAAAAGTCCCAAGAAATCCCATTGGTGGAAAGTTTTGAAAATCACCTATTTATCACCACATATTACCAAAAAACACTGTTTTTAACACACAGGGGAAAGGGGTTCCAAATTTTACTTTCAGATATCACTATAAAAATTCACAAGTTGATTACACACACAAAGACAAGAAAAAAAGTCAATTACAAGTTCTTTGAATTATTCTGTTTACACATGCATATCACACATTATCTGACGTGATATGCGCTAATAAGGAATATAAGGAATAAATGCCAGAAGAGACATTTAAACAGTGAATTAAAAGGTTACTATATATATAGTAACCTTGAATTAAAAGGTTACTATATCACAGTGAATTAAAAGGTTACTATATATATAGTAACCTTTTAATTCACTGTTTAAATAATTCAAAGAACTTGCAATTGACTTTTTTTCTTGTCTTTGTGTGTGTAATCAACTTGTGAATTTTTATAGTGATATCTGAAAGTAAAATTTGGAACCCCTTTCCCCTGTGTGTTAAAAACAGTGTTTTTTGGTAATATGTGGTCATATAGAGGTGATTTTCAAAACTTTCCACCAATAGGATTTCTTGGGACTTTTTTCCCCTCACTCAGGACAAACTGAGGATCCAAAATCAGTTGAGTTTGCTTCTCTTGCAATTTGTCCTAGGTTGACCCCAATTTTGGCCTAAAATTACTGGACTATTGTCCTTCATGTTGGGAATGAGGCCTTACACATGCACAAGCACATACACTCACACTCACAGATACTGTACGAGCCTACAGAGAGCTTGCAGGTGATGGAACACATCTTCCGGCAGCCATACTGGAGGTCTTCAGCTCTTGAGCATCAGTGGCTCACAACAGCTGACTGACTGACTGTGTCTTGTTAGCTAGCTATTTATAGAATCTAAAATTTGCGAAATTCGCCTGTTGCCTGGTAAGCTTGCAAACAAAGGCAAAAACGAACAGAAGCAGAGATGGCCCCTCCAGCTACAACTATGTACCAAATGAGAAATATAACCTAAATTTGGAAACAAATCTTCCTTATCTACTTCAGTTCTTCTCGAATGCTTCAACACCCACAACACAAACATCTTTTTCAGCCTCACTGGCAAATCCTCAGCTGATAGTTGCGCACAGCCAACTCTCCAGTGGACCTCTGTGATAGCATTATCTGTGGCTGCTTGGAGATTTGTGATCCAGCTGCAAAGCCTCTATTAAAACACTCTGAAAGTGCTCAATACTTAACACACACCCATAAACCTACTGCACATACGCTCTGCAGACATTCTGAATGCGCCACCACATGCATTCGCTCAAATTATACACAGATAAACACACACACATGCACAATGAATGCATGACTGTTATTGTGTGTGTGAGAGAGAGACAACTCGAATGTCCCAAGTGCATGTACACAGTTCCTATTATGGGCCTAAATGATCAGTAATTATGTGGAATGGGAAGGAATTCCCCTGCTGTTGAGAACTGTCTGTTCAAGCACTATGAACCCCATGCCTTCTTTTCCAGTGTCCACTCTGCCTGATTGTCCAATGCAACACACTCCTGGTTACCAAAGTCATGAAATATGCACACCAGGGTTGTGGTCAGTTCACTTTTCACTCACTCAGTTCAAAAAGCCACTTGACGTGACAGTGCGATATTCTCAAAAATGAGTTTTATTCCAAAATATGCATCACCATTTGGAGAAACTACTTTTACACCTTGATTGCTGGTATGTAGCATTTTTCCACAAGCATGGAGCAATTTGAAATGAACCCTTCAATTTTAAAAATGACTCTGAGAGCGAAATGCATTTCCTAAACTGTCTGAGATGAAAGTGAATTGATGCCAACTGTAATGCATATTGCACCCAGCAACTTGATGCAAAGTTTACCACTCACCGAAAGCCTGTGTACCATACAACACCCCATACTGTAGCCAGTGTTTTGCCCTTGCATAATCTATGCTGTTGATAAATGTCCTTGTTTTTGTATGATCCAAGACACTGGAAATGTTTTGTAAAATAATGTATATTTATTTTTTATGGTTTTCAGACACTGGAAAAAAGATGATTGTGACTGTAAAATTAAAGATAACACATTGAATTTTTAACCGTTTTGTGCAGCGTGGTGCATCTCTGATTCTGGCCTGCAATCTGAATAGGCGTTTAGCTAGACTCGTGAAAACGTTAATTAATGTTAGTCTCCCTAGGGCTTTGCAGTTTAAAACTAGATTGGCTGAAAGTGTAAAACAGAACATTTGGGCTATGATGGAAACTGACAGGAACCTGGCGGCTAGACCTGATCTCACAGCTGCAAAAGACCACATACTAAGCAACCACAGTCTTTTTAAGGAAGTCTGAGTCGATGCTTTCAAAATGTATCAAAATTTTGAGTATTTTTGTTATGTAAAGTGCAAAATACCCCATTGCATATACTTAACCTTAACATAGACTTCTGATTTGATGTACTTGTCATATGGCCAAACAAAATCAACTTTTTTGACTAAATTAGTCTGAAGTAGCCTGTCTAAATCAACTTTAAACCCTCAATAACAGTAAAATTTTACTCTTCAATCATACATGTATATAAAAAAGGAGGAATATAACTCCTATAACAGGGCTTCTCTAACACAAATGGTTGACTTGAAATATTTCAAACTACTTTTGTCTCTGCAATAAGTTGAAATGCTGTGGAAAAGAGATTAAAAGAGGGAGAGAGACAGAGTGAGACATAAAGAGATGACTGGTATGAATCAAACAAACAGAGACCATGAATTCAAACAGTGCTGTACATTGCAGGACTACAACTGTATATACTGAGGAGACGTTGTCCATACAAGGTAATGCATGAGGAGTTGAGAGCAGTCTGTCTTGTGCCCTGCGATGTCTAGAAGGCTGCAGATCTCTACCTGGCAGCATGTCTCTGATACATATAACTGAATTTCATATGGATTGGTGTATGAAGTCTTTGCTGTCACGTGTCGCCTACCTGTCCCACCTACCTATGTATATCTACCACATGCACACATGCAGATTGTCTGTATTCATGCATCACACCCTTGAAGTACCTGGGAAAACTTACGAAATAGGGTCTGTAGCCTAATATGTCTTTATTTGCAGGTTTGAAATGTGAAAAAGAGTAAATAATGACTTGTTTGAGTTGAAATGCAAATCTAACTTTCTATTGCTTGAAAATTCAACAACCATATTTGGTTGAATGTATTACTTACTTAAAGCAGTTAAATTAATGCAGGTTTTGCAGCAACTTTGTATGCACCAAACGTTTGCCCCCATACATCATTTCCAGTCTTATCACAGCAAAACCCACTTTAAGACCCAGCACTTTCTCTGCCTCTCGGTCAGGCATTCCACGGTAAGCCGACTGTATGTAGCCCCGCACTTACATTTTTGGCCTCAGGAATTTGTCTTCAGCTGTGTGTGCCAGATTAAGCAAGATGCACTTAGGCAGCGGTGGATCAAAGAAGTGGGGAAGGGTGAAAAAAAAAAAAAAAAAAAGGCTGCTTAGGTGGGCTGAGCCCCCTTTACGTGAACTGAGGGAGATTTAAGGAAATTATTTGAGCACAAGGCATGAATTTGAGCATCAAGACAGTTTCAGTATGAGAGGATGAGAGGTAATAGCATTCCTCTCTGGTCTCTCTATGTCTTAGTGGTGATAAACTGGATGAACTGGAGGTCACTGATGTAATTTTGGGGGTTGGTATGACCAGGTAAATCATTGTGAGCAGCCAGAGAGAAAGCTTAGACAGGAGAGTCAGGTTGCAGGTTCCTATTGGCCTGTCTGTTGTCATGGCTACAGTAGCCCCTCCCTCCTTCAGGTGACATAATGCCTGCAGAGATAAAGTCAGGAAATTAGAGTAGCATGTCAAATTATGCGTGGTGCTGGCTTCGGCAGTCACAAAAACAGAGTGGATGAGGTTTCACTGTTACGTAAAGGATAACACAGTATGGCCGTTCCACTGTATACACTTAAAGTTAAAATTACCTGAGGATTTACAATAGTAGCCTACTGGGTGGTGTTAGAATAAACTGCAGTAAGCGGTAAACACATTTAATTATTTAAAGAAGCATATGCATGGGATGACACAGCTGCAATTATATGGCCAAAGGGACTTAATACAAGCAGTAAAATAGATCAAATTAAGTTCAAATCTATCTCGTGCCCAAATAATTTAGATTCCTTTGATTTCTTAGGGCCAAAAGTGCATCGAGAGAGAAATTAGACCAACTTTTAGTGAATAAAATTACAGCTGGTTTCGTCTTCATAATTGTGCATTCCGTCTCCACTAATGAAATTAGAGATAAGTGCAAACTCTTACTAAACAATTATGGCTCTGGTCATTTTTTTTTCTCTCATAAAAACAGTTCTCGGTTTATTTTTAAGATATGGTGTAACCTATTTTTAGGCTTTTTGAGTTCAAAGAATACCCTGACTTCCTTTCCTTGTCTCTTGTTACCCCAAGACAAAGAGTCGCCGCACCGATGCCTCCACTGACAAAGCGCCAGCTATTTTTAACTTGTTTATACTGTTTTAAATTCCCTGGTTTGAGAGCAGGCACTGCAACATCCTCATTAAACACACTTCAAACTGAAACAAGCATCAAAGGTTTTATTCCAAAACTTTCCAGAGTTTTTTTTTTTTTTTTTTTTTTTTTAATGCATTCCATCCTCAGAAACATCTTAGACACTTGCAGAGGAAGGTAATATTTTTGGTGCTAATTATGTGTAATAGATCTCTCTGCAGACTTGCACATGGAAAATATCCATTCCATTCATGGGTCATAAAGTATCAAACTATGTAGGTTTGCAACATTAATGGTCAACTAGAATAATGCTTTTCTTCCATTTCAATTTGTTTTGTTTAGTTTTTGCCACAACAGGTGACATTTTTAGCAAGTGGTGGACTGATAGGAACAAAACCCTTGACTTGAAACCTGAGAGGTGAGGAAGGCGACAGTGCAGCTTTCTTCCCTCAGTCTTTTATGGACTTCCATCTGGGTGACCCTCTGCCCTCACCTTTATCTCTGCCCCATCACAGCCAGGCAAACTAAATAATTCAGATCCTGAGAGCCACTCTTGGCATCCTGCTGGGGCAGCGGAGCAGAACAAGACCAAGGCAAAGGGAGGCCTTGACAGATCAAATTGTGCCATCTAGTGGTGGAGAAACAACACATGAAGCCCAGCACTGTGTAAGTGTGTCTCTCTGCCTCTGTCATTACACCCCACTGTCCTTACAAACACAGAAACACAAGGACATAGTGAGGACATGTTGACAGCTGTCACCTCCATAAGTGGCTAGTTAGGTTAGAATTAGGATTAAATTTAGAGTACAAACTGATACAGTGCTGCAGATGCACCGGCTCACGTGGGGTAAGAGTTGAGGATTTAGTTTGAGGATTAAGATTACAATTAGGATACAGTTGGATGGGGTTATTAAACAGGGAATGAATATAGCTAATTATAGGTCCTCGCAACTGTATACTAATGCAAAATTACGCAAAAGTGCTTGACCGTATGGGTGTGCAAACCTCAAATCAGAAATGTGCAGTGAAATTCTAAATTACAAGCAATAGAAATTAGATAAAATTTTAAATGCCGCTGCTGTGTATATGCACTAAATTATGACGGAATTTAATTCAGAAAAGAACGAATATTTACATTGAGAAACATTGTCAAGTCATTTCTAAGTATAGAATGCATCAAAATGAAAAAGGGTCTGAATAGCAGGATCATCTTCATTCAGCCATCCCTACCAAATGCGTGTTGACATCAGGCTGCCCTCTCCTCATCCATCCTCCCAACTGTTCTATTATTGACTCTGAATGCTCTGCCAGTTGCATAAGGCAAATGTGGTTGTGCAACCCTGCACAAAACGTTGGTTTGGGATTAAGGGGTTTATTAAGGGGTTTCAAAACAAGCACAGTGGGAGGATTTGGAGAATCTCAACAGTATTCCCTCTGATAGGTGACATCTAGGGAATTGCAGGCCACATTGCAGTGGTTTTGCTCTGTGTGCATACATTGGTATGTGTGTGTTTAGCATGACCAGGGGGAATCCCATCAAACAGCTTTACTGTCGCCTCCGCAATCCCTGATGACTCTCAACTCGCTGGACCGTATCCCACAAGAGGTTTAGCATTTACGGATCAAGATCTGCGCCATCATTTCCAATGATACAGCATGTGCAGCTTAAAATAGCCACAAAGAGACACAAAAGCCTGAGAAGAGGAGATAAAGAAGTAGACAGACAGTCAGATGAGACAAACTGTGACAAACAGGTTTTTGCTATTGAATTGATTAATCATTGTTTCATTCAGAATTTTAAAATTGTTACATTATAAGGGTTACTAAAGATTTTAATTCAACATCAATTCCAGTGACCAAACATCTTCTGATGTGAAATGCATCTTCAATAAGGGTAAATGACTTTGCTTTCGTGATGTACACATTTTGTTTACATGCATACATTAGTCTGATTACAGTAACTAATCAGATAGATGAGTAAAGCTAAAACAGAGTAGTCTAATAGTTTGTTTAAACCATTTACATGATTCAAAGTCGCACGATTCCCCCAGCGATCATGGATTTCTATAATAGTTGTTTGAGATTACTCAGATGAGGATTTAATGCAATCCAGCCATTTAGCATTCCTCTAGTTCCTTTGTGACAATGTTGGCACATTTAAAAATGGAATGAAATCAAATGAAGACATTAGCGCAGCCAGATAAACTGAAAGACTGCATAGAAAATGACGTTTCTTTAAGATGTTACGCTTGAACCAAATAAAAAAAATTTATTTGAGTAAGATAATCAGACTATGATTTTACCATGGCACTTCCCAAACTGGATTAAGATTGGATTATTGGAGAGCATATAACTGTACCCATTGTGTGGGCCTACATAGTAATCAAAGTGATATGATCATCTCTCCAAAGATTTTGCCCATATTCTATTAAAAAATATTATCTTAAGATAATAAACTTGATGCATTTACCTCAAAAATATTTCTACAGGAGAACCACTGACCACCACCACCAACTTATACTGACACTGATTACTTATAATTTAATCAGTAATTTACTTATATACAGTAATAAACCTATATATCCCTGCGGCTTACTTGACATTAGTGATAGTGTCAGCGTGTTGACTGTCTGTTCTATGCCTAATCTCAATATCATTAAGATGTGCCAGTGTCTGGGTTGGAGACTCACAGACTGACCCCTCACTAACCTTGTATGTTAAGTCTAAGCTTGCCTGAAGTGCCAGGCACGTGCACGTGAATTTGAAAGGGCACAGGGGTTTGAGAGTACTTGAAAAGGCTGTAATGAGACAGATGCTTTAACAGCACTTCAGTGAAGTACCGCAGAGCCATTCTTTAATATGCTGCTGTAATAGCTATGGCAGTGAGAGAGTTTAGCTAATTATTTTGATGTGTGATCGTGTTCAGAGGAACACCTAGATTTTTGTTTGCATCACATTTACAGTTTTATTGATATTTTTTGGCATTTCTACTTTATTTGACAATGACAGTAGAGAGACAGGACAGATGGGAAAGTCCATCACAGACAAACTGGTTCTTGACATGAAACACCCCGAAGCCCTACTGGACTTAACAGGAGCGAGCCCTACAGTTCAAAAGTCCCAAATCTGCAGAGGTCTGGAGGTTTGGAACTTAAAGTAGAGGTTGTTGGGGTCTTAGTGATCAAGTGGTCATTTTTCGTCTTGGACCATGTCTCTTTCTCCCTTTCACTCCAACTACAGCTGTGGCTTCACTTGTATTCACGTGTTCCATCAAAGCACGAGGATATACTACCTTTACTACCTGTGTTGTTTTTGCATGATCTCTCCTATCAGTCCCCGAAACATTTGCCTATAGACAAATGTGCACGGTAGGTACGCACACACTCAAACACACACATGCACTCACACACACACACCCTTTGTCTTGGTCTCTCGGATCAGTGGTCCAGTATGTCCTCAGGAACACATCAAAAAGGCTAAAGAACACACCGACCTGGATGGGGCTTGACTTCACCAGAACCAGCCACAAAGGATGATGGTAAAACATGTAATAATGTGCTTTTCTTTCTGTGTCTCTTCTGTAAAAGTCTCATTTACTTGCTCACATGCTGGGTTGTTTTGTTGAAATATATTTGCAACATACACTGTCTGAGGTTAGGTAATGGGTGGCAGCAGATCTAGACAGGACAAGGTTATACTAAGCCACATTGATCTCATTGGTAGTCTGACAGCAGACATAGAAAGTTCTTCTGATTACATCTCCGTAATCTGCAGTCCCATCTCTTGGGTCGAGGGTCAGTTTACTCCAGTTTCTGTCCTTCCCTTTCCTTTATCTCCCATTGGTTCTCTAGCCCTCTTCGTTTTCTGCCTGATCCAACACCTCAGCCTGATCCCCACTGTATCTTCTGTCCAAAGTTTGGCGACACGATCATCGGAGGAATCTGTCAATTTAAGACCACTTTGTCGCTGAAAACACAATCACCGAAACAGACGGATAACCTGGAATGTAATTAGGACTCCTTCCTCTTGTTTTCATTCATTCTCTTATCTGCAGAAGGAGGAAGGATCTAAAAGTCTGCCAGGAGACAAACATGCAAAGGTTAGTCGTATTACTCACTTGCTTTACTCTGTAAAATATTTTTAGGGGCTGCAGAATGTGTTTTATCGGCAGGTATTTTGTCCACAGTGACTTATTAGTCCATGTCACATGATACGTAAGATCATGATACATAAGATCAAGTATGATATGGAAATTAAAATTTTAAAACCCATTTCTGAGTTTGGGTGCATGGCTCTGGCTCCCAGTCTTGGACTCTGGCTTAGTAAATTTTGTCTCTCCTCTTGGGGCTTTGATTCTGAAATCATAATCTGAGATTTTACTGATCCGCATAAAGAAATGTGTTCTTTTTGCTTGCCCCTTTTACACAGAGGTCAGAGGTCAGGGCCCCTGCAGTTGGTTTAGAACTTAAGTGTCTTGTTCAAGGACACTTCAGCAGGATGGATGTTTGATGACAAAGCTTAGACCTAGGTCTTTTGACCTTTTGGACATCAACCCACAGCATAAGAGAAGTCCAACACAAGGATCTGTGGTTACCATGGGGAGGTGATGTGGAGATGTGAGCAGAGAGCAGCTAAACTCAGTTTACCACCTTTTTATTTGAAGAGTAGACTCTTCGTTCATATAGTAATTACAGTGAAAATGATGAAAATAGGATGGTACAACTCATTTTACAGTATAATAGCCATAGGGTAACTGTAGAAGATAAAAAACAACAAAGTGCATACAATAAACTTACCACTGAATGACACAGACATATTATATGAATATCATAGGCTCGTGATGTTGTGAGGGAATAAATAAATAAATAAATAAAGTGGGATGAAGTACCTTCGAATTCACTTTGACTGCCATAGACGCAGTCTAGGAATATTACAGGTATATTAGAGTTAAGTGATATCAGAGGGAATGAATACAGTAAGGTCAGCTAAATATAAACTCAGCCCTAAGAAACCCTGCACGTCCACACTGGAAAATTCCAGGAAAACTAACTGTGGTGACACAATAGGATAAATATTATATAAGACAGGGTGTTTACCCAGTTTACTCACCTTTCTATTTGGAGAGTAGACTCCTCATCTGGTCAGTTCATGATTATAGTAGTATAGCAATTACAGTTTAAATGATGAAAGATAGCTGAGGATAGTAGAAGAATTTGAAGGAAAGCACAACTGATTTTACAGTAACATTGTAGTCATAGGCCGACGGTGGAAGGACATACAATAAATTTACCACTGAGTACCATAGACAGACTACATAAATATTATAGGTGTGTGATATTGTAAGGGAATGAATGAATGAATGAATAAATAAATAAATAATAAACAGGCCAACTATAAACACACACACACACACACACACACACACACACACACAAATGAAGATGATGTAGATGAAGCTGGGGTCTTTTAACATTCGTGTACTTCAAAATTATGAGAGAAAAAAAAAGACCACAAAGTGCTTTGAGGCCAATAACTCACTAATTAGACACAAGTGCATGTAGGGGACGAACACAAAAGGAATATTAATGATATTGTTATTTTTAAGCTATAATGAGGTCGTTGTGTACGCACCTAATTTTTTTTTTTTTTTTTTAATTTGAAGTGCATTATGATAATAATAACTGAGGCGACCACACGGCGGTGGTAAGGAGAAGCCTCAGCCTCGGTGCTTCCGCTCACATCCTGTCTCTGAAGCATCACCGACGGCCCCTTTAAGAAAGCAGCAACTGACACTGACGAAATTTTCTCGGCCCTGCTCTGTCTGTGTGTTTCTGTGAAATCAACAAGAGGCGAAGGGAGGCTAGTATATCAGCGAGCTGTGGACGACACACTGGCCGGGGCACTTCTCTCCAGGGGGGGGGCTAACTGGCATTTATGCTGTATTTGTGCCCTGACCACTGAACGCAGCAGGAGGACAGTGAACGGCTCACCATAAAAACCAAAACAGAGGCATATTGTTGTGATGGTTGGACCAAGTGAACAGCTTTCGGCGTGAGGGACTGGCGTCTTTTTTGGATATCCTGAGCAGCAGGTGTAGCCTACTGAAGGATAAAGCAGAATAAAGGCAATCTCAGTGTTCATGAAACTTTGCTACGATTTACGTGCTGGGTAAGGAAACTTGTTATTTTTACCCTTGGTAATGTGTGTAAAAAGAAGGGGGGTTAAAAAAAAAAAATAGGTTATGCCTTTTTTTGTCGTCTGTGAGCAGTTCAGGGTCATTCCAAATGCGGATTATTTAATGACTCCTGTCACTGGGTTTTTAACGGTTACGGTGTTTGTGCTTCATAATAATTTTACACATGAAACGACCGCTAACCGAGTGAGGCTTTATTTAAAAAAAACTGTTAACTCAGGGCCTAACTTCGTACCGTTACTCCATTCCGCCGCAGCGGCAGAAATTAACGGAATATAATGTACTATCATGTGTTAGCAAACACGGTGTTCACGTTTTACCGTTGAAATCATTTTAAAACGTCGAAGTGTCAACGGTTGTTATCGCAGGCTGTCAGTTTGAAAAACATAGTCCCGGTCCTCAGTGTTGATTGGCTGAGACACAATAAAATATCACACAAACACGTAATTGACCGCAGAACGGCTAATTTAAATAACAATGCGCCGGCTATACAGTACTTGTACGTCGCCTAGCAAATACGTTGTTCAGCAGCTGCTCGGGAACCGCAGGATAATCCGTAGCGGAAGACGGACACATATACGTTAGGTATTGTTTTGCTAGCTTTTACATTCAGGTGTGTTGTGAATGACATGTTTATGAGACCACCAAACTTCTCGGTGCGGTGCTTGACAATGATTTTAGCTTGCTAACAGGTCCTACATTCCACCACAACTTTGAAAATCGTCCCCCCAAAATGACAAAATCCAGCTCATTTTTGGACGAAGGTGTGATTATGCTATATAGGCTATATCTGGTCATAATTCAAGGACAAAGCAATGAAAATCTAAAAGAAAGCATCTGCCATCAGCTAAATTGTTGGACTACAACATTATCTACTAGTTGCTTCAAGAAGTAGGCTACTTTTCCCAATCTTTTAATTGTTGTCACCATTTTTAAATGTGTATCTGTACTACTTTGGCAATAAGTAGGTTAGGTTTGAATTTCATGCCAATAGAGTCCATTGAATTGACTTTATTTTGATATAACAGCTAACACCACCTCTAAAGTCACTGGAAAGTCAATAAGTTACCATGCTGAATGACCTATATTATAGCCCTCTATTTTTGTTTAGCCCACATTGATGTTGGCCATAGAGTAAGGCCCACTCCGCCACTAGAATTATGATGGTGGGTTCATTAGTGTATTCATGCTGCTCCTACCATGCCCTTTCCCTCCAAAATTTTTGACAAGCTGTCAAACTATGCGCACATTGTTTGAGCTCAAGACTGTGTTCCAACTTTAGTTAAGAAGTGTGGGTGTGTTATTCTTATAACCCCTCTGTAAGAAATGGATGGAGACGCAGTGACATCTTCGTAATGAATTCAGCTCCGTAAAAAACTCAAGCCAAATTTAGCGCGTAGATTTTCCAGGAAATAGAGTTTTCCAGTCGACTTGCAGAATGATGAGCTGAGCTGACAAGGTGAGCAGAAGGGAAAGGAGCAGTTACTTCGTTTCGGTCCTATAAGTTATGGTGGCACCTGACAGCGTGCTTTGTTTTATTACAGACAGTAATTATTCAGACTGGCTGTAGCCTAATGGTTTTTATAATGGGCTTTTTGACCATCTGTCTCCTCATTAAGAATGCAGTAAAGTGAACTGAATAACAAAACTCGCCTAGGAGAGTATTCTGGTCCACCGTGGTAGACATTTAAAGATCATTGTTCATCTCTCTCTCTACCTCTCTCTCTCTCTCTCTCTCTCTCTCTCTCTCTCTCTCTCTCTCTCCCCCCCCCTCCCTCTCTGTTAGATTCCTATCAAACCTGTAGGAGTTGTGAATAGATCCACAGGTGGGTGTGTTATGCTGATCTCTTGTACTCAGCCTTGATTCTGTTGAAATTAAGCACCGTGGATGATGTTGATAAGGTTCCCTTACATTGTGTTATACAGTACGACTCGATGACAGAGCATCTGTAAAGGAAAACTGGGTTTTCATCACCCACCAAATTTGTAACACTGTCTGGCGTGTCATTTTTGTGGAACAAGGCGTTGTTGGCAACTTTTTGCTAGTCTGAAACAAAACCTGCCTGCCCAGAAATTTCACTTACCCACAAATTGGCCTTATGTGTGCACCGTAGTATGTTTCCAGCTCTTTTAGTGGTTACTGGTTCCTCACACACACACTCAGGTATATCTCTTTCTCTCTAATGCTCCCCTTCCCCTCTCTTCATGTGCATGGCTGTAGGTGACGGTGATATAGGATGTCATTGCAGTGAGAGCTGCTCTTCTCATGTGGCTGTCATGCCAATATCCCCTTATAGACACAGATAGCCACGGGCGATAGCTGGGCTGTGCACATGAATATTTATTAAAGCACCGTGTAAGACTAAGAGTGTGTTGGTTCACCGCTGAGAGCGAGTCATTTTACTAGCCTGCCTTCCAATGGCTAATAAAAGCCAAATAAATGGAGTAACATGCTCAGATGGAAAAAAAATGTACCTAATATATGGTGAACTGTGTCCAGATCATCAGTCAGAGAGTGGGGAATTAAGGCCACCAGGTAAAGAAGATGAGAAATGTTTAGGCCTACTAAGCCACAGCAGCTACCTGACTGCAGATATGCTAAGACTACTCAAACAAAGCTCCACTTGATTAAGACACAATTTAAACTTTGTGTTGAGAGTGGTGTCTAGAGCATTTGACAGATTCTGTTCCAAAATGCTATATCCTCATTTTGTGGAGGACATGAAACCATTATTTGAAACTGATTGTTCAATATGTCCAAAATTCAGACTGTCCCGTCTGTAGAAATGTTATTACTTTGTCCAGCAAGGGTTTAAAGTACTTACTGTTCTTTTACAATTACCATAATTTTCTTGTAATTTTGTGCTCTAAATTATTCAGTCAGAGCAGGAGCTTTGTTTTCAGATGGCACATATGTCATTTTGGAAAGAAATTCTTTTTTTTTTTTTTTTTTTTGTCCTATTTAAAATTCAGAGAAACACACAGTCAGGGATTTTGGCTGGTTTTTCCTGTTAGGAGAGCAGCCTGATGTCCGTGAATGGTTGTGATTGGCTGGTACACTGAGCCTGACCCCCATGGCCAAGAGTAACCTCTAGCTACTATGGGTCATTAGCAGGGGATTACTCCGACAGACGTAAGCATACCCACACACATACACACACTCACTTATGCTAGGCTTGTGCAGCTGATACACACAGGGCTTGTAAAGGTACCCACCCTTGACTAATGTATGCAGTGGTAAACAATCTCTATCACCCTTACTGTGTGTGTATTGTTGACAAACTACCTTGTTAGGATGTGTTTTATGTGCCTGTGGGTGTGTGTGCACATCTTTGCACCCTCCTTATTGTTTCATGAATGGCTCTACCCTGGCTCTGCTGCATTTTGAATGGCTGCGCAACAGTGAATGGAGGTGTGTTTGACGTTTTATGCAGCAGCGCGAATGAATCATAAGGACTGAGATCTGTGTGGGTGTGCATGTGCATGCGTGCAGGCGTGCATGTGGGTGTATGTTTGTATTCCCACAGTAACAGCCGTTTAATGATCAGACTTTGAGCTGAAGCCTTTCTCCTCTTCCTTCTGTCCTCTTTTTTCATCCTCCCATTTAAGCCGGTGTTCGGGTTGAATCTGCCTCCAGACTGAGGGAAAGGAATACCTTTAAAAAGAGAAAAAGAGCAGAATAGCTATCTTGTGTCCTTGAATAGCCTGTAGCGCACCGGATTGCAACGAGGCAGAGAAGTGCATGGCAACAGGCAGACTAAATATGTCATATTAACTTATGTTTGATTACACAATGAGGGAACGGTAAAATATTCTCGTAGAGCACCAAATTCAAACAAATTATGGTTGATTATTAGACAGTATATCACCAAAGTGATTTTATACTGTAGAAAGGACCCCTTTACTTTCACTGTTTATTTTGTCAACTTGGATGAATTTGCAATTCTTGTATCTGATGTTGCCATTATGGCTAGATTTCCTGACTGGTAAATTATAGGTAGTTTAAATTGAGTGGTGACTCAGTGAGCCAGCGTGAAGCAGATTGTTGGTGGGATTTTGTGTGAGAACAGTTACATTGTGACAGATGTGTTGACAGGAGGAAGGAGGTGTTTATTAACCTGCCACTCATTGAGTTTCCACTTACCCTTCAGCAACAAAAAGGTTAACCCACCTTTCAGCCCTTTTATTTTTCCCTTATGGCTGTCTGTGAGTGTGGGCTGTCTGTGTGTGGGCATAAAAGATCTATTTTTGAAATATAAGTTCCAGTGCAAAGCCTGTCCTGCCTCTGTGCCTGTCTACCTGCCAGTCAGACTCAGTGTTGTATATTTATATAAAGCAGTACTGAATCAGTTTGCTCAGTGTTTGCGGTAGGGCTGAACCATCTGATCAAAATATTATCAAAATATGTGCAATACTCAAATTGCAGGAGCTGCATTTTTGTTGAAGGTAAACTGTGTGACCAAATAGCATCACAAACTATGTCGTATGGTGCTACAGATATGCCCTGGCCTATAAATTTTAGCCTCGTAAAGAAGATGTTTGGTGCAGAGCCCAGCAAAGATCACATCATCTTCATCATCATCGTTTTAATCATGTTATCGGTGAATTTGAAAGTTATGATGCCAAATTTTGGATTCCCTCTAAAATTGTAAATCCTGAAGCAAACATACCTGTAATTATAATGATTGTTGATACCATACTGTTCCACCATAGTTTGCAGAGTACAACTTTGGCTTTCTTTTTCTCTTTATTCATTTATTCATTCATCCAGACAGTCAGCCCAGCAGTCAGTCAACCACTCTATCGGTTGACCAGTCACCCAGGAAATCGGTCCGACAACTAGTCAGTCAGGCAGACAGCCTGTCATTCAGTCAAGCAGATTAAGTAATCTCTCAGGATTACATCAAGGAGAGTCTCACTTAATCCCTCTCCAAATGACAAATCACGGCGGTCAAAAAACGCTGGTCATGTTTAGCGCACTTCATGTGACTGCGCTCCGCTGACAGACAGAATGGCGGATTATTTTGACATCGCTTAGTGTTTGCACATATTGCATTTGGGCAAATCAGAAATGACCTCTTCTTAAGCATACAGTAGTATTACAGGGTAATCCCACTGTTGCTGTCTTCATTCAAAAGTTTCCATTCATAGAGATGGCATAAAGGAAATCTTATACAAGCAGAAAATACAATTTATTACATTTATTTTCAGGCAGACATTTAAAAGGTATCAGAATCAGGTAATTGAATACTCTTTGTAGGCACTATAATTCAGTTTTTTCTTGGGGTGGCCATAAAAAACACTTCACACACTACAACAAACAACAACAACATCAAAAATACAACAACAAAAAAAAGATATTTTCCCATTTACACCCAGTGCAGTTAAACCATCCAGATAGTTTGTGTGATTTGGCAGGGGTTTCCAGTCTGCTGTGATCTGCCTTGTCTCCCAGCGCGCTGATTCAATGGAGTTGGATGCATACTCATTTGTGGAGCTCAAACTTGCTCACCACAAAGAGTCTGAATTAGAGGCAGAATGATACAGTTTTCCAGTGTTCTTCAGTAGGAAATAGTTTCCAAAGTCAGTTCCTGAGGGCTGTGGATTATGCCTGTAATTGGTGTCATTGTGAGCTGTTGCCGTTCATGTGTGAATTTTTGATGGTTTGAACTCCACAAATGAATACCAATCCAGACAAACTTTATTGTGGTGCCAGGAGACATGACAGGAGAGATTGTTGAGGACCAAATCACACAGAAACTAACAAAGTGTGCAGATTGTGCTAGAGGTGTGCGGGATATATTTTGTATTTTGAGTGAACTGTTTCTTTTAGGGACAGGGAGGCAGGAAACATTTGTTAACTGGAGGCAGTGAGGAGACTTGTGAGGATAATTTCATTGCTTCATATTTTGCCTGCAGATGTATTGCTCATAACAGTTGTAGTGCCTGTTGTGGATTGGAACATGCTTTTATTTGGATACTCATTATGATACATTGCACAGTTGGACTTTAGGTGTCTTATATTTGTTTATTTTTGCTGATCCATAATGATATGATCTTTTTAATTTTGGTTTCGAGTAGTGGGATTAATTCTCCTGCAGAGGCAGGCCACTGCTGCTGAATGCAGAAGAGACGCTGCAGCAGGTTGACTCTTGTGACTCTGTATGATGAGTCAAACAGCCCCCTGCTCCCTCTGTCATCATTACAGCTTGCCCCCTGATACTAAAACACAACCATTAAGCCCTCACAGCCGCCCACCCGCCTCACGCTGCCTCTGGCACCGCTACTGCTGCGGAAATGAAATCTCCAAATGAGGTCAGCAGTTCTGCTGCTGTCAACTGTTAGTGAGAGGAGTAAAAGGAGGCGGCTGTCATAAGTCTAACACCACCAAGGTTACTGGTTACAGCTCTGTTTAGCTCGATGGAAAGTGCTATGCGCTAACACTGCCAGGGCTAGGGTTTTGATTCCCACTTGATCCACCTATGCTGGAAAAATGCACTTATGGACCTGTAATGTAATTATGAATAAAAGTGTCCACAAAAGGGCATCAGTTGTCATGTATACGCATTGGGAGAATTTATGGAGGGCAAAGGAGAATTTACATGCACATAGATCAGGGTGTACCTTTTTGGAAATGTGTAAGATGATAATAATATGATTTAGGACATCAATGTAAAACTCACTATTATGTATTATAGGGGTAGGCAATATATTGATATCAGACTAGATATTGTCTGGGATTTTGGACATTGTGGTGTTGTCTTTTCCTGGACTTAAAGGTTGCATTACAGTAAAAAGATACAATTTTAACTTGCCTTCACCTGCGTGGTCATCATATCCATATTACTCATTATCAAAAATCTGTATATCGATATCTAACACCAATAGTTATTCCTATAGTATCCTCACAATATCGATGCTGAGGTATTCAAAGATATAATTTAAGTATATAATGAGTTTGTCCATAATGCCTAGCCCTAGTGCATTGTCTATTTTTATTTTATTTTATTTTATTTTATTTATTTTGGTATATTAAGCCCCCCAAATTGAGCTATTTAGTGGAAGTAATGGTGTGTTAATATCACACAACCTTTATTTTATTTTGAATTTTTAACATGTTTTAATCTGACCACTTTAATTCTGTATAATCAGTGTACAAGTATGACATCTAATCAGCTGAATACATGACTCAAACCAGGGTCACTTGGGCAAAATCACTTCAGATGGGGGTCAACTTGGTGGTCCAGAATATGAAAAAGCCCCTGATGTAACATACTGGTGTTTCCATTCTGCTTGGGAAGTGTTAGGAAAAGGTGCAGCCATTATGTATTGGCTACAACTTGACTACAACTGCAACTACTACTACTTTTACTACTACAACTACAGCTTCTCTTAGACTTGGGACAGCTGTTGTGTTGTTACAGTATAGTATCCCCTGTATTTTGTGTTGTTACAATACAGTATCCCCTGTATTTTGTGTTGTTACAATATAGTATCCCCTGTATTTGTGTCATTGCAGGGTTGCCGTCCGCCATGTTAAGGTAAAGCCCAGGTGCGCGGTGTTGACCATGCTAAAGCGCCTGGACAAGATCCGCTTCAGAGGCCCCAGGACGAGAGACGAGTTCCAGGATCTGGCCGAATCACCGCCCGCCTCCGACAACGAATGTAGCGACGACATGCAGCTGAAACCCAGAGCAGCTCTACGAGACACCGAGGATCTACTGCGAGACCCTGTGAGTGTGTGTGTGTGTGTGTGTGTGTGTGTGTGTGATGGGTTTGTGTGCATAAAATGGTGGTCTTCTGACTTATGGCTGCATGTAGTAGGAAAATAGGTTGATCACTCTCTAAGGAGGGAGTAGAAAATGATGTCTTCAGTTTTCACTTTCTTGTTTCATCTTTTTTAACTTTATTTCTCCCTGTTCCCCCCTTGTCATATTTTTGTTTACTTCCTTTCCTACTGCTTCCTTTTTCTGATTATTTCTCTGTTTCTATATATCAGCCTTTCTCCCATTCAGTTTGTGTTTATCATTGTCACCAAGCAAGCAGTTCTCATGCTTTCACCTGATATATCAGCATTTAGCCTTGACTGGCTTAGGACACACTCACACACATAAGTGGCAGTGTTTTTTGTTTCTTTTTATTGTGCTCATGTATTATTCTGTCTGAAAGAGAGGCTTTGACCTTAGTGTGACTCCACCATCATTGCCAGAATAAGACAGAGACAAAAGATGGGAAGGAAAGAAATGCAAACACAGAGGAGGGAAAATAAATAAGAGAAAGAGGAAAGCTTTAGCGGCTTGTTTAATCTTTTTGACATTGTCTCAGCACCCCTAGCTAGTTAAATGAAAGTGGAAGGGCTGAAAAATGACACCAGATAGTTGTTTTATCTAACCTCCAATGTTACTGGTTTTGCTACTGAAGAGAAAGATAGAAAAGAAGATAAAGAAAGCAAGAGAATGTGTGGAATGTGGGCGATGTCACAGTGACAAATTCAAATATTGAAATGTGGGGCAGATAGGAAGGGAAAAGAAAAAACCAAGGGAAGTCAAGAAGGGAGTGACGAGATGGACAAATTAGATGAGAGAAGGAGAGATCAAAGGATGAAAAAGAGAAGTAGAGCAAGCTATAAAGAAGGAGAGAGAAGAAAGTCAGGAACGAAAGATTAAATTCAGAGATGGAAAGGGGAAAAAAGGAGGGGAGGAAACACTGGACGGAGAAAGAAGGGGTGATGAAGTACAAAGCACCGCTGTGGCAAAACCCTCTCTGGAAATGCGCGGGCACACACAGACACATACACACATGCAAACACACCCACCATAAGAAAGAATTCAGCTCGTGTTTTTTAATCTCTCCTCCTCCCACACAGGATATTTCATTACAGAGATGCTCTCATAAAATCTGCAGCTGTCTTGTCATTGTCGAGGACATAAAAAACATCAATCTTGTTGCCTTTATTGTGCACCATGCGTTTTCTTTTTCAATCCCCAGATTAAAAACATCGGATTAGTTACTTGGTTGTGCAGTTTTCACAAAGAAAGAGAGCCCAAGGAATCTCCTTTTTTCTTTTTCTCAACTGAGAGACAGTTTAGGTGAATGTTGCATGTCATGAGCCTGTTGTAAGTGTATGTTTCTGTGAGTTTTTTGCACCGCATTGAAAGTTGTGCTAAAGTCTGCTATTGGAAGAGTGATACTGAGACACAAAATGTGATCTGTAACTTTAAAGCCAAACACAGCTGCCTTCACATTAATTCAAGTTATTCCTTCAGCTTACTGCGTTGGATCTTGAATGGGCAGTTAGTTCACAAGTGACACCAGTCATTTTCATGCCGTGCTAATATCAAAACATTCCTTCAGTATACCAATATCAAATTAACTTATATCATAATGGGTCATACAGTTTCATATAGACAACAACTCTCATTTTAAAAATATGTCATTATGTGTCAGGAGTGAAGTGCTGTTTTTTTTTTTTTTTTATCATGCTTTTATTATTATCAGTGATCCAGCTGTCTGTGCCCTGTGTCTGTGTCTGTGTCTGTGTCTGAGTGTTCTAGTGTGTGTGTTCGCACGTGTGTGTGTGTGCTTTAGAGAGATTGCATGTATTTGTGTGCACGTGTAATTTTGTGCACAAGCATGTGTGAAGATGTAAATGTTTGCATGTGCATATGTGAGCTGCTGTTTGCGTATGTGTATGTGTATGTGTGTGTTTGCATGCATGTGTGTCTACCAGCCCACTGGGAAGGCATCACCCACATCACAGCATTGATGAGTCACACTCAGAGACCCCAAAATAGACCAAGCTGGTTCTCTTTCCTGCTGGGACACGTACACACACACTCAAGAGTCATGCTCTTGCTCACTCTCGCTATCTCTTTCAGAAAGCAGACAGTTGTGTTCTGTATCTAAATGCTGCAGCAGCTTGCTGAAAATCTCATCTTCCCTGCTTAGCGCCCTTCATAGTTCCCTGCTGGCTGACTGGAAAACACCCGCACTGTGTTGAAGTCTGTCTCTCTGCCGTCCACAACCAGATCTCATGACCGGGGTCTAGCCTTCGCCTTCATTTTCCTCATCAGAGAAAAAAGAGGGACGAGGAAAGATGGTGTGCCCTTGGGCCACAGCATGCTAGCAGTCAGAATTTTTGACAAACTAGGCAGCGTTGCCCATACTGAACAGGTGCAGTGTCACTGTGCAGATGGTGGTCGATCATCGCACAAGGACAACTCCTGTGACCTCACTGGCCTCCCCTCACCTTTCCCGCTAGATCAGGTGGCATCCTTACTGCCTGACACAAACCTTGTCTCTTATTCATTCACCTTCTCTCTTATTCATTCACCTTCTCTCTAAAGATTTTCAGACAGGATGATGTTATGCAGTCCCAGACATAGGCCAAAATGAGCAATTTCCATCATATTTGTGATTAATTAGCCTCTTGCATAATATAACAATAATGTAAATAATGTAAAATGTAATGTATCAATATATAACAATAATGTAAACATGTGATTGACATTGACAAAAAAAGGCTAAACAACCTACATCTGTATTATGTAACTTTTTCAATAATGGATTTAACCTTTTTTCCCAACCTGGATGTTGTAGATGGGTAAAATAATAGAAAATCCATCTATTATTAAAGCATGCCACTTGCTGCCCAGTATAAAAGACCTTTATAGGATAATTGCAGCAAAGGGCTCCAGGTTAAATGACTAGTTCCCTCATGTGGGCATTTTAAAACACAACATTTTTACTCAGAGTTACTAATATGCATGTTAAAATCCAGAAGAAAGATAGCCCTAATTAGATAAGCTTGATTAACATGATTACACAATGAAGAATGACTCTTTCAGCTTGATAAATTGCATGTGATATGATACATTTCTTTTGTAAGTTATGCTTTATTCACATTTTTTTTTTTTTTTTACACCGGAAGTCATCCTTTCTGTCACTTGACCTTCTAAGTTACTATATTGATTTCTGGCCCCGCAACCATACCTTTAGGATTTGGCACCAAGTCTCTGTTTCTTGTCTCAGCTGGCTAAAGAACTACAGATATATGACGTAAATCTCAGATCCACATCACCTCTCTGATCTAATTATTTGTTCATTGGACCGAAGCCTATCTGTCCTCCCAATTTCTTGGAAGTTTGTCATGACGTTTTTGATAGATAAACTAACCAGTGGGCAAAAGCAGCTCTCTTGGCAGCGTTGGTGGCGCTTTTTAACTCATGAGCTGCAAGATTTACCACTGTAAAGTTTTATTTAACTGGCTAACTAGGTTAAAGGGACAAATTGTAGGCCTAGATTCATGCTAGATTCATACATTATGGCTTATGGTTGACCTTGGCATTCTTATGGTGTGAAACTTGAGAAAACAGCAGCATCAAAAGTATCTGTGATTGTCAGACCACATGCATTTGGAATTTTGATTCTTAATCATACAGATTTTTGCAGTCTACTCAAACTCATCACTTAACACATATGTGTTCTAATTGTACCAACTAAGCCTTACAAACAGTAATACTTTCTATGGTAACAGTTCAAGCTGCTGCAGAGGATGTGGTTTCTTTTCTAGGAAGAGAGCAGCAGCTAAAATCATTGTGGCCATTAAATTGTAGTGCTGTGGTGAGAGAAGCTCCTCTGATTTGAGTGTACTGTTAATGGTATGTGTTAATTGTTGTTGTGACAGTTTTTATTATTTTTTTGTGAAGGGTTTTGATTTATCTTGTTTCATGCTGTGAGTGTTCAGATAGAGAGAAAAAAACACCTTGTGCCTGTGAAAAGCCAGATCATCAGTGAAGTCAGTGAAGGGTTAACAGTAAATCAAGCTGGGTGGGGAGGAGCATGCTTAGTTTCATGTAGAGGGAAATTAAAGTGAAAGTAAAGTGAAGAGACAGCCTTATAACTTTGTGCTATGACAAATCACCTCCATGATTTGAAAGAACTCAAACTGGACATCACTTCAACTGCAAAGAGAGAGAAAAACACAGACAACAGGTGAGTTGAAATTACAGGGATATGCCAGCTGTTACACTGTCAGTGCTTGCTATTAGGGCTGTGCCATATCATATCGCTCATGATAATACTAGTATGAATTTGTACGTGGAAAAAAAAAAGTCATGATCATTATCATATGAGTGATATGGTAGTGTGATAACGTGTTGACCACAGTGTTCACTCACCACAACAACAAACATGGCTGAAGAAAAGCAAGATGAGCAGGTTAAAATAGAGTAAAAACACTAAATAAGGAGAAGAATAAACTAGTATTAAAATGATGAAATAAGAAATAGTAGGCTAGATATATAATGTATTTTTTCAATATGTTCAAAAGACAACCTCTTCATTAGACAGTGCCATTATTCTGTGCAAAACACCCTGATATATCATGATATTATTTTAAGGCTATATCGCCCACCCCTACTTGCTATGTTTGGCAGTGTATTTCAGGGTTTGGTGCCAGTCCACGTGTCCTGAAAGATTTCAGTGTCCTACACAAATAGGAGAAATTCTGGTCAAATATTAGCAGTGTTTATGGAGCTAAAAAGCAATTGATAGACAGGCTATACCAAGAATGTCATCATCAAAGCATGTAGATTAATAATATTCTTTGCTACCTTTACTTATACATTATATCCTAAATAAAATGAGTCTCGTCAATAGACTCATATGCATAATAATATTCTAAACATAAATAAATAAATATTAAACAAAGAATTTTCTTCAGCTTGAGGCCTAAATATTCTCAGATAAAATAAATCAATAAAAACGATTTGCAAACAAACAAAAAATATATGTAGGCCTATCGGGCTCATGGCATTTTAATTATTGTGTGCCGCTCCCGACTTGAACACAAATAGTTTCCTTTCGCTTTAGAGCTTTTCTCAGATAAAATATAATTCAGAGTCTTTGAAAATAAACAAACAACAACAACAAAAAAACTTTGCTATTACTGGCTCATATCATTTATCTTCTTGCGCTTTTCCGCAGCAGTTAAGCATGCAGCTGCTGACTTAAAATCAAAGTGTTTCTCCACAACTTGCAGTGCACATAAGCTTTGTGACCTTGTCCTCCCCAAGGCCATTTTGCTGTGCTGTTTTGATTCAATTCTGCAGAGACAACCCATTCAATTTGAGCATGCGGTTTATGGCATTCAATCCGAGCGTGCGTTTCACCAGAGTGAAGCAACAACGAAACAAATGTAACAGTTGTGCCATACACAGTAATAAAATGAAGATTCATGCGTCTTAAATATGTATAAATTTAATTTGAACCTATTTTAATACAATTAAAATTATTCTTAGAGGCATTTAATTCTTCCGGGAGGGATTTAAATACATCAGATGTCAACAGATTTTGCCAGTAAAAAAAAACTTAATTCCTGAATAAACACAGGTATTTATCATCACTTTGGCTAGATTGTTGTATTTTTTTCCCTGGTGAAATAGTAAATTGCTAAGTAACATGTCATAAGTGTAATATTGTATGTTTCACAATATTTGTACTAATTCCACTGACTTGTGGTTCGTTTTTTTTTGCTTTGTGTGTCTAGAAATGGCATCAGCTGGCTCTCTCCTGTCTGAAGAGCAGCTGTTGTGCTCTGTCTGTCTGGACATCTTCACTGAACCTGTGTCTATTCCATGTGGACACACCTTTTGTAAAAACTGCATCACTGAGTGCTGGGATAACAGCGCTGTGTGTCAGTGTCCACTGTGTAACAAAGTTTTGTGCGAACAGACCAGAAGTCTTTGTTTAATGTTTGTTGTTGGAGATGGCAAATCAATTCAGAGAGTCATCTCCAAAAAGCACTGCCATGTCATCGGACCAACAGTTTGCTGAACTGGGAGACGTATTTGTTGATTTTTGCACAAGTAAGAAGAAGAAGGCCCTGAAGTCCTGCCTGGTTGTGTCTTGTTTCTTACTGTGAGACTCACTGGAGCCACATGAAAGAATTTCAAGCTTAAAGAAGCACAAACTGACTTGATCCTGTTTTGCAACCTAGAAGACAGGGTTTGGTCAGAAGCATGAGAGACCACTGGAGCTGTTTCTGTAGGACTGATCAGACCTGTTGTGTCAGTTCTGCACCGAGACAGACCACAAAACCCCTGACACCGTACCTCTAGAAGATGAGTACAGAGCGAAGAATGATCAGGGTGAAGAAGAAGTCGAAGAAGTCCAGAAGATGATCAAGGGCTATGAGCAGAAGGTTAGAGAGGTCAAACAGTCAGTAGAGCGCTCCAGCAAAGACGCAAATAATGAGGTAGCAGAAAGCATTGAGGTGTTCACTGCCTGGTGGCCTTCATACAGAGAAGCCAAGCTGAACTCATTGAACGTATTGATGAGAAGCAGAAAGCAACAGAGGACACAGGCTGTAGATTTCATCGTTGAGCTGGAGCAGGAAAATAGCTGAGCTGAGGAAGAGAGAGGCAGAGCTGGAGCAGCTGTCTCACACTGAGGACCATATCCTCTTCTTCAGGAGTTTCCCATCCCTGTCTACTCGTCTGGCCAGCAAGGACTTATCTGGAAAACAGTATCCACAGTGATCTCTTTGCTGACATTATGCAGGAAGCTGTGGCTCAACTAAGGAGAAACTCTCTCAAGAAATGGCAGTGTTGTGCGATGAGTTGAAACAGGATCAGACGATATGGAGTGGACGTGCTTCTGGACCCTGACACAGCACACCCCAAACTTATTCTGTCTGAGGATGGGAAACAGGTTAAACTTGGATACATCAAGAAGAAGCTCCCACATAACGCAGAAAGGTTTTCTAAGTGTGTCTCTGTTTTAGGAAACAGAGCTTCACCCACAGGCAGATTCTATTATGAGGTTCAGGTTACAGGGAAGACAGCATGGACTTTAGGAGTGGCAAGAGAGTCTGTCGACAGAACGGGGAAGGTCATAGGCAAAACCAGAGCACGGATACTGGACTGTATCATTTAGGACTGAGAAAAACTACTATGCTAACGAGTTTTTTTGAGATATCCCTTGCCCTGAAACAGGAGCTGCAGAAGGTGGGGGTGTTGTGGATTATGAGAAGGGTTCTTGTCTCCTTTTATGATGTAGAAGCAAAGGTTAACATCTATTCTTTCACTGGCTGTAACTTTGGTGAGAAACTCTAACCCATATTTTGCACCTGCAGCAGTAGGAATGGACCAACATTGCCCCGCTATCATCTGTCCTCTGAATAGCAAAAAATAAGCACAGCTCTAAAGTGAAGTGCCATGACAGTTGAATGCCATCTGAACCGGTCAACTGATTGTTCATACTGTAGTAATGATCCAGTTGTTGTTTGTTGTAATGGATTTCATAAATGTATGAACTTTTTACGCATTGATTTTTTTTTACGCATGGTTGAATATCTCAGAATATCTGTCCACTGTTTTCTCATTCATTTTCTTTTTTGTCTTTACATTCACTCATAGTAGATGTTCATGTAAAATAAAACAAATAATGCAATTTTTTGAAGTCATCTTTGTTTCATTTTGTAGTGCTCAAATAACAACTCACATCACTGATAACATCAAAAATATAGCATGATAGTTGACTGTGGCTATGTTATTTGCAATACTAATCCAGAAAATGAATGTAGCAACATCAGCATGCGACTTTTTTCTACATCAAACAGAATTTTTATTGATGGATAATTTAAATTCTGCTCTGCAACTTTGCACTCAACTACATCGAAACCTAACTCTTAAAAGGAATCTGCCTTTTGATATCACCAAAAACAACAAAGCCTTGCCGCAAGTGGGAATCCTATGAAGACATCAACATTGTATATTTTGCAATCATAAATATCTTATCATTATTCAAGTAATTTTTGGAATAACATGGGGTTTTGAAGGTAGATTCTAGACGGGCAAAGTCAGGGAATTTCCTAAATTCTCTGGGGAAATCCTGATGTATCAGGGAATTTTCTGAATGGGACACTTCACAGTAAAATATTAAAATGTGTTTTAGAAGTGTTTCACTTATTAATTACATTAGATTGTACATTTTATCAACAAGGCTGTTTAATCCACTGATGTATAATAATAGATCATATAGCATATTATACATTAGTGGTTTACCCACCTTTTCTGCTCTGAAAAACAACATCAACAAACTTGGAAGGAAAATTTGGCAACATGTATTTGGAGTATCCGATACTACTATTCCACTTGGTATCAAACGTTTCATGTAACCCTAACACAACTGATATCTGATTTTCCTTAGTCGTTGTTCAGTAAATTATTATTTAACAATACTTTGGTCAGTTTCAAGTTATTTCAGTGACCATTGTGGGTTTTTCTGTCTTTAATGGAAGGATGCCAACAAATTTGTCCGTTTGTATGTCATAGGGAGAAGAGGGACATGAGTGCCTCAGAGAAAGAAGTTAAGAGCTGGAGATTTAATTAGCTGATACTCGCACAGAATATCATTACCATGAGCTTGTTGCAGTATGAGCCACAGTTTCATCGACACAGTTTAACAGGATGTGAGTGTACCTGCCGGTCTTCTTTCTTACCAAACCATTAGTTATTTGATATTTTGGAAAAAGCAAAGCTGACCTAAGACAAAATAGAACAATATTGCAGCTTGAGCAGTCAAAATGCTGCGACAGATCTCCCTGTCCTCATCTCTCTTTCCCTCTCTATATTCGCTTTCATTCTCCTTTATCATTCAGTCCTCACACCTCCATCTCTCCCTCTCTCTCTTTCAATCCACCTCCTTTTTCTGCTCCCCTGACACACTTCCAGAAGAGACTCTCATTTATTTCCTTTGAAGTGCTCTATTCAGGGACACTCTCTCTCTCTCTTTCTCTCTCCCTGTCTCCTGTCTCTCTCTCTCTCTCTCTTTCTGTCTATCCTCCACCAGCCTGTCTTGTTAAGCTTTGCTTTGCTCCCAAAGCACTTTTTCAGGTCACTGTCAGTCTCTCTCACTATCTCTCTCACTCTCTTTCCCTCTTACTCTTGCCCCTTGCTCTCTTTTTTTTCAGTGACCACAATAGCTAAAGACACATTGTGGTGTGTGTGTGTGTGTGTGTGTGTGTGTGTGTGTGTGTGTGTGTGTGTGGGCAGGCACACACACCATGCTGGTTGCTGCTAGGGAGAAGCTGCTGCAGAGTGTGTTTGTGCATGGCAGGAGTCTCTTAAAGGACCCTCGCTATAGTCGAGTGGTGATGTTAACCTGCAATACCGCTGTCATCGGTTGGCACAGGCTCTCCTCTACTCCTCTCCTCTCCCTCTCCATCTTCTCTTGTCCCATTTCCGTCACACTCTTTCTCTGCTGACGATTTGCTCTCACACACTCTTCGCAATCGCGATCACTGTCGCTTTCTACCTCTACCTACACGCTCGTTCCATTACATGCATGAGTTTTGTGTGTGTGTGTTTCTGTGTGTGTGTGTGTGTGTGTGTATCTGGGTTGAAACCCTTAGTCAGGGGTGTGTGAGTCATCAGCATTGCTGCTGTCGGAAGAAAGGGATTCTCCTCTCTTTCGCCTTCCTCCTTCTGCTCTCTCTCCAGCTGGACTCTAAATCGGGAGAGGAAGCGTTAGCGTGAGTCATGGCACCAGGCTAATCTGTGTGTGCGCGTGTGTACGTATGTGTGTGAGATCATATGGGATATTCCTGCTTATGTTTGCTTGTATGCATCTGGTTGTCAAGTACTTGTAATTCTCAAACCAATCCTTTCTTCTGTTTTCTGTATTCCTGTGCATTTGTCGGGGTGTGTGTGTTTCTGCGTGACGTTATAAATGTGTCTGTGCACATGTGTGTTTTCATCCATGCGTGTTGTACATACACCTGTGTGTATGTATGTGTTCTGTATGTGTGCGTGTATGTGTACAGGCAGGATCGGGGTCTCCCACCATGGCTGCGGCCATCCAGGACTTCCAGAGGTCGGAGTCAGACCGACTTAACGAAGTCAAAGGTCACCTGGAAATTGCCTTATTGGAGAAACATTTCCTACGTGAGTAAACATGCTCACATACACATGCGCAAACGCATCTGCCTTGGGACTTATTATCATTTCAAATGCATTCATTTCATCTTTTCAAACAGAATGTATTTATTCATCATCCCATCTAGAGTTCCAGATGCCCTACGTCAAAGAGTGTGTATTCTGCATTGAACTGTGTTTGGCTAAATGCCAATTGGATTTTTGTCCATGCGTTGCTACAGTAGAGGGTCAGTAGAGGGTCTCGGAATTGCCAATTTGGTGTAGAGATTGCCCTTTGGCAAGTTCACTTGTGAAGATCTCTTTTCTCTCTGTTGAGAGAAAGAGGATGTACTTTAGTTAGTGAGTCCCTTCGTTTATCAGAATGCCCATCAACATGCCACAAAAGACAGGCCTGAACTTGTTCCATTCAGCTGTGGTTTATATGTGTAGGTGGTGACTACTGAGGTCACCGCTGATGTCTGTCTCCTCTGTGCTTTAGTTCTCCCTGTATGGTTATTGAGCGTTGGTCTAAAATGATAAGTCTCAAAGAAGCCTGTGCTCTTTGATTCTGTGGAGCTGACACTGACACAAACCTGACATTTACCATTGATGTTAGATAGCTGAAAAAATTCCAACTATCAGTGGAATGTAGCTGCACTGGAAATATCTCAGTGTGACGTCACATTGTCTGTGTTTGGGAATAAGAGAAAAACACCAAAACAACAAAACATGCCCAGAAGCTAGAGCATGCATAACATGGAATTTAATTACTCCTTCAGTTTTCTGGGTATTGAATGTGTGATTTAACATTAAATTCTAAGCATCTAGCAATATTGCAGTCTGCTCTCTAGTCACACCATTGAGGAAGTGTCTTTTGTGTGCTTATTAGGTGCTGTGTTCAGTTTGACCGAGGCAGTCTTGAACTTCACTGATGTGTTGGGATGATTACACATACGCAGTAATAAACTATGCATTACTCATGCCTCATTTCAAAATTAATAATATTACCTTTTAGCTCCTGGGAGCAGAAAGTCATTGCATTCCTTGTTTTATTACTTTTCCATTATACCCCCAAAGTTGGTAAATGCACCCTCTCTTGGGATCACTCAGCTTCCTCTCCTGTTAATGGTCTTTTTTTTCTTGTCCTTTTCTTGGAAAAAAGTCCAAGTAAGAATATTTTCATCCGAAGAAAGCCTGTCATTTGTAATCTAATTTATTGTTTGATAATTCTACCTGATATTTAGGGGTGCAACAACAACAGCAGCTTGTTTTGGTAAATGGAATGCATTTCTATAGCGCTTTTCTAGCCTACCGACCACTCAAAGTGCTTTACCATGTTTGCCTCATATTTGCCCATTCACACTCACATTCACACACTGATGGCAGAGGCTGCCATGCAAAGTGCCAGGCTGCCCATCAGGAGCAGTTAGGGGTTCAGTGTTTTGCTCAGGGACACATTGACATGCTCTCTGGAGGAGCTGGGGATCGAACTAGGAACCCTCACTGCAAAAACTCAAAATCTTACCACGATTATTTGTCTATTTCAAGTCAAAATGTCTTATTACTAGTCAAATATCTCATTACACTTAAAATAAGACATGGTCACCTCAGAAGTAACTTGTTTTTAGACAATTGTCTCTTGTTTCAAGTGAGAATTTGCTTGAAACAAGTGAAAATTTGCTTGTTTCATTGGCAAAATTTGTTTCTTGTTTCTAGCTAATTTTCACTAGTTTCAAGTGAATTTTCACTTTTTCCACTGGCAAATTTTGCCAATGAAACAAGCAAATTTTCACTTGTTTCAAGTGAATTTTCACTTGAAACAAGTGAAAATTGTCTAAAAACAATTTACTTCTGAGGTGATCATGTCGTATTTTAAGTGTAATGAGATATTTTGACTAGATATAAGACATTTTTGACTTGAAATAAGACAAATAATCTTGGTAAGATTTTGCGTTTTTGCAGTGCTGCAGTTACCAGGAAACAGCTCTACCTCCTCAGCCATGCAGGTAACTGTGTCATTGCTCATGAGGTTGTATTAATTTATTCTGGGAAAACTTATGTTACTGTACCAAGCAAAGCATAACTCTGTACTGAGTTACCATTTTAAAGTGGAGAGCACAGATAGAGAGATGGGATGTGATGGAAAGTCTGAAAAAAGATTTTTAAAAAAAGGGTCAGGAGGAATGAATGGAAAAGATATGGAGGGAGAAGGGAAGCATCATGATGGATCCTCTGCAGCCTGAGGCTAAAAGTGTATGGTGCTGAGTCTGACCATGTGGTCTGGCCCACACACACACACACACACACACACACACACACACACACACACACGGACAGTTTTTCTAACCTGGCTCTGCTTTTCAATGTGAAGTACTGGCTGTGCTGTACCATGTTGCAGCACGTGGACAGGACCGTGGTGTGTAATGGACTGTGAATTGTAACCCCCCCTACCCCCACCACCACCACCACCCTTATAACTGTGTGTTTGTGTGTGTGACAGCGAATTCCCCAGGCTATATCCTCTCATAGTGCCTTTTCCTCTTTGCTTGAGCTAAAAGCATTGGCTTTGTTGTCACACTGTCAGGATGTTAGCTAGTCCATCTCTTTGTGCATGTATGTTTCTTCCTCTCACTCTTTCCTTGCCTCTTGCCCCTTTTTTCCTTCCTTCCTTTTGTCAAGTCCTCTTGACCTCTCTCTCTCTCTCTTCGGCTCCTTCTCACCGTCCTGCTGAGTTCCTCTCTCTCAGCTTCCGTTCGCCATTTCCAGCTTTCTACATCTTAATCTGTCTGTGTTCTCTTTCTTCTCATTTATCTCATCCTTTCCTCTCCTCCTGCCTTCTATTTCTCTTTTCTTTCTTCTGTGTCAGACATACTGTAGCAGTGCAGTGCGTTGCAGTTCATAATTGCAAAAAAAACAACACTTGAATTATCCGACAAAGCACACATGCTGTAAGGTTGCTTTACAGCAGTGCTGACAGGTTCATGAGCTCAAATAGTTAATAAGTAATTATTGCCTCTGCCTAAGATGGCAGCTACATGGCATTTAGTATGGGGACTCTGAAGGGTAGGGATATATTTGAACACATTGCTTTTTTTCAGTGTTTGTGTCGATTAGGAAAGGGTAATGATGCCTCTGGGTAATGCGGTTTTCTTCCTGGTTTCCACAGCGCTTTGCTCTCTTCCCTCCCTCTGCTCTCCCGTGGCTCTTGTCTGTCTGCTGCTGCTCCCTTCCCTTCTCCCTCTGTCTCTCGGTTCTCCATTTCTCTCATGTCTCTCAATCTTTCATCCATCTCGGGCCGGTTGTAATTGTAGTTCGGGGGAGCAGTGAAGCGTTATAATCCATTAGCACCTAATGGAGTCCTGAGCTCACCGGCCTGCACTCTACTTATTATGTTATTCTGTTTTCTGCATGCTGCTCTCCTCCACTTTGCACAGTCATCACACAATACACAATGCTATGGTGAGTGTGTACACCATTCACTCGCACAGTTAAGTGCCATTCAGCACCAATAGAGGGACCTACAGAAGTGTATATTCACCAGTTCTCAGAAAGGCCTGCCGTTAGTTATATATGTTGTTAGTTAAGGCGAATCGGATTAGCTGGTAGAAACAAAAGATTTGTTGTTGCAGTGCAGAATGGGGTTGCGTGTTGTGTAAGGGCCATACTGTAGCACAGCATCCTTCACTACAACATAGGAAACACAGCAACTCAATAGGTCATGGGATTGAAAATCATATTGTGAAAACACAATGTAAAACTTAAACAGAAAACAGCTTGCAAGTTTGCAGCAACGGCGTGATCAAATTCTACACAAAAATAAAATGCTCTATTGCCTAATGTCAGGATAAAACTGCTGCATATGTAGGCACTGTTGCCTCTTAATATCTTTTATTTGGTCGTTTCTTTGCTAAATCCAAATAAGGATTTGTTTGAGGAAATACATAAATAAAATGTGAAATACTATCAGTAAAAGTTTTTGAATTGGTAATTTAGGGGAGTTTGTCAGATAATTGTGATTTTTATTTTAAAATCCTATTGTTGTTAATTTTTTAATGTAGTTTGGGGAAATTGTTTTGTTAAAAATATCTAAATTAATCAATGAATTAGGCCTTAGATTAAACAACTAATCGTAAATAAATCACCAGATTAATTGATAGTCATCAGTTGTAGTCCTGGTGAAAAATAAGAAATCAATTACATAAAAAGGCTTTGACCCCCTGACCGTAATCACTAATGGCCCTTACAGAAGCTGGACTAATGAAATGCCAAGTGTCACATGTATCAATCCTTACTGTTCACAAAAACTGATTAAGGAACCACACACCGAACTGACTGACCTTTGCGAAGGCACTGCATTCTGTTGACACTAGAATAAGTATGCACAAGGCAAATGTACACAGTTGTCATTGTCAATAGAAAAGAGATTCTTCATCACATGCGCAAACCCATCTTAACCATCCCCAGTCCATTTCATCTTCTCTTGCCCGGAACATTGCCTTAGCCACGACTTTCCCCTCACACGACCGAACACTTACAAAGCCTGTTACATAATTAATGAGTCAAAATTTTGATCCCCACAACAGCCTGTGCTTTCCTCTTGTAGTTCACTTGAGAAAGGCATGGACCCTTTATCTGCTTGTTCATTTGTTAATCCATTTTGAAGAAGACAGACAGTTAAAAACATAAAATATGAATGACTTTTATTGCTGTGAGCATTCAGCTGCATAGCCTTATATGCCCTTGACTCTTTTTAACACAGCCAACATTGTTGTTTTTGTTTTGGTTTTGTTCTGTATTAATTCTGTACTTTGATATTGTGCCTCTCTCTTCACAATGAAGATAAGAAATGTTGTAATTCTTTATGGTTCCATTTTTTAGTTGTTGACTCATCTCAGAATCACAGCAAAATAGCAGAAAGGTGAATTTCATTAGCAAGTGGCAATAATAAAATATTTCAACTATTATAATTATTAGACAGTGTTAGCAAATAGAAGCAAGACTCATACCATTCTGAAATTGCATCGGTTCGTGTTCATTTTGGGAGCTGTATGGAGCCAATTTAACCCAAGAAATGATTCGGGCTTCTTGGTTGTGTTTCAAAGACAGAGCCAACAGAGTGTAGGCGTATCTCTCTCTCTCTCTCTCTCTCTCTCTCTCTCTCTCTCCTCTCTCTCTCTCTCTCTCCCTCTCCCTCTCTCTCTCTCTCCCTCCTTCTCTCTGACGTCTTTCTCTCTGCTTCCTAAAATAATGCCAGAACCCACACTGTATTCTAAAACAAAGACAACGCCAAAGTATAATGTCTCCTGCCTTCACAGGAGGCATGAATTTCCAGTCCAGATGGTGTGTGTGAGTGTGCATGAAATGACCCATGCCTTCTCCCTTGGCATCCATTGTGACTGACCACTGCTATTCTGAAGCCACTTAATTGGTTAATTTGTAACCGTGTCTCTGGATGCAAGATCACATACAAGGAGGGTCAGGCATGACACACACACACACACACACACACACACACACACACACACACACACACACACACACAAGCAGTGGTCATAATGGCCTCTGTTTCAAACTTGTGTGATTCCTTTTCTGCTTGTTGCCTCTCTTCCAACTCCTCCATTCTCCATTCCACTCTTCATTCATTTTCTCCCTATAAACTATAGTACCATCGTTCTTCTGCTTGTGTGCGCGCACGTGTGTGTGTGTGTTTATGCTGATGTCTTACTGTTTTGCTGGCTGCCACAACAGACTAATGAGATTAAGGTTGGAGGACCAACACTGTGCTGCCTCTTTTTCTCTCTGTCTCTCTCTCTCTGTCTTTCTCTCACCCTCTCTATCTGTCTCTCTCACTCTCTCTCTCTCTCCTCTCTCTCTCTCTCTCTCTTCTCTCTCTCCCTCCTCTCTCTCTCTCCTCTCTCTCCCTATGTCTCTCCATCTTTCCATGAAGTGTGTCATATGCCACCTTGACAAGGCAAAGCACTGCACCAGTCTGGATTTAAAGGGATGATACACCCAATATTAATGTGGATTTTATTTTTTAGTATTTTTCACTATAATAAAATGTTTTAGGGGTTGCACATGCAGTAATACACATTAGATTGGTAAAAATGGTGGATTTGTAACAGCACACACTTAGTATGCCATGGTAATGAGCAAACAGTCAATTCTGAATCTGAAGGCAGAGGAATACAAACTGAAGGGGTGTTTTGACTGGATTGCTCCACTTTTATGTGTGAAAGTAGCTTCTAAGACCTAGCAAAATTGCAGTTTTGAGTCAAGAGAATTAAGCTGTTAGGTCTTTCTCCAGGATTTTCTCATAGTTTTATGACACACTTAATGATAACAATATAAAACATTTTAATGAAAATTACATATTTGAGTTTTACTTAAAAAACCAAGGGAAAACATGTAGATAGCAATGTCTGCCTGCGCAGTGTTTAACAAAACGTGTCACAAGCAAAACAAGCTCTACAGGTGATGTTGGAAAGCTACAGATGATTCACGTCAAAATATTGTTAATCTGTGTGTAGTAGCCTAAGTATTCACAGGGAAAGTCAAGGTACTTTATTATCCCGAAGGGCAATTTGATTTACAGCCAGCAGCAGATAAAAACAGAAGAACAACAATAATATAAACATCACATCAAAAAACATCACACAGACCTCAACACAAACTGGTTTCAAAGATGCATTCACGATGGTGATAGCAGCAGGAATAAATGACCTTTTAAGTCTGTTTGCATCGCGGCAGAATATATCTGCGCCATGATGCAGCAGCACAAAGTCAAGGGATGGCTCGGGTCTGCCAAATTGACTGGGCCTTCATCAGAGACCTTACTTTGTAGAGGTCATTATATCGCGCAGGGGTGTACCAACAATTTTGCTGCAAAACAACACCCTATAAACGATTTTCCTGTTTAACAGAAAGTGACCTGTGCCAGCAGATAAAAGAAAGGTAAGAGTAGACTCAGTAAATATAAAATAAGTAATGCAGTGTGTATATTTTCACAATTAACTCTTACATGTATTGCTACCACTGTTTTATCAGTGAGCAGCATTAATGACAGGGCTTGCTGTACTTTGTTAAAAAATGGTGTGTCTGTACTGTGTATGGCTGGACAGAACAAGAAGTGCTGGTGTGAGTGTGGTGACAAAGAGCCATAAAATACAGGATTGCACATGAACTGTGACATATTTAACCCGCTCACGATGGAAAAAAGAAAACTATGTCATTCAGTTGCTGCAGTCAAATAATGGATTATTCCCTGTTGGTTTATTTTAAGCTATAGTGTTGTAGGCGTGGTGTGTGCTATCTTAAAATCAATCCATTTGTAGGTTAATTAGTTTACATTTTACAGTTGCAAAACTAGAATGATTGTTTCAGTATATTATTATCAAATTAACTGTGATATACGTCAGTAAAATTGCCATAAATAAATGAGACCACGGGTCAAGACAGCTGGTAATTTCTATCTCATGACATTGATATTGTTGCTGCTACTTCTCTGAAAATTAATGCCATATTTCTTATAAACCCTGTTGTTTCCTGTCACAGAGCAGATGTGCTATTCTGTCCCCCTCCCCCTCTTTGGCCTCCCTCCACGTGTGTTTATATCACGCTGGAGTGAACCCCTCAATCATCCTTTTCACTCCTTTCACCATCTGCCATTGTGAAGAAACTGGAAGCTTTAGCTCTGTTTGCATTGCATAAGAACAGCGCCTTCTTTTATCTGTGCCATAAAGTGATCCAGCAGTTCCTGCTAAATTGACCAGGCTGCACATGATGTAAAATGCAGTGTGGAGGCCAGTAAAAAAAAAAAAAAGCTGCTGTCTTCATGATGATAGTCTTGTTTGATTTCAGCAGTTGCACCATCTCAAAGTGAATGGTTTAGTGATGTTCAAATTCTACATCAGTCCATCTCACTATTCAAGAGGAGGATCGTCTGAGAGAGACAATCCAACTGCCACATTTCAACCTTCATTTTCAATTTCTCAGCAATGAAATAATCAGCTGTTGAACCATTTCCTCATTGCATGCAGGCTGCCTGGTTTCATTCTCCTCTCTGCACAGTGCTCTGTAGGGTCACAATGACTAGAGAAGACATGAGTACAGTGGAGGTGTAAATTATGTAAGGGGTTTAGCTCAACACATAAAACTGTACTGTATCTGCACCGAGCTTGTGTGTATGAAACTGCACAGCCTCTGTGCCCACAACCTAGTGTGTGTACGTGTATGTGCATATGTTATGAGTGCTTTTTTGTGTGCATTTTCTGCCCAGATTTATGTTTTTGGGCTCTGAGAAGCACAACTTTGCTGAGGGATGACCTTGGCGGTAGTGTATGGTTATAGTCATGATTGAGGTGGAAAACAGGAATATATTAGATGCAGTGTGTCCCTCGGGTCACAGTGCTGAGCTGCACTAACTTGTTACTGGTGATAAAATGGCGGAGGGTGCCAACACTGGAAATTACATCCATGTCAATTATGTGAGCAGACTAAATGTCCAAGGCCTTTATCTCTGTGTCACTCTCGCCATTTCCATTTGTCTTCACTCTTGCTTTTTTTCTGTCTCACGTTTCACTCTGTCCTCTCTCAGTTCTCCCTCAGTTTCTTTCTTTGCCCTTGCTTTCTTTATTTGCTTTTTCTCTTTGCTTTCAGTCTGCTGATCTTTATAGCTTGTCCCCATATAACTCTTTCCTTCCCTCACAAAGACCCAATTTTTATTCAGAGCTGATGGAACATTGGCAAGCTAATAAGACACAAGCACGTGTAAATATAGAGTACACAAGTCACATGGAGATCTAGTCTCTCTCTCTCTCTCTCTCTTTCCTTTTCTCTCTCTCTCTCTCTCTCTCGCTCTTCTCACTCACTCACTCACTCACTCACACACACCAACACACACACACACACACACACTACACACCCACACACGAAGCAACCATAACTCTAAACATTTTTTTTTTCCTATTGACAGCCATCCTCATACTTACAATGGTACGGGCACACTGTGTGTTTCTGTGTTTGTGTGTATTGTGTGTGTGTTTGTGTGTGTGTTGTGTGTGCTGTGTGTGTGTGTGTGTGTGTTGTGTGTGTGTGTCTCTCTATTACACCCCTCCCCATTGTGTGTGTTTGTGTGCTGGCTTCAGTGTGAAGGTCACTGCAGTGGGAACAGACTGTTGTACCCTACAGCTGACTAGTGATCAATACAGTGTCCTAGCTGCCCTGTCCCTACCCTCTCTCTCTTATCTCTCTCTCGTCTCTCTCTCTCTCTCTCTCTTTCTCTCTCTCTCTCTCTCGCTCCTACTCTCCCTCTCTCTGTCACACTCACACACACCACAAACACATACACACACAATGCAGCAGGTGCCACTGAAAAGTTTTCAGACGATTCATTACAACAATTAACTGTGTACGCTACGCATACCTAAAAAATATCATATGTTATACTGTCCCAGGCTACATCGCACCTCATTGTCATTGTGACCATTTTGAACTCACTCACACTCGGGTGGGAATTATCCCTAGTAGAGCAAGTACACCCTGCACTCACATCCTGTCGGATTTATCGGATATACAAGTTCCCCACACGTCACAATTTGGCTGTCTAGTTAACATTCACGGCTTAGGGTCGAAAAGTTGGACAGTCCCAAAGTTTAATGCTGTCAATCAGTTCAGCTTTATCATGGGGTATTAATGTGACATACCAAGGGACACTGAATGTTGTAGCTCTCTACTTACCATACTAATCATCCATATGTCTTAAATTTGGGACAATTGTGGTTCATGTTCAAAGTTACAAGAAGGGACCAGGTGGCAAATTTGTGTGCCCAATAAATCCAGCAACACAACATCATACATACATTGGAAGCCACATTTGAAAAACACAGTAGTAACATAAAGGACCTCGATAATCAAAAGGATTTACATTTTTACATTGTTTTCTTACATTTTTTTTTAAAGATGGTTTTTTGGCATCTCTGCTTTATTTGACAGTCACAGTAGAGAGAGGTGGGAGAGGAGGGGCAAGGGAGAAAGAGGGGAATGACAGCAGCAAATAGCCGGAGGTTGGATGCGAACTTAGGTGTTTGACCCACTATGGGTAGCGTTAAGAGGACTGGCCCAATTCACTGCTAAATTCAAATAATTGTTGTTTGATTCTGTGATTCCTGGATAATTTGCTGTTTAACTGTTCTATCTGAAGTACTTATGTGAATGTTTAAGAATTCAAACTCAGGATTTAGTCTAATCAGGAAATGTCCTTCGAAGAAATTAGTACTACTGTCCGTTCTAATAATTTCAGTGCAAAAACGGTGAACCTAGAGAGAATCCTGTGTTTGATTGTGAGGAGTTTACATCAATACCGGATGTTTACCAGTACTGTATAAATTAATGTCAGTTTTTCTGCTATCAGTTTCATTGCCGCTGAAGCTGTGATGGAAACGTCTTAACATGATGGACAGCCTGCCATTAGTTCAATTATCTGCAGGAAAAAGTGTATCGCCAAACAGCAACGTGGGCCCAGATTGGCAAGGCACAGTTCCAATTCAAGGCGTGCACAGACTCTAAATGGGGCAGGGGCCAAATTCTCTAAAAAGGGCTGCTGGACTGTCCTGGTAGCTCAGCTGGCTAAGAGACTTACTGTGTAATTGCAACTTCTTGGGTCTGAAATTGGACTGGAGGCTTTGACGCTTTTTACAACACAGTCCCAGAATTTCTAGGAGGGGGTTCCTGTGGGAGAGATTTTTGAAAATCTAAATTTTTGTAACCCATTTCTGGTGAATTTTGCATGGTGGCGTATGTGTACACTTTCAAGGGGAAATAAAACATTTCACACCTCTCACTGAGATTAACATGTACAGCAATGTAAAAATTATAGATATGAAATGCAATCAGAATGCAAAATGCAATCAGAAATTGAGCTACCCTGAAATCAAGTAGGACCCCAGCAAAGCAGTTTGTTTTGCAAAGTGGTCTCCATTTCAGTTTTCCAGAGGCAGAAGAAGAAAAAAGTTTCTATATAAGATAATAAATAATAATTTTTTAAAGATTGTTTGTTTTTTTTACGAAATTACTGGTGTTTGTAGTCAGGATTTTCAGTGCTCTAGCTTGCAGAAAATAGAGACCTTGTGAGAATCTGAATCAGTTTTGCATGCTGTTTTAAAAACAAGAACTACAACAACAACTGTATGGACAATATTCAGACCTATTGTAATGGTGTTAACTGTTACATGTGAATAATAGATGTTGGTGCGGGCTTTAAAATTGTGTTTACAGGCAGGACTAATAGTTTCTTCTAAGTGCAGTTTGCTTTGTTTGTAGAGAGAGTCAGAGATGATGATTCATTGTCATGAATGGGCAGCTCCCTGCCTTCATGATAATTGCTAAAATCCTGCTCAGCGGCCTGTTAAGGAGACAGTCTCTTCTCATCATTCTCTTGTAGATGAGTTATGTTCAACAGGAAAATGGCATCACTGAGGCAGGATGTGTCTTGACAGCTCCTCCATCCTAAACAGGAAACAGAGATTTTCTCATTTCTTTTCTCTCTGAAGAAGACAGCAAAACGTCAAAGCTTTGTGAAGACGGCCATGTAGATGGGAAAAGTCATCCTGTCGCATTATTGTAGACTGGTTGACTATCAGTGCTCATTGTTTAATTTTGTTGCGTAGTCTGATGTCTTGGTTCAGATGCAGTAGGAACCAGTCCTCACTTGTTAATTCTAGGTGAGAGTAAGAAGGAAACAGATGACTGCATTGTAAAAGAGACTAGATCATACTCAGATATTATAAGGTGCTCTGAAAGGTGTAACAAAACATACCTCTACATGTACACACACAGGATGTAGGGTCCCTCCTTACATTACCTCTTTTGTGAGTACAGTTTTTGTAGCACTCTTACTATACCTGTGGGTGAATCATAGAACTGTCTTGTTTTCCCTGCATTTTCCCCTACGTGGTGCTCATAATGACTGATGTTAATTTGCCTTCCTCTTCATCACTTCCCCTCTTAGAAGAGACCAGAGATCCATGAGTGATTACTGACTCCAAACAAGCAGATGTTGTCCTGCTCCATTGACATGACATTCAATTATGGAGCATTGTTTATACCACAGATTATTGCGTGCTTATTTCCCATACGCAGGAACACAAACATACACACACTCACACACACACAACCTCAGTTTCACATGTATTCAACGTGAGATAAGACACACTTAAACAGGCTGCCTTCAGAGCTTGGCTCTGTGCCATAGGGACAAGAGGCCAGCAATGACAGGATGGCACTAGAAAGAATCAGTGTGTTTGTTATACATCACAAGAGAGGCTGTGTGGGCGGAAGATTTAGTCATGAAGTCAACGTAATGGTTTAGTGCAAAAATAAAGAACCGGCCACAACAAGGTGAAACAAATGAGTGAAATCTAGGTCACCCAGAGATATCAGGGCCGCAGAGGAAGGAGGCCAGGGAGAGGCAAGAGAAATTCAAAAAGAAGGAAGAAGACAAAGGGAAGATGAAAATAGTTGCTCTTGGTTCCATTCCAAGTATAACTGTAACTTTCCTAAACCTGAAAGGATGATAAAATGCAAGCTTCATTACATTGTAGCAAGATTGACATTTCTTGCTTTGAACTGGAGTGTAGAAGTACAGGTCCACAGTAGCTGCTATATGTTTACATTCCACCTGTCAAGTTATTTAATTCACACTTTGGAGGTGTTTCAAATAAAGTGCAGGGTGGCTTCCAGAATGAGGGAAATACAACTACTACTTCGTCAGAAATATAAGATAATTCAGTCCTCATAATTCAAAAGAACATTTGGCTTGAAACCCGAGCATCTAAATGTGAGCTTTAGCAGATTAAAAGTAATTTAAGGGACAGTTTGTTAGGTGTGATAAACCACATGTAATAAGTCTCTTTTCACTGAGAGGAGTGCAACATTGAAATAAGTTTTTCAGAAAACTTTTAACATTATCAATAGAAAATTCCAAATGTGGAAGCCATAAACATTTTCCGGCCTTTCATGGCTTATCTTGCCAAGATGTGTTAAATCACTTTCATTAGTAGAAGTTTTGCCAGCAAGAGAACAAGCAAAGTTTTTGTTTTCTTTCCTTAAACTGATTACTTACAACACAGTGAAAACATGACTCCCAGTATACAGTGGGCGCTAGCCAAATCAGAGTTAATTTCACTGCCACTAACATTTTGGATATTCTCCTCTTCTCCTACTCTCCTTTTGCCAAGTATAACAGTTCTGTCCTTCTGTTCACCCCATAGCGCCCCTCCCTGCTCATTTTCCTTGCATGTCTATCAGTGTCCTGAATGGCTATTGACATCTGCAGATCGGCTTCAGGCCTCTCCGCTCTGGGGTAAAGACTGTGAAGAATGGAAACAATGAGAGCCCAATGTGAACTCGCTCTCTCTCTCTCTCTCTCTCTCTCTCTCTCTCTCTCTCTCTCTCTCTCTCTCTCTCTCTCTCTCTCTCTCTCTCTCTCTCTCTCTCTCTCTCTCTCTCTCTCTCTCTCTCTCTCTCTCTCTCTCTCTCTTCTCTCTCTCCTCTCCTCTCTCCTTCTCTCTCCTCTCGCTCTCTCTGGCCTCTCTCTCACTCTTCACTCTCTCTCCTCCCTCCTGAACCCTGATTCCCCCCTACCTTCCCCTCAGTGAAAGGAGCCATGTCTCTGGCCTGGATTGAAAAACTCACACAGTACTTTTCCTTTGAGGTCTTAAAACTTTGCCTGTTTAGATGAGAGGGGATTTGCTGTGCTTGCGTATTTACAGTATTTGTGCAAAACTCATGGCATCCTCACATGTACACATAAGCACACATAACAACACATGTACTCCATAAATACATGCTCATACACAAAGTACACATATATACTTATGCCAACTGGTGGACACACAGTTTCATGTGTCTTCTTCATGCCTGACAGCTCCATCGTACTCAAATCCAGGTCGTTTTTAGCTGCTAGTCTCCCACGAAAGCCCCACCTCTCTCTTACCTCAGCTGTCCTCCCCTCTTTTCCACCCCGTGCCTGACCAACTCAGACCAGCTTGCATCACCATCACTCTCATTGTGTGGAGGCCAATCAGGACAGTTTGCTATGTTGCTTGATGACAGGTTAGTGTTAAAGGACCTGTCGTTCAATCCAGGAGCAACTCAAACTCTGAGTGCGCTTCATTTCTGGATGGGACACACAGAAGCATGGAGCGGTATACCGAAACTTTGAGAGGGCTCTGCCGTGGTTGGTTAGGTCTTAAACAAGCTGGATCAGACCAGGAGAGCTTGCAGCTGTGGCTCGGTTTCAGCAGGGGAGCAGGTCAGCCACTCTGCAGCCCGTCGCAGTTTGAGCATCCCGAGGTCTGGGAGACTATGCAGTACGGATGGGTGCGTCTACGATGGAAGACAGTGACTTTGATAGCTTTGAGTTGCTCTACAGTGGATGTGCTGATAGGATCAAGAGCCACAAAGTAACCTCAACCTCAGTAAGTTGGTCACCCTTCAACCTCAGTACACTCTTTGCAACTTCAGCTTTCAGTAAACTCTAGTGTTTAGTTAGTTAGCTTCAGTACGTCAGCACCTCAGCCTCAATATGTTATCTTACATAAACCTTGGATTTCAGTCAGTCTGGCTCTCAATATTCCAGCTATCTAGCTCAGGAAGATGATTACCTATCAACAAAAGTAAGGTAACCAACAAGTTGTAAGTTCTCCGGTATCATTTGTTGTCCAAAGCAACCTCTGTAAGTCACTGACCAAAGCTCATCCCATAACAGCAATTCTTTAGCAGAAGTGAATATGGATTACATCAAACTTATTAAATGATCACATAGTAACTTCAGCAATCTCACAGAAAGGTAGATTCATCCATTCTGTCAGTGCATTCATTCAAGTTTTCCAAACGATCACCAAGCAGTTTTTTTTTTTTTTTTTTTTAATTCAACTTCAACCTCAGCAGGCAGGTACTTTTTTAATGTATGTAACTTAACTAATTTTGATCAATATCCTCAGATATTTCACATAATCGTGTCCTGAATGTTATCCAAACTTAAACTGGACACACCATCCACTATCAGCTCCAGTCACATCCTCAAGAAGTTGACATCATTTCAACATTTTTTTTTTTTTTTTTTTTTTTTCAATTCTTAAATCGTAACCTGGTTTGTTTTCTGCAATTGGTATAAAATTCAGGGTAACAGGCATTTTGTGGAAGCCTGCATCCGAGGGAAGGTCAGCGCTATTAAAAGTGACCCCAGTGTGGCTTTTACTTTGTCCCCTGTCTGTGTCACACACCAAATGGTCTAGTTACGGGACTTGGGTATGGTCAAAGAGACCCCTTGGCATGGTGACCTACGATAAAGTTTTATAAATAGAAAATGCCTTTCTAATTTAGAAGCTCAGTGAGCATGTGACAGTATTATTAATATGTTATCAGGCGGAGACTGTCTCTGTGGAACAGGAAAAGGGTCCATATTCTGTGGTGTGTTTGTGTGTGTGTGTGTGTGTGTGTGTGTGTGTGTGTGTGTGTGTGTGTGTCTGGAATCACCATGCACGTACCAGCTATTGTACCATGTCAGTATAACACACTTGTGACCCACCTTCTATTACAGTATTACTGACTCTTGTTAATCTGGTCCATCACTTTTAAGATATTCCACTTATTTTAGCAAGTCAGTGAGATGGACACACTTTTGACCTTGTTTGATAATTGATAGAGTCGAGGCGATGGAGAGGGGATTGAGAGGAGAGGGACAGGGTTAATTTGGAGAGCATGCGAGAGGGAAAAAAGAGTGGCCGAGGATTAGATATAGGTGGGGAATGAATGGAGAAAGATGAGTGTGGGGCAAAGAGACAGTCTGACCAAGACAGGGTAAAGGAGTGGAAATATGGACAGATATGAGAGGAGAAAGAGTGAACAGGATTAGGGGAGAAGAAAAAAAAAAGTGCTCTCATATGCCTCATATGCTAATATGACTGATACGAGAGAGTGGGCACATGAACACCCACATTCCATATATCAGCTGTGGGGACTTCGTTAGACAAAGTTTTACATTCAGTATCATTAAAGCTGTTTTTTTCAATGCAAATATATGGCTGTTTCTTCACCGAAACCATGAAGTGGGTCTGTAATGGAGAAGAATGTCCCCTCCCACTGTTTGAAACCCTGTACATTTGCCCAGATAAATAATAGTGCTGGGTATGGTTTCTGGCAGGAAAGTAATCTCTGTGCACAGGAAATGACAAATTGAAGCTGAAAAGCAAAACACAGACTTGTCTGCTAACAGCAAGCGAGCATTCTGTCCAGAGAAAGTTGACACTCCAGTATTTGGATTTTGCCGCTTTTCCTTTTGTGTCCTGAAAGTGTAAAGTGACCATCCTTTTTTCTTCTTACATCCATTTCATTTTAAATGTTTAATGACATGAATATAGTTGTGTTTTTATTCAGCAAATATTGTAATGCTTCTGTATCATTACAACTTTCTTGGCAGGAACAGGCCCAATTTTGAAGTGATTTTTTTTTTTTTTTTTTTTTTTTTTTTTTAGTTTTCCTGGCAAAAGAGCTACTGTTCTTTGGTCTTAATTCAGTACAGTGTCAGCCACTGCTTGTTCCTAGAGGGATTTGGTTTGCCTCCATACCCAGGGTGCATTGCTGCTATTAGCCATTTGGTCCATAGGTTTACAGTTGGCTGTGAGTCTCCTGGCACGGGGCCACTTAGGCCGGTGCTAAGCTACTTAGCCCAATGCAACCTTTGGCTGGCCTCTGTCTCTCTCTCACACACATATATACACACACACACACACACACAAAGTGACGCACACACTCACTCACTCACTCATCACTCACTCACTCACTCACTCACTCAAACTAGTAAGCACACACAAACACAGTAAACACACACACAACAGATGGCAGGGAAAAATGGGGGGATGCATGCAGGGTGACAGGGCAAACCAGACAGGAGGAAGAGGAATGGAGGGATGAGAGAGAAAGAGGAGAACCAATTTACATAACCTGTAATAGAGAGGAAGGATCAGTCGTTTCTCAACTTGTTTTTCCTCGTCATTGCCCGGAGGTCTCAAAGTATGAGAGGACCACGGGGCAGAACATCAAAATGTCCCCAACTGCTCTGCTAGTCCTGAAAAATGTCACATGCCCTGGGTCCACATTGTGTTGCAAGACCCTGCTAGAAAAAATGTTGACAGTGTAAAACCATTGCTCACCCAAAGCAAGTCCCTCAGGGTTATTACAGTGCAGTCTCAAATGTCATGATGTAAGTATCCACATAAGAAACCCACGCTTGTTCCTAGTCATGCGCCCAGGATATGTATTAGCAATAATTCCTGGAGACAAATTGAGAGCTAAGCTTTGTTACAGCTTTGAATTACTTTAATAATTAGGTGTAATAATTAGCTCAGAGTTTGTAATTTCTCAGCAATTGCCATGACAGTGTACAACAGGACGTTGAGAATCCAACCAGCCCAATTATACAGAATGGCTGGTTAACTGAACAACCATTTCCTTTTGGTTTTTGTTTTTTTGGATTTTGTTTGTTTCTTTTTTTTCCTTGTCACCACAAGCTGTGTGCTTCATTCTCCAGTAAATCAATCTAGAATTCATTGGTTGGTTTGTTTCTGTGCTGTAAGTGAATTTTATTTTGTCACAAAGTCCTTGCAAACAAACCGGTTTTTCACTGGCAGGCTTACACATTTCTTATATAGGGCCTAATGTTTGTGCTGGAGTAAAGGCTATTTGTTGTCCAGTAAATGAGTATTATTCATTGGTTAGTTTGTTCCTGCATGTGTGCGCGTGTGTGTGTGTACGCTGCAGCCACAATAAGTGATTTCTTTGATGCTGCTGTTGCCCCAAAGTGTTTTAGGGCAGACCTAAATATGTGTCATGTGCTCTAAAGACCTGTCTGTACCACAGAAGTGTTTGGAAACACACTAATAATATATTCATTAAATAGATGTTTTTTCATTCACAAAAGGTTTGGTACATTTTTATGCCCGTTTTTATGCCCCTGTGGATTTACAAAAAAATCCACTTTGCCTTGCTTTTGGGCTTATGTGCTAAAGTAGCCTGGCACGTTACATGACATCTGGATGCGTGTCTTGTCCGAGTAACAGCATACGTTGCAGGGGGCACCAGCTATTAATGTTTAATTGGCGTTAAGTGGAAGAGATAAAGCACAGAGGTGAGAGGTGAGTTTAAGTAATGAGAGAAAGCGAGAGAGACAGCTCAGCTACAGTAATCTGAGTCTCTTGCTGTCTCTGTAATGAAATGATGACAGAGAGAAAAGGATAGGGACTTAGCGTGGTGATATTATACATGTTTCCTTGTCAGGGCTGCATAACCTGAATATACATTGAGATCCTGCACTCCCTTTCTGTCTCTTCCTTCATTCTTTTGATTTTGTTATTTCTATCCTCCCAGCTTTTACTGCTTGTTGCCTTCAATGCTTTTGGAAGAATGAGTTTATTGATTTTTTCAAATTAAACTGTGCTTCAGCTATTTCTGTCTGTTTGACAGTTTTTTTTTTTTTTTTTTTTATTAAGGTACTGCTATGGAGACACATTTACTCTTAGAGCTCAGCTGTGTTGCCAGTGTTTCTGTTCTGAGGAGCATATTGTCTGTTGTCACTCATGAACTCATAAATGGGTAAACCTGCTTCCTTTGAGCTCAAAATATAGAGCAGGGACTAGGTATGGGTTGAGTAAGTTTCTCACTTTGGCAGCACTGCTATTCAAACACAAACCAAGTGCTAAACAACCAGAGAGAGAATCTTCATCAGCAGCTCATATTCCTTTAGCTCCCATCAAAAATAAATGTATATGTGTTCTGGTGTGCTCGTTTTATGAGTTTAATGAAGGGAACCACTTGCACCAGTAGTGGTTCTTGTCCGCTTTAAGTACCTACCAGTATCACTCTTAAATATCTGTTGTTTTTATGTCTAATATGACTGCGTGGTTGTTTTCATAAGTCTGTGTGCTTGGTGTGTGCAAGCAAATATGTGCAGGCATTCCTGATTTGCACCACACATTTATTTTCCTTCCTCCTCCAATATTCATGTGTCTCTTTAGTCAGGGACAATAGACTGAGAGGAAATACTGCTGGATCTACTGGCCAGCCTTAGAAAGCCCTGATATCTGAATCCACTCGATGCTGGAGGCTGACTGACAGACAAGGAGGAAGAGTGGCGCAGAGGGTGCAGAGGTCGGGGGGTTGAGCATGGAGGAGGTGCTGTACATGGATGGAAAGAAGAGAAGTGAAAGTCGCTGAGAGGATAGCAAATGCAGGCAAAGGCTGGGCCTTTTTTTTTTTAAAAATATTATCAGTTTTGTTGTTTCATCAAATTTGCTCCCACTTCCAAAACATTTTTTCCCCTGTAACTTCACTTGTTGAATTAATGCACAATTTGCTATATGTACAGCCATGTAAAAGGCATGGCATGTTCTTGCTCCACATCTCACTCAAAAGAATGGGAATTTTGACATGAAAATAACTAACAAAGAAATAGAGATGCATCGGGTGCAAATTTGGAAATAAAGAGACAAAATAAAGTGACGCAAATGTAGGGTCATGAAGAGGCCTTTTAAATCTCTCAAAATGCTCTCTGCTCAGATCGTGCTGAAATGGTACACTCTTTCATAGAAACATCATAACCAGCTCTGCGATTGTTGACCCATGCCACATTGTATCGGACCATGTAACCTAGGTTTTTTTAATTGGCTGCAGCTGTAGATGCAGGAATAATAAGAGAGGGGGTGTTTTAATGTTGAGAAATTGCAGCACTAGCAATACCACTGGCCCAAGATAGAGGCTACTATCATCTTATTACACTGTTTACGCCTGGAAGTGTATATCTTAAGTAGACAGACACCTCCAGTGGGGTATTGATTTATGGATTTGTCAGTATGGTATATGTATGGAAATACTGACTTCATGGTCTGTTGTTCTTCATTAATATGAGATTTGACTCACTGAACACACATTGACAACATGGCTGTTGGAGCAGTTGATGGAAACTGTTTGCCTCGGTTGACTCAAAAACAAGCAGTTCTAATCAGTGTGATGATAAAATACATCTCTTGGCAGCAAAACAGCGATCATGATGATGAGCCGTGATCGAGTGTGAGGGTGATGAGTATTAAAGAAATGGTCGACAACAACTCCCGGCACTGGTGAATCATATTGATGTTGGCATTCTTACTGATGGTAAAGATGACATTGTTGGTGGTGGAGCTGATGATGATGATGATGATGATGATGATGATGATATATAGAATGGTGGGATTTGATGGTGGTGAAGATTGTATTGATGATGATAGTGTGATGACTCCAGTTTTGATGGTAACAGCATTCTTGATAATGATAATGATGGTGATTTATAATGATGACAAAATACAAAAATAGTGGTGATTCCTTTTTTTTTTTTTTTAAGAGAAAACGTATGAGAAAAAGATGTTCAGTGCTGCTTTTGAATGGGTTATTTTTTTGTCTTTTAGTCATACAATACATAATGCCCTTTTCATACTACACATAGCCCTGGTCTAAGACTTTCAGTTTGCCCTGGGCTCACAGTCACTTTCACACTTGCAAAATGTGGGATATCCCCAGTCATTTACCCAGGGTGAAGTTGGGGAGTCCCTGAAAAGTCCGGGGTAAGGTGTGAGGTGTGAATTGATGCTAAAACTGAAACAGTGGAATGTTTATTGTACAATCAAAACTGTGCCTAAGCAGTTCTGAAGATGTTATACCTGGACTTTGTTTTTCAAGTGTCAAATCCTTAACTCTGGGGTCATTGTAGCCTAGGACTAGGTTAGCCTAAGAAATGCAGGTGTGAAAAGGTGCCATATAATATACATTGTACACTGTTAAAACACTACTTCGTTGGTTTAAACCCTTTAGGATGTTGGTTATCTTGTTTCTGTTGCCCCCCAACTTCTTCTTGATCTGAAATAGATTTTGACCAGGTTTGTGGAGCACCTTCGGCATCACTGTTGTATGAAAAGCACTAAATAAATAAAATTCGACCCGCTGATGCACAATATCTGTATTGTGTTATGTCTTCCAGAGGAGGAGCTGAGGAAGCTGCGGGAAGAGACCAATGTTGACTCTCTGCGGCAGGAGCTGGAGAGAGAGCGAGGCAAGAGGATAGACCTGGAGCAGAAGATGAATGAGGTGCTCAAGACCAGGTAAGAGAGAGAGGGGGAGGGAGAGCGAAGAAAAGGGGACAAGGCGATAAGAGATGAGCAAAATCGCATGAAATGGAAAGTTGTAATGAGGGGGAAGGGCCAAGAGAAAGAGGTGAAAATGACATTGCACTTTCTACATCTCAACTTAACTTACTTACTTGTGATGGTCATGTCAGATGGTTTTGTGTGTGTGTGTGTGGTGTGTGGTGTGTGTGTGTGTGTGTGTGTGTGTGTGTGTGTGTGGCAGTCCCAGTGCATCCAAGGTCTCTGGTATAAATAGAGGCAGCATGGTTAGGCGGGGAATTCCACAAGGAGGTGTGTGTGTGTTGTGTTTGAGAAAGAGATGGAAAGAGAGAGCGGGAGGGAGAGAACAGACACAAGTCATGCGCCAGCCTATATAGCCAAACTCCGGCTGTGACACAGTAGCTATGTCGGTGTCAGGAAAAGCCTGTGTCTCTTGGCACCACTTGAGCCACCCTTCAACCCTGGGTGTGCATATACGAGTGTGTTTGTGTGAGACTGTGTGTGTGTGTCTGATCAGATGACATTTCTATCCCTGCTAATGGGAAATTCCACTGCAGCTCTCCAAGTGATTAGCAGCACAGAAACACAGCCTCAGGACTGTCAGAGAGACAGTTGAGGGTTTTTTAAGAAGCTGAACCAATTTATCCTGATCTGGGAGATTTCCTAGTTCATTCACGGTCAGCCGCATCAAGCTGGATAAACCTGAGGGAGGGAACTGTCCCCTCACCAAAGTGCCCATGAGCAAGGCACTTAATACCACAAAGCTTTTGCAGAGCTGCTTGGTGGTTAGGTGTGATTGTATCTAACTGGGACAAGCTCGATTTTTGCCTGTGAATCCTTTGTGAAATATGTTTGGAAAGGCTGAACGATATTGAAATTATTGTAACAGATATTGCAAATGCAATATGGTTCACGATTTTAGTGGAAATGCATTTTGTTTTGCAAAATAATTGTAATTTTCACCAAAAACAGCTATTAAAATGATTACGTCATTGTTGGTGGGGACTGTACCAAACATGTTTTCTTACATCTGGACAATACCATTTGTAGGCAAGAGAATCTTTGTAGCACCAAAAAGCTTGTTTATAATGTTATTTTTTCCTCACATTTTATCTTTATCAAAAAAATTGCAGCTCATATGTTTTGGATGTTGCACCTCACTATACTGCAATTTCAATAATGTTTTGATTAATTGTTTGACCCTAATGGAAGCAGCAAATTTTGCCTTCATGTTAGAAACAAATTTTGTCATGATTGGTTGGAAAAATGGTTCAATTTCACTGCACAACAGTGGCTTTGAAAGTTCAGAAATATTCAATGTATAATGTTGAATGAAAATATGAAATATATGTCCACCATTAGTAGAGAGTAAATGACAATAATAAATTGGCCAGCACTAATCAGTTCTGTGAAGAGAGACATTCAGGGAGATTTTTTAATAATGTTGATGCTTGACAGTTGAACATAAATATGAAACAAGGCTGCTGTGAAAGAGAATGCATGCTTAGGCAACTTTTCTTGGGTAAATTAAGGTCAGAAATAGACATATAGCCTATACTTTTTTTGAGATATTGGCTGAATGTGCTTGCATTTGTTAGCAATGTAGGCTGTCTTCCTCTCACTCTCTCTGATGTTTCGATTTGTCCAAAAAAAAACAGTTGTGCATGTATTGACTTTAAGCATATTACCAAGCAACTTCTGGGCATTGTAACACTGAGATTATTGATTTTAGCAAAGGCAGATTGACACTGATGAACTTGTTTCTCTCCACATTCTCTCTTCTTTCTCTCTGCCTCTCTTCCTTCTGCTGCAGTTTGTCCAAAAGGCTCTTCATTCTCTCGCAGCAGTCGTTGATTTATTTGAGACGGCACCTCTGGATGTTCTGACATATGAACATATTGTGAAGCACCTGCTGTGAGACTGATGACATTAATAGCTGTAGAGAAGTGACACTGACGCTGACAAGCCTTTCTTTCTCTTCCTCTCTCTCTCAGGTTGGAGGACTCCCCACCACAGCCTCCCCGAAAACAGCAGTCGCCCTCCAGCAACGGCACAGGTAAGAGCCTAGAGGGAGACAGAGAGAGAGATTGAGAGCGAGAGAGAACCAGAGTGGAAAGAGATGGATCTTTCCCTGACTTATTTTCTATCCTCTGAAAAAAAAAAAAAAAAAAAAGCCCCCCTATCCGCTAAAACCACACACACCCCACGCAGCCACCAGCTTCCAGCCATCCTTGACATAACAAGTCTTAATTGGACTACAGCCAATTAGAGAAAGAGGGAGAGGGAGATGGAGAGAGGGAGAGAGAGAGGGAGAGGGAGTTTTGGGGCTACTGAAAGGAAGTGAGTAGGGAGATGACGTCTGCCAAGTGTGGGGGTGAATCAAGAGGGTAGACTGTGTGTGTGTCTGTGTGTCTGTGTGTGTGTGTGTGTGTGTGTGTGTTTTTATGTGCAATGGAGTGTGTGATGAGAAGGGTGTCGGAAGTGCAGATGGGCTATTCTAGGAAGCATGGCAGACTGTGTGTGTATTTTGGAGATTCCTCTAGGCAGCAGGACTGTGTGCGCGCACATACACACACACATACATACTGAGGCATCCACACTGATGTGCTTTGGTTTTAAACGAATCATTTTTGGTACATTTGTGCCTAGCATCCACACTATGCCGTCATATTCAAACACCTTAGTCATGTGATGCATGTTTTCAGGCGTGTTAGTATAGATGTAGATTATTTCTGATGCAGTGCTGAAGCGCTTGTGTGGACACAGATTATTTTAGTGTCAAAATGTCATTTTAACATGCCTCAGTGTGGATGTATATTCCCTCCATAATGGTATAACATGGAGAAAAGCTTGAGAAAAGGCAATAGAGCAAACAGTGTTTATATACAAAACGTCCTCTGGTATGGATGCTAATTGTCCTCATTACGACAAACAAACACTGCTAACATCAGTGCCACCGGTGTGTGTGCGCTCATTTTTAGTGTGTGTGACTGTGTGTACATCTGTGAGGGAAGAGGGAGCTCATTAGCACAGAATAGTCAGATGGCATCTCTGAAATGTGTGTGTTTGTGTTTTTCAGTTAAATAACAGACTTTTGACTTCTAGTGCCCTGATGACTTCTATGTGTCTGGTTTCAGGTGTCGAGAGAGAGAGAGAGAAAGAAAGAGAGAGAGTAATTGAGAGAGAGCAAGGGGGGGTGGGGGGCTAATTTTGGAAAATGGGTTAAGTTTGTAGATCACCTCATCTAGGGCAGACACGCCTGTGGTGTGAAAGTGTTGGAGGTGTGTGAGTGTCAGTGTGTTTTCAGGATGGATCGGGGCTCTGTGTGTATTTGTGTGTGTGTTTGGACACATTGGGGTGGATGGGAGCACAGCAGGAAAGGGACAGATTGTACTGAAAGGTAAGAGAGTGAGTAATTTAGGCTAATGGGACTGTGGTGACCGTGAATTAAAATGGTTCCTAACTACTAGTTATGCAGCATGCCTATACGCAGTATATCTGTCTCTAACAGGGGTGCAACGATTCATTTGTTGCATTTTTAAAGAACTGTGAATTGAATCACTCACTGTTCTTTAATTTATATATACCTATATATATATATATATATATAAATGAATAAAAATTAAATGTCCTGTTGTCTGCTCTTTGACATTTCAGAAGAAAAAGGATAGTCTTACATTATTGCCTGTTTTCTTTAAATGGATGTAAACTTGTCTAAAATACTTGAATCATTGATTCAAATCACAATTCACAAACTCAAATTAGATAGAATTGTTACAAAATCATTCTTAAATTAAAAATTCTTAAATTAAAAATGAAATCATTTTTCAATTCAGCTAGTGAATGGTGAATCAAGCTGAATTGATGTTTAGCAAAAAAATACAGAAATCACACCTGTACTCTGTATTTCCCTATTTTTTAATCAGTTATTCACAGAATAGTCATCAGCAGGTAGCTGCTTTAGTTTCTGTAAAACTGGAGCCATACAAGAACTGTCACTTTGTCTTAATTATAATTATAGTGTTTATTCAACGTAAAAGGAAATTTCACTGTATGTGCAGCCTCTTTGTTCAGTTTTACAATAATACAGTTTTACACATTCATTCATATAAGAAGAAAGTTAAGGTTTTTGGGAAGAAAGTTTATTAAAAGCTGTTTTTGTAGGCGAACCATGTGTGATTGTCGATGGTATTGGTGAAAGAGATTACGCCAATATCACCAGTGCAATTTGTGTCTCTTGCAGAACAGCATACTTGTTGGAAATAGAGGCAATTTGGTGAACTGATTATGATCTCCAATTCAAATCTGTCTAGATAATGTTTTTTCCTACTCATGTATGCTTTGTGCTTCTTGTCCCGTTGTACCCAACTTCTCCATTGCACACACACACACACCCCTTCAGATAAACAGCAGAAAGAGACGTGGAGCTCACGGCTGCAGAAGTGGCTGTACGAGCGCTTTGGGGTTTACATCGAAGACTTCCGCTTCCAGCCGGAGGAGAGCACCGTGGAGGCCGAGGAACCGCTAAGTGCTAAAAGGTGGGGGCTCTTCTGGAACAGAACATGGAGTTTGTGTCCTCAAATATTGATTCTTGGTTGTCCAACCAGCTGTTGAGTAAGTTTTTTTCACTATTAGCAAGGCTAGACAGCGGCTAGAGAGTAAAGATGCTTGACAACCAGGCAAAGCACTTACCCAAGTATTTAAACAGTGTTCCTGTAGCAAGGAATTGGTATGTATATATTTCTTCTATATCTTGTTTTTTTAATGTAATACCTAAATTGAAACTTAAGTCAGCCACTATATTAAAAAATAAATATCAGTATACAAGACCAAGTAAAAACAGTAGAAAGGTTCTGCATCATGAAGGAGGAAATGTAGAAGCAAAAAGAGCAAACTACGTAATAAAAGAAGTAAATTAATTAAATTAAAATAAGAAAATTAGAACTGTCTTGGGCTGCACTGAATTCAGTGTTGTATATAAAATAAATTTCTAAATATAGAAAAAAAATAGATTTTGGTTGAATATTACATATGATCATTTTTTAAAGTCATTTTTGCCTCATGTATTCGATACGCATGGGTAACAAATGGAAGGGTTGAGGGGTTTAAGATTCATGTTGTGTTTTCCAGGTCCTATTTTGTCAGTCGGTCCATAGTGTCTAGTCAAGGAGGATTACCTCAAAAACTAAGTATCAAAATATGTAAAATAAAATGACATCAGGAAGGAGGTAATTGGTTGAGTGTTGTATTTCTAAAACGACTTAGGAACCTTTATCGAGGAAAATAAACAGATTGCTGTTAGAATATAATGGTGTAGATGATACAGCACAGAAAACACCAAGAGTTGATGGTAATTTAATAATTTAGTTTCCATAGTCATGTTATGGTACAAATGTTAAGAGCTCCCAAGCACTCCTATGGTTTTTGCTTCCTTTCCCATCAAATTTGTGGTGTTTGACACAGCTGTGACTCACGTTTTCTTTGGATTGGAGAGAATCGATTTTTGGACCTTGAATGCACATTACAAAAAATAAGCACAAACGCATGCCATTGTGCCTACCTGTGAGGGGGCTGCTCACTGTGAGCAGACTTGGGTTTGTTTGGACGACACACATCAATAGGTGGTTTGCTGGATGAAGTGTGTTCAGATCAGCCTGTTATTGTGGCAGGGAGGACAGAGTGAGGATGAGTGAGTCATGCTAGTCTGTTGAAGGCCACAGTGTCACCATCTCCATTTGCACGAAGGAACATTTTCTTTATGTGTGTGTGTGTCTGTAGTGTATATGTATGTGCGTGTACTGTTTGTGACTTTTTATGTGCATTTCTGTGCGTTCTGACCTTTTACTTTTTGTGTTTCCACCCCCATCTAGGTTGACAGAAAACATGAGGCGACTCAGTGAGTACAGATAAACACACACACACACACACACACACAAAATAACAGTACAGCTTGTTAGATCACCCTGTTACTGCCAGCATTTTTAGGCCAAAGGCTGTTTTTGGTCAATATGTCATCAGCATGTTGGACAGTGAGTGAGATGAGATGAGTGTGTATGATGTCTGCTTCTATCTTCTATCGTTTGTTTTTAGCTCTGTAGACATTATTAAATGCTGTAATGCTTCAACCAAACTAGGGTTGGTTGTTAAATTAGTAGAGTTTGAATTTCCACAATTCAAAATACCTTTCGTCTTTGAATGAACACTCAAGTCAGTATTGGTTTTCTGTTTAACATCGAATTATTTCACTGGCTTTTCATTGACAAAGTAGAACTCATTTTCACCATTAGAAATTCACCTCACTGAGAAAAAGGAAATGAGTTGTCATTGAATGAATACTTGTACGTTTTAATGCCTGGAAATATTGACACCAAAAAAAGTACAATATCAATATCAATATGTATTAGTCCTAACAGAAACTAACTCTTTCCCACTGCTTGTGTTGTTTCAGAACGAGGAGCCAGACCTGTCACCAATTTCTTAAGGAACCTCTCCGCCTTATCTAATTGGCACTCTGTCTACACCTCAGCTATTGCCTTCATTGTGAGCACACATTTTACTTTCCTAATCTGTTACACAATATTCCATTAGAGGCCTGCCTTGCATTTCCTGCTGCACTTATAGGTATCAGTGTTGTATATGCAGCATGCTGTACATTTCTGGTAATTCTGTATTGATAGATTAAATCAAAAGTTTATTTGTCACATCATCATACAGGTCCATTGTGTAGTTAAATGATTCGTTTCCATCTCCAGTAACAGTGCTTCATGCAGTTAGACCTAAATTAGGGCAAAGCAACATTAAGAAATTAAAAGATTATTAAAGACTTGATATGTTTAAGAAAAGATTAATTGTATACAGTATGACATAAGCATGGTCATAGTGCACACTGCATGCATTGAGTTTGCTAATCTCCAGTGTTATTGTAGACAAACCACAGGAGGATGTGTAAATATCTTCCAAGCCAATGCGCCTTTGCACATTAACGCTTGACAGTGAGATAAAATAAACAGCCAGGTAATTTCACCGCCACAATGAAGAGTTGTATTTATTCTGCCGAAGGTCCTCAAAGGCCTAACCAAATCTCCATCAGTGTTCACACTGAGTGATTCTGATGAATCATCTTCATCCCGTTGATTGTGGCCATATGTCTCAGTATCCAGAGATGATCCCACTTGAGCACTGAAGTGGGAGACTATAATAATTTAGCGTCTCTCACTGCTGATATCACTCAGAGATGAGTGGTGCAAGCCAGTGCCAGGAAAGAAGAGAAAACAAATGAATAAATAAATAAAAAGCCACTGTCACCATGGGGATTTTTTTATACTGTTCTCGTCTTTTTCTTCATACCTGATGCACAAAATCCACAGATGATTTTTAAGTAGAGATCTGTTGAATGTGAAAATCAAAAAAACAAAAACTGGAGCATGGTTATTTATGCTTATAAGCCACTGTAGTGGAAGTGACAGTTAAAGTATAATTTGAAACCAGTACCACCACAGCAAAACAATAAATTTTCTGTGTTTTGTCAGGGCAGAAGAAGTGATAATCCTGCAGTGTTTAATTTTGTTGTCAGTCCTCCAGTGTGGTGGCTCATCCCTCGTCATCACTGGGAGCAACTCTCCAAATATTCCATAACGGGACTCTATTGTTTTCAGTTGCTGAAAATATTATCAGCAAACCAGAGTAGACTGAGCTAATCTGTGTTGTGCTCTGTTTCCTCCTGGCTCCAGATCTACATGAATGCTGCATGGCATGGCTGGGCCATTCCCATGTTCCTCTTCCTAGCTATCCTGCGGTTGTCCTTGAATTACCTCATCGCCAGGTAAAAAACACAGTTCTCTCCACTGGACACTGGTATATCGTATGGATGCAGTCATTATATCTCTTTTTATTACTATCATTGCTCCGCTGGAATAAGAATAGGAGCAATAGTTGGATAAACAACAATTTTATTCACTGTATATGTTTTGTGTTGTAATATGTCAATTTAGAACTATTTTAATGCGTTGGACTACCCATAAAATATATTACAACAACAACAACACTAATAATAATAGTAAACAGTATAATGTGGACCTCTGACCACTGTGTGATCCACACTGAATAATAATTGCATCTTCAGGAACAATCTGTACTCGTTATAATGACCAGATTTCAAAACTTTTACAAATGTGTGTTTTCATGGATGGATGCTGTTACTCTGCTGCACAATCTGATACAAGCAAATGCCTGCCTTTGCCTACGGCTTACGGCTGTTAAATGTCACAGCATCGGGGGGTAGAAGACATGGGAGATGTTTTTGCTCACTCAGAAAGCGATATAACAATTATCAAAAGTCTTTAAAAGTGGGGCATTTGGAGACAAGTAGGAAATCAGGACATATTGGTGTTCTTCAGACATTTGCCTGGGATCTAGCTACAAAATGGGACACTTGGTCACCTCAGTGATGAAGGTTGCACAGATTTGAGAAAGTAACTTTAGAGGTCAGAAGGCGGTTTTGTGTCCTTATTTTATTTGCTGCGTTTCAATAAATGGATTCACATCTTCCTCTTTCTGTCTCAGAGGTTGGAGGATCCAGTGGAGCATTGTGCCTGAGGTTTCTGAACCCGTGGTAAGACTTCCTACTTCCTGTCATGCTACACGCTGTTTCTGTGTGTCAGAGGGAAAAATGTGAAAGAGTAACTGACATCAGGGGAGGAGAATTCATATTTAGTTTCACCAACTGTGTGAAATGCCATTTTGAAACCCAATATGTACCAAGAGCACCAGCCTGCTTGATATCTGATATTTCTGCATTGCTAGAAGGCTTGAATAATTTAACAAAAAAATCCTTATAAAACTGTGAAACCGTAAAGCCATAAATCTCTTTTACTGGCCATTAATGGCTACACATTTTGACAAATAAACTCTGGTTCCTAATAGAAGCATGGCTACATCAAATATTCCCATCAAATCTCAACACTGTTGTGACTCTCCTGCCAATGAAAAGCGCCTTTCTCTGGGCAGCAGTAGTGGGTTTTCCCATCACATCCCACTCACTTCCCCAGGACAGAATCAGCAAACCAGCTAAGATACGATTTAGAGTTTATAATTCTTAAACCAAACCCAGTCAAACTCAAATTGTGTAATCATTCCAACAGGTGTGATCAGGTCAGGCTCACTGCAAAAGTCATGGAACCATTAATTTCCTCTTTACAATAAACATCAGTTTATAAGACACAACCTTTTTCGTCTTAAAAATGACTTTTGTCGTGTTTTTGTTGAACTGCAGGAGCCTCCAAAGGAAGACTTGACTGTATCAGAGAAGTTTCAGCTTGTACTTGACGTTGCACAAAAAGCACAGGTACGGCACAGCTCATGTTACCTCCCATATTAGGCTACACAGTTCAAAACACCCACTGATCCATACAATAATTCAACTCTGCTTTCAGAACCTTTTTGGTAAAATGGCGGATGTTTTGGAGAAGATAAAGAAGTAAGTGACATTAATACTGTGCGAAAGACTTTTTTGTGGCAGTGTTGGTTTGGATGTCACTTAGGAGAGTAACTGCGTGTTAATTCTTCCCTGGTGTGTCTGTGTCTGTGTGTGTGCTTATTTTCAGCCTGTTCATGTGGGTGCAGCCGGAGAGCACCCAGAAGCTTTATATTGGCCTGTGGGTGGCTTTCATCACCTCCTGTGTCCTGCCATACCAACTCATGGGCTTCATGATTGGTGAGACAAACGAATTCAGTCCTCTCTCCTTCTGTAGCGTTATGAAAACACACTTAATCCAGGGTTCCTATGAAAGCTATTAATTTTGACAAGTCTGTTCAAGCCAGGGAAGGTGAGGGAGTTCGATAAATTCTTGTTACAAATCATGGTATTGCATGGTGTTCATAGAATTTGTCAGCCTCATTTTAAAAGTAGTCAGTGACAAGTTATTCAGCAAATGTAATATTTATTGCCTATTGTGTGTATGTTATGTCACTTCCCCTGCAAAAAAAGTAATGAACTTTAATAAGACCTCTGAATCTGTGTGTTTAAAATTTTGTTCAAGGGAAAAAACACCATCATGTCGTGTTTATGTGTCGAGTTGAGGAATTTTTTAAATTCATCATAGAATGGGAGCTGTTTATCCTGTGAGGGCTGCTATCGGCATTCTTATTTCATAATATGAGTACTTGCTGCCTCTTGTAAGCAATGTGCCTCCATACCCCTGTAGGCCCTTTTCCTCAGGATGTGCTTAGAGAAACAAAGACTATTTTGTCTTCTAATAGACACAGTGAGATTCTGGTTCAATATGTGTAGTGTATCAGAGAAAATCCATTAAAAAATATGGAAGATATGGTATGATATTGTGCTAAATGGAGAAAATGGGAGGTACTGAGAAGTAAGAAAGTCAGGCAGTATGCCCAGGGAAGGAAGAGGTGAAGACCATTTTGCTTTAGCACAGTTTTGACATCTTTTTACGATTTGGCCGAACAAGATGTTTTGATACCCTCTCTTCCCGTCTCTGCGTTTGTTTTTCTCTCAAATGCTTTTTTTCTCTTCCCCTCTACTTCTCCTCACTTTTGCACTTTATTCCTTGACACCTCTAACTTACATGTGTGCTGCTGCCCTCTCCTTTTTTTTTAATCATCATCATCTCTCTCTCTCGTTCTCACTGTCTAGGCCTGTATGCCGGCATAAAGTTCTTCATCATAGACTTCCTGTTTAAGAGCTGTCCTAAGCTGCGGGACAAGTACGACACGCCCTACATCGTATGGAACAGCCTTCCCACCGACCCACAGCTCAAAGAGAGGACCAACGCCACCGTGTCACGACGGGTGAGGGGGCAAACATCACACACACACACACACACACAGACACTGCGCTAACACAATTTGTCTCTCAATTTCTTGCTGTTTCTCTTCTTCATTGCCATGTCTAGTTCTCTCCTGACGTTTTCCTCCCCCATTCGCACACATGCACCCGCACACACACAGATCATCTGACACAGCTTAGTCTGGGCCCTGCCAGGAACAAAGAATGTCCCATAATGCACTACCTGGAATTACCTTTGCTACCCTTATTTTCTATCTCAGCCGCCCCCAGTGCTAACATGACAGGCTAATGTCTAACTATGTTTATATCTATAGTGGCTTTGCAGGTTTTGTTGCCAACTAACATAACATTTGGTTATCTGGCAAAGATGCAAGTCATGGATGTGAAAATAAATGTTAGCTCTGATAAACACTGGTTTGTTTCCAAATACCCATCAGTGTGTCGGTGTCTTTAGTATTAGTGTCTATTCCAAAACACTTGTGGATTTATAAGAATCAGCTCGAATAACCCTGAGCAGCTGGCTGTTCGCTGTGTTATCTAGCCAGCTAAACTAAGCTAATGCAGCAAAGCAGCTAATGTTATTGAGAAGTTAACATAATGGTAAAAAAAAAAAAAAAACACAGAGTCTGACAGTCTCCATTCGAGACAGTCAATATTTATATGTTTAGAAATGCCTTAAACTGTTTGTGTAGCTGGCATTGTTGCAAAAGGGCACGTTGCATTACACAGATGTCAAATAAAATTACTTTTCTCCTGCTTTGTTGGTCTGAAAAATGCCAATTTACTGTAAGAATGTTTGTGAAAAAGCACTCCAATATTTCCTTCACTGACTATTGCACATAAAATGAGTAATAATCTGTACTCAGGCACATCTTCCATTGAAGTAGTCTGAACAGACACAAGACTTGCCACTAATTTTCAAGGGCTGAGGGGTTGGCTAGAATAAATCCATGCTGGCATTCACAGTGCTGATATCGTGGCACAGTAGGGCAGCCCAGTTATTAGAAAGAAAGCCCTTCAGCTGCAGGAAACCCAAATGAACCAACTGTCTGACTGCTGAAGTGTCCTTGAGCAAGACTCTGAATCCCCCCCGCTACAAAGCTGCTGCTCTGTAGACAACATCTGACCTCTGACCTCCCTGTGGAGGGGGACAAGAGAAAAGGCAATTTCTGTACAGGGACCAATAAAGTGCCACATTATTATCACATTATTAACACATTATTAAACTCTGCCACCCATTGACATGATCTGTTCTTACTGAGTGGATGCCAGAGTTGTTTGCCTATAGTTTGAGTGTGTGCAAGCATGTTTAGTGTGTGTGTGTGGGTGTGTATGTGTGTGTGTGTATGTGTCTTTGCTCTGGTGCCAGTCACAGCTGTACTTGTCATTTCTCTCTCTCAGCTCTCTGCCGTTGAGAAGGTAGGGACTCTCTGGTGTGTCTCCCCTCGGTTCCTCTACTAGTGCCTGGGTGTGCCACTAGCTGACCTCAAAGTGCGCGCGCGCGTGTGTGTGTGTGTGTGTGTGTGTGTGGCTGTGTGTGTGTCCATGAGTGTGTGTATTTGCGGTCTGCAGCACACCTCCTCACATCGGACTGACCGTCAGTGTTTGTGAACAAAATGGATCAAAGTGTCACAATTGGCCACAACCCATGATTTCATAATCAGCCGTTTTCCAGTGAACGTTACCGTACAAAATGTTCCTGCCCAGCTGTCAAATCTGAAATAATAATAATACTCATACAGTAGACATTTTGAATCCATTGTCACAGACACACTCTGTGAGAACTAGAGCAGTGTGTTTTGATGATTTGAACCATGGTAATAAATGAGTAGTAGAAGTGTGAGTACAATAGACCCGTTACCGTAGTAGTTTAATATGAGCTTACCAAATCCTCCCTTCCCCTTACTGTGTGCAGTAGTTGGCTCCATAGAGTAGGTGCTGTTAGTTAGTAAATTTAATTTTTTATTTCTTTTAGTTTGGTTGTCTTTGACTGTTTTGCGAAACATTGGCTTTATTAAAAACAAAGAAAAATATATCTCTCTAAAAATGTATAGACAGACAGATAGGTGGAGACCAAAAATAATTGCAGGTGCATCTCAATAGCAAGTATGCTGTTCCTAGTACACTTAGATATATAGATAGATATAGATAGATATTTATTTTTCATGTTTGCACTATTTTACTAACACTAACTAGATATATAAAGTAAATATTGATTGATTGATTTTATATTTGCTTATTTTATTAACACAAACTAACAGATACTTTTATGCCTGTCATCTGTACTTCAACAATTTGTATGCTGACTGAGTGGCGGCTTTGCTGTTTGCTTTGCACGACACACCTGCGTCTGAGTCCATTGTGAAGAAGAGTTTACAGAGCGGCATAATCAGAGAAACACAAAATTAAAACCCTGAGCGTGGACGTTCTGTCTCATTTTGCCCTCTGCCCTGCTACTTAGAAGGGAGTTGGTGTGGACTGCATTGTGTATGAAGCCACAGTGTTAAAATATTCCTCTCTTTCCTTCCTCCTGTACCTCCTCTTCATCATTTCACCTCTCGCCTCTCCATTACATCCTCCTCTTTCCTTCCTTCCTTCCTTCCTTCCTTCCTTCCTTCCTTTCTTGTCCCCTCCTATCCTCCTCCACTCCCACGTGTCCTTTTCATCTCCCTCATGACGATCTCCTTTGCTGCCGTCTCCCTCGTCATCCTGTCTTTATTCCTTCTCTTCAACCTCCTTTCCTGCATTCCTCTCCTTCCCTCCTCCTCCTCCTCCTCCTCCTTCGTCCTTCCTCCTCTTTGTTGCTATCCAGGTTCAGCCGGTGGTTTCTCGCAGCAGCCTAGCGACCGTCCCGTGTGGGGTGAGCAGAGAGGAGGAGACCGGACGCTCCCACAGCACCAAGAAGGGCGCCTTCCATGAGGTCTTCAACCTTGCAGAGTCAGAGCGCCCTCTGGCTGGTGAGGGTACTCACTGCAACATAAAGAAAAAAATGATCCCTGTTTTAATTTGTGCTGAGTGTGTGAAATATTTGAGATACGTCCCTCATATTGAGTTGCATTTCCTTTAGCGTAATTCATAGGATCCCTACAGAGCTAGATATTCTTCTTCACGTCAAATAACAATACCTCCGCTCTGTCGGCACCAGGTCTCTCTGCTTTTAGAGTGTCATTTTTCTTTAGGTCAATTCGAATTGACTGAACTGAGAATATCTGGAAAGAGTAAGAGAGTAAGAAAAGCTCTGTTTTGGCTTTAAGCAAACACTGAACCTCAGATGCTCAGGGGGATTTGCTCATTTGCTCACAGTCAGTTAGTGTTTGTACTGTGAATCACACAGGTGTGACTGGGTGTGTGGTGTAAATATGAAGTAAGGTGCAAGCTGGAATAGAGTGTGCATACTCAGTTGACTTGGACTGGATGAATTAGTGTTAAAGGAACATTCTAGCTGTAAGCGCATTAACACCATTTAATCACTTGGATTAGCAGTTCTGGTGACGCATTTTTGTTTGATGTTGTATTTTTATTATTCCGTGGCTAACCAGCCAAAAGTAAATCCACTGACATCATGATTTAGTGGCACATTCAGTGTCACAGCTTTAATGGCGTTTGATCAGGGGAAAAATGTCAGTTAACTAAAACAGAAGTTGTCATGTTTCAAAGTCATCGCTTAAAAATAAAAGAGCAAAAGCTTCTTTGTAGACTCTCAGCGAGCTGCAGCGATTTTAAACAAACACACAGGGACAAATCTATCAGAGCAGATGGAGAGCACATTTTTTCCCCAATTGCTCTTTATGTGCATCATGTCTAGCATGTTTACCAATGAAAAAATAAAATTACACCCTAAAACAGCACTAGATTAGAATCACTGCATTGGCTCCCTGTATGTTTCAGGATCGATTTTAAGGTTCTTTTAATAATTTTTAAATGTCTTAGGGGTCTTGGGCCTTCTTATCTTTCTGAATTGCTTTTACCTTATGAACCCTCGCGGACCCTCAGGTCCTCTGACACCGGCCTGTTATGTATTCCCAGAGTTAAAACACGAACACACGGTGAGGCATCTTTCCAGTTTTATGGCCCCCGATTGTGGAACAGCCTGCCGGAGGACCTGAGGGCCGCAGAGAACGTGGATATTTTTAAAAATAGGCTCAAGACCCACCTCTTTAATTTGGCTTTTAACCCATACTCTTAATATGCTCTTTCTTTTAACCTGACTTTTATTTAATGTTCTTTTTATACCCTATACCTTTTGTTTTGGCTCTTACCTAAATGTTCTTATATGTTTATACATGCTTATTTTAGCTTTTATTGATGTTCTTATATATTTTTACTTTATATGTTTTTATTTCTCTATATACTTTTTTATATTCTTATTTTATATGTTTTCATACTTTTATCCCATATATCCAGTGTTTCCTCAGTGGGGGCCCTCTGCGCTGGGGGCTGTTCTCGGCTGGGGCTGGGATGTCTCTTCTCGTGGGGCGCACCGGCTGGGGTGGATGGGGGCTCTGTGGCTCTGTGGCGGTGCCCCGCTGCAGTGCCATGGGTCCTCTGCCTACCTGTGGCTTGGTGGGCCCCTGAGCTGTGGCGTCCTGGCCTGGGCCGTGGGCAGCCCCCAGCGCAGATGGCAGCGCTTCCTGACCTGGTTCCTCTGTACTCAGCCAAACAAACATTATGTGTGTGTGTGTGTGTGTGTGTTTGTGTGTGTGTGTGTGTGTGTGTGTGTGTGTGTGTGTGTGTGTGTGTGTGTGTGTGTGTGTGTGTGTGTGTGTGTGTGTGTCTGTGTGTCTGTGTGTGTGCGAGTGTGTGTGTGCGTGTGTGTGTGTGTGTGTGTGTGTGTGTGTGTGTGTGTGTGTATCTGTGTGTGTATGTAAGAGAGAATTGTGGGGTGGGGGTTTAGAGGTTGGGGTGGGGAGGGGGGCGGGGGGTGTTTTTAACATGTAAAGCACTTTGTGCTACATGTCATGTATGAAAAGTGCTCTACAAATAAAGATTGATTGATTGATTGATTGATAGAGACACCAGTCACCAGTTCCTGTTTTTTTTTTTAAGTGTTAATGTGTTTTAGGGTGGAATTTCCCTTTTTAAATTTAAAGAGAAAAAGCGAAATGGATTTGATAAATGAAATCAGTCAGGATCATTCATCATTCATCAGGTTTATTATTTTCTGGAAAGGGCAGTTTTGCCAAGGAGGCAAGATTTTCAGCTTCAGTTTCTCTTGCAGTGGTTTGAAACCAGGGAGCTCACATATCATCTGTCACCAGATTCAGTACTGAATATGTTGCAACTGCATGTATTATGAATTTTTTGTACTATTATTATTCAAAACACTGTTGTGTGCTGTGTGCTCAGTGTGTGAGAACGGCTGGAGGTGCTGCCTGATCAACAGGGACAGGAAGATGCCCACCGACTACATCAGGAACGGAGTGCTCTACGTCACAGAGAAGTAAGTGGGACATCTTCTCTCAGTAGGCCATCTTGATTTTTTTTTCTTAAATCTCTTACAGGGTGAGAGCAAAGAGAGGAAGTATACTTCACTCCAGGAGGTGGAGCAGTGAGGAGGAACAGTGTGTAACTTAGCCTGATGGGACTGTGGCTTGTGGCGATTGAAAAGGCCCTTGACTGGGAGTCATGCAACATCTCTCTTGCTTTCTCTCTCTGCTCCTCTGTGTCAGTGAATCAGTCAGCAGAGAGAAATAAGGCAGACATCTTCCTCCCAAGAATCTCTAGTCTGTAAATTCCTCTACCTCTTTGTGCACGTAACTGCCAAATAAGGAGGATGTTTCTTGACAGTGGAAATAAATGACACAAAATTTGCTGTAAAATTACTCTTAACATCATAGTCCAACTGTTCTGAAGTCAAACAATGGCACTTTGGGGCCCAAATGTCTAATATTTGCACCATTTTCTCCAAGATTGTTGGTTCTCAAACCTTTGCTGTCATCCCTCCTGATGATTTGGAATATGTTCAAGCCCCCCACCCCATTCCCATTGAATGCATTACATAATATATGAATGATCTCCAGTCATATCTAATGGATCTACAGATCTAAAGTCTAAAGTGTTTGCAGTAATCAGAGCTATAACGATAAATGGCAAAGTGATGTCATATGTTAAAAATATCTTCACCCACGTTTTCTTGTAAACTGTGTTCTTTGTAACTGTACTTGTGTCCAAACAGTCAAAGTCAGAGATTTCTTGTCTACTTTGCATTTAGCAGACAAGCCTGTCACTAACCTGTTCATCACTGGTTAGTACTTGTAATGGCTAGCGTTTTTAACAGTGTCAGATTTGTAGCAACGCCTCTCGGGTGCAAAAGTGACTCAGCAGCTTTGTCCCGCTTGATTTTTACTTTGTTTATAGTTATATTACTGATGTCCCCCCCCGTTGTTGAGATGGCGCTCCCACTTTGGGAAACACTGTCCTAGATTTTCCTCACATGCTCTGCAGACGACCAGCTGTCACTACAGTAGCAAGCAGACGGTGCCTTCACATGCTGTCAGAAATATTGTTATCACCATGTTTGATCAAGCCAATAAAGTATTTTCTTCTCTCTCTCTCTCTTCCCCTCTGTCAGTTACCTCTGCTTTGAGAGCTCCAGCTCCAGATCCAGCTCCTCCAAGAAGAATAAAGTCATCAAGCTGGTGGACATTACTGACATACAGAAGGTATTTCTCCTAATCTAAACTTCTGACTTCACAAACCTCCCCAAGCCTTTTTTTTTTTTTTTTTTTTTTTAATGAATACTGTTATAATTACTTAACATATTCATTAAGCTTTGGGCATGAAGTCACATATATGCTGATTGCTTTGTTTGACAGTATAGTTCATATAGTGTTTAACATTAACCCTCCTCTGTTTTGTTCCCTCCTCCCCAGTACAAGGTGCTGTCAGTGTTACCAGGAAGTGGGATGGGCATCTCCATAGCCACTCCCTCCACACAGAAGGTACAGTATGGGAAGACACAGTCTAAGCTAGTGAAGTGGTATTGTTCCATTTAGGTTCAAACAAGACAAAAGGCCTGATGCATAAATTGCTTAATATGGCAACATATTTCAAATTGTGGGTAAAATGGTTCACATTAATTATGTCATGCATTTAAAACTGAACTAGGGAACTTCACATGTTGGTAGATCCAAAGGACAGCAAAGAGATAAATGGTTGAATTTTGAGGACCTGAGATTTCTGAAATCATGTAACCTCTCATCAATGTTTGTTTATTTTTCTGACCTAAATTCCTCCTTTTTAGTGACTGTAAGCGGTTGGGCACTGTTGGAATAGAAAATTTTGTTGTTGTTTTTTGCTAAAGTTGAGATTCTTCCCGGATATGCAACACCTGATACTAATTTGGTCAAACAGAGTGAATCTATGGCAGTTAGGAGGACAGGAACCTTGGGACAGTGGTATTTACTAATTGTTGAACAATAAAAGGGGAAGACCGAGGCAACTGTTCTTCATATCGATATTAAAGATAGATAGATATTAGCTTATCTCAGTTATACTGTATATCAGTTTCGGTGTATGTGTTGGCTGACATGCAAAAAAAGACTGTACATATTGCAGTACAAAGCACTTGAGATTATTCAAAACAGTGTTATCATTATCCAGCAGCCCTTTTTTGCACCCTACTTTGTAGAAGTGAATTGGCAGAGCAGCAAATCACAGCTGAGCAGATGGTGGTAAGGATTGTGTTAAGAAGTTAAGAAGTTTTTTGTACTACAGAAAAATATCAAGCTTTTAATACATATCTCTATTACAACTGCTGGATTACCAAAGTTGAGGGCTCCTTGTTACAAATATGTGTTAAATACTGGCCAACATGTTATTGGAAGTGTTTTACCCCAGGTATGAATATCAGTATCGGCCTCAAAAATCTGGTATTTGTCTAAGCTCTACTCCTCTTCAGCTGAAAAAGTTCAGAAGCCTTTTTATTGCATGATTAATTCATATCGGACTCATTAAAAACTCCAGCTTGTTTGTGCATTCCACTAATTGCTGGGCATCTGTCTCCTCCAGCCATTGGTGTTCGGTGCCATGATCCACAGAGACGAGGCGTTTGAGGCCATCTTCACCCAGTACATGAAGATCATGACCACCACCAAACCTCCGGCCAACCCAGAGGCCTAGGCAGCCTGCGTCCCACCAGCAGAGCCCCAGGCTTGGGCAGAGAGCCTCCTGAATTTCAACCGGACTGGATGATAGATTCAAACACCACACCGAGCCTCCCCTCCTTCTCTTGCGATTCCTCGCCGACGGTCATCGTCCGACTTTAAAAAGAGGATTCCTTGCATTTAAGCCACGATGGAGGGGGTATGTGGGTGTGTCAGCGACGTTGGTAGTGGGGATTTAGTTAAAGCACACAGGTGAAATCTTTTGGGTGTTGGATAATGCGCAAAATCCATTCACTGTTTGGTTCAGACAGGGAGGGGCGACAGGATGAGTGTGGCTGCGGTTTTTATCGGTCCGTAAATGGCCGGTGAGGGGGCTGGTTCTCCTCTCCCACCTGACCCACCAACTGACTGGCTGACTGCTTTCCTTACTAACTCGTTTCTTCAGATATGTATATGTTTATGGTGCACATATACTGTAGTGTGGGTTCGTGTGCGTGTGTGTATGTGTGGATGTTTGGGGGCGGGGATTAAGATCTTAAGTGTGTCAAGTGGCTCTGTGTTTCTCTTTATACTCCAGTTTAGTGGCCTGATCGCTATTTTAAGAGAGGGCGGGGTGATGTCAAGAAATGCACAGTCTGGCCGCGTAACTCTAAAAAATACCATCAGGAGTTAATCATAAAAGAGCAACGGTTGGCTTTGCTGCAAGACATCCGTGTAAGCCAGTTACGTAAGTTTCACTTGATAAATAACAGCAAAAATAAACATTTGCATTGAAATCTTTTCACAGTTTCACAGGCTGACTGGTGCTTCTTGGCATTGCCCCACGAAATTATGAGAGTGTACATGTGCGAATGTTTTTTTTTTTTTTTTCCTCTTTCATTTTCTTTAATGTGTATATTAGCTGTGAACAGGTCAAATCACCGTTTGACTGACATGGAGCCTTTCTGTTAGTTTACATTGCTGCCGTGTAACTTCTTGATCCTTTTTCTCTTTTTATAGAAGCAAATACGTGTTTCAGCAGCAGCAGGTGGTTTTAGGTGTCTCGTCTCATCTCCAAATCAGAAAATGTATGCTACGTTCAGCATCCGCTTTGGTGTTTGTAAGTGCGTGTATGTGAAACGTGTGTAGTGAAATGTTTTCAAAATGCCTTTCTTTTGAAATCTTATTTCTATAACTCTTTTTTGTAACAACCTATGGGATGAGTAACTGAGCTTACTGGTCCTGGAGCTGCTGAGTCTGTCAGAAACTAGAGCACACTTAGAGAACTCAGACTGATTTGATGCTTTTCGAAGTTTTGGCACAGCAGAGAACCTCCTATGCTCAAGGTCCTCTCTTAAAGGCACAATCTGTATAGTCTGTATATTTAAATCCCCTTCCATGGTATATTCCCCTGCACTTTATTATTTTAACTGGAATTCCTGACATTTTATGGCAGCGAACAGGCCTTGAATGCTCATTACTTTAGTTGGAATTCATGGTCAGTGTTTGAGAAAGCTTCAGGACAGAGTTTAATTTAATACCAGTTATGCCTTTAAGGCTTTCACCCCTGTGGTATTTCTGCTTGGCCTGACGCTGATCCCAGATGCTGGTACAGACTGATCAGGTCTTGGTGTTAACACTGGATTGAAATAATGCCACAGGCTGGATGTTACTGTGAGCCAGGCAACTGTCAAAAGGACGGTAACTTAATTAGGATGCCAAGGTACTTTGACTTGAAAATGAAACAGACATTTATTCAGTCCACAAAGGCCTTCACTTAAATGGCTGTTTTCATCTGCAAATTGAAGTGCCGTAGCACCTTGGCCTTTACATCTAATCCTGATCTCAGAGGGGCAACAGAGAGGCGCCCTCTCCACATTTTGCCTGTGATGATAAAGTAAACGTTTCATTTTTTGTCGGCAAAGGAATTATCGTTGGTTTCTATAACTAAAAGACATCTCGGAGAACCAGTATTCAAATTTGACGAGAGAAATGATCCCAAACCTCCAGAATTTCTTTTTTCTTTTTTTTTTTTCTTGTGGTTATCTAGCTCATTTTGGTGATCCCACTTAACTTAAATGTCAGGTATGTCCAGGTATTGGAGTTTGAGGTTATATAAGCTGTGGTGGATTTTGTAGGCTAGGTCAAGTTGCACAACATAGTTTACTGTTCCAGTGGTAAACGTCACATTAGTTGTAAATCTTCTCATTATCTTTTTGGAAAACAGATCCAAATGTGTTGTTTTTGTGAATTCAAGGCAGGAGAGAGTTAAGAGCCAGACCGTCACTGGAGGGGTTTTTGTCCTTTTTTGTGTGTGTGTTTGTGTGTGTGCATGTGTGTGTTTGTTCGCTAATGCCTGCTTGTAATGCCAGAACGAGCAGACTCTGACATTTTAGTGCTCTTTCACTGGCTCCTGCGCACCGGGCAGAATCAGCAAAATGTAGTCAAAGTCTGTGAAAGGATTCAAAAACTTGATCGTGCACGGTCTGGAATGAAGAGAATATTTCAACGTCACTTTACGATAAGACACCATTCAGATGAATCAAAGCTGGTCTTTATTCTTGCAGAGTGGTTTGATATGTAGAAAAATAATGCCAAACTACATGGGACACGTTGCTGTGTTTCGTGAGGTGAATGAAAATAGGATACGGGACTTAAGGTCTTATTTTTAGGCTGTTTTAGGCTCTCTAGATTCAGTATGAGAGACAGAGTAGCCATTCCATGCTCCCAACTCCTATTCATGCTCAGCAGCTTAAGCTTTAGTCTCCTAACGTGTAAATCTTCCAACACTGTAAAGAGGGATACTTTGCCATTTGAGCATTTAAAATGTCAAAGTTTTCCCTTAAAGTCTGTGTAAAACCTCTTGTCATTATTGTAGTATTAGAATCAAGACCGGATATGAAATTGTCATGCAATGGACCGGTTTTAAGAAACAGATTATGGTTAGTCCAAGACTAATAAAGGCTCCTCAGTGGAGAGTTTCCTTTGAGATTCGTTTCTATGACTAGGACTGGGCCTGTTGTTAATAGGCTACCTTCCCAGACATGGATTTATATTTTTAGTTAGGAATAGATTTGATCCATGAACGGGAAACCTGTCGGATAATAGATCAGGTTGAAATCGGTAAGTAATTAATGCTGTCTCACTGTGTGATCGGATGGCTTGATGTAGTCTTAAAGCTTTTACCTGAAGCCTTTTGTAATCTGTTAACTCTGAAAAAACAGCCGACGGGGTCTGAGAGACCCTACTGAGGCTGCACTCAAAAAAAAAGAAAAAAAAGCACAGAATGTATCACGTAAATGTCTAGGATATTTTTCTTTTGCCAAATCTTTGTTTTCTGTCACCGCCCGCCATATTCTGCCTAAGCTCATGTTTACAGAAAGTTGGAAAAAAACCTTGATATTTTGTTGGATTATTTTTTTTCCCGTCTCGGAGCATCTAGTTTGAACTCTTTTGACTTTGGGGGTTATGAAGACTGGACTGCTGCCTTCTACTGTGGAATAAATGTCTCAACTCTCATTGGCTCACACTGGTCACTTGACTATCTCTGCTCACCTTTAACCAATAGCAAATGCAAACAGTAATGACATTGACACCAGTATTTCTACCAACATACAGCATGTAAGTTGTCATATCCAACATCACAGTACGCATTTACAGGCTTCATATAGAGCAGAGATGGTCATGGTGGGCTGAAATGATGACATCACTGTTTTTGACAAGTAGTCCTCTGAAAAGTTGATCTATTTCGACATGATACTGTTTTTGAGGAAAAGTTGTAGATCCTTTGTTCAGGCAGAACAGGGTATTTTCATTAAAAGTGCCGATTTTCAGATAGTTCTCAGGTGTTTGAGGTACTTAAAGTTTTAAGGAGATCATATACACATTTTTGGAGGAAAATTGAGAAAAAAAATCTACCTGCAAAACTACCCAGTACTTGCAGTAATATTTAAAAATATGGAGAGCCCAGTCTTGAAAAGTGTAATCATTTTGTCAGCCAAGGGATTTCCTCCTTTGAAAAGACAACCGTGATTTTGTTTCATTTTGTCCTGATAATCATTCTTTGAAAGCGGATGCCACTTTTATCAAAGGAAGATATTTCAGTTTGAAGTGAAACTCCTCACGTACGGACACAGAGGAAGCCAAGGTCAGTGATGCAGCGTGGCTCAGCTGGTACTGCACGGAAGGAAACTTCCACCCTGAAACACATTAACACCGTTTACAGACAGGGATTGGCGACTTACGTTGTGTTTTCAGTGCCATTTTTGTTGTTGTTGTTTTAAGGTGTAATTATGTTTTTCTTTGGTTAAACTCACCATATGTGAGCAGCTGCAACTACAGTGGAGCTTTTAATGGGTGAAAGGAGGGAGCTCTCCCTCTTCTATGCTGGATTTCTCCCTGAATGTTTGCATAGATGTTGCTGCAAAAGGCCGAGTGTACACTGACACTGACACTGACACTGAAAACTGACAGTTAGCATTTGTGTTATAAAACGGCAACCTAAACACCATACAAGTTGCCAGTCCAAGGCTCAGTGTTAATGTGTTTAAGGGGGTTTGATTCCCACTCGGGCCACCCGCTGTATGTTAAAAAATGAATGCACTTACAGTACTACAAGGTGCTTTGGAGGGACGTGTCAACCAAAATGGCCTACTGTTATAAATGGCAAGCTGCATAATGAGTACCGTATATCTTAGTAATAGCAAACGATCCAGAGCGGTGTCAGGATTTAGCTGCTGTCATGTTAAAAGACAGGGAATATGTCAAAAACAGTGGTGTCGTCCTTTCAAGGTCCCCGCATTCAAAGCTGGTGTTAAGTTCCTGGATTCTTGCTCTCTGTATTAAATACGTACTAGCTCTTCTAGCTGTGTGTAAATGTTAATTAAAGTATTCACGATGACAACCCAAGGGGGCTGGGTTTTCCAAAAGAACACAAGTGTACAAACTGTTAGGAGTCCGTTGTGTAATTCTCAACTCAGTTCCCACTAGGCTTAAAAAAAAAAAAAAAAGAAAAAAAAACTGGCCTTGTATCCTTCTTAATGACTGAAGTGGATTTTAAAGACTGAATCAATTCCAAATTTGCCTGATTTCACAAGAACTATTTAATGGACTGAGAGTAATCCTAACAGTTTGTACAATCAGCAGAATAATGCCTAGGTACTATTAAATCTAAGCCCGAAGCGATTAATTCACTGCAAGGTAACACACACCGCAGTCTTTACACAGAGTTTGGATTAATTGTCATCTGTGTCATAAAGGGTAAGATGACTCTCTTTTCTTTTCATTTTCATTTTTTTCTTTTTTTTTGGCGAAAGGAATTTGTATACAAAATGTTGAAATGTACAGTGAAGAAAACAAAAAAACATTGAGTTTTTAAAAGAGAAACCTGTCTATTGTAAAAGATAATGTGATGTACAATTTTTTAATTTAAGTAAATGAATTTAAGGTACCTTGCTCTTGCCTCTGTCTTTTTTTTTTTTTTTTTTTTTTTTTTTTTAATCCTGAAATTTTTAGGTCTTCCCTGTGAGATATTAAAGTAATTCCTTTTCCTAGAATGAACAAAAGGCACGTTCTCCCAAAGATAGACTCATTGATGTCACTCCTGTTAAAAATGTAGGCGAGACTCACCAAAGATTTTTTTAAAAAATGACGCATTCATCTGTCATCGGCATTGTCAAGAGACATAATGTAGTGCCTATAGTCTTTGTTGTCACGCTAATGGAGAAACTTGAGCTGAAATACATCAATATTTCTTTTGCAGAACACAATTTGTCCATTTTGTGCGGAGAAAACCATTACGATAAGTTCATCTTCCACTTTCTGTCATACAGGCAACAGAATAACTGAGGATTTTTTTTTTTTTTAAAGTAGGGAGAAAATCTGACATTGAATTTCTAAATAACCCTTTGTAGGACATACACAACATTTACATAAAACTTTCCCGACATGTTACATTTCATCTAGTAAACAAGAAATCAGCGTCATATCTTGTTGGGTCAGAGGTCAGATCCGGTAACCACTCTTTCTTAAAGCACCATTCCAGTGATTTTGCATGTTTAGCGTAATATTTACAAAATGTATAAACTTCATAATTCCAGCTAATCTTCTCCTGAAGCCAGCAGTCGCGTTTTAGAACTTAAATATCATGTTCCCTCCCTTTTATCCAGCCACTGGTTTCCATTCATTCCACTTGGATATGAAAATTAACTTTCAGACTCTCTTCACACCAGTATCGATCACTGTAAGAAAGTCGTCCATGTTAGTTTTCCTAAAAACAGCAGCACTGTTGGGTTTGGATGACTTGAAAGTGGCTGGTGTGAAACACTCCCTCTGCCAAAGAAAGTAGTCCCCAGGGAAACGTTTGCTTTACACAGCCAAATATCAGTTCCAGGGTTTATGAATGGAGACGACTTTGTTTGCCACAGAAGCAAAATATTATAAAAGGCAGGTGTTGGAACCAAAAATTCAAATTTGAAAATCGAGGGATTTTTATTATTTGTTGTGAAATCTTTACTAGCATGATTTGCAAAATAATTTGTTGCAATGTAAAAATGTGGGTAAATTGTAATAAATCCCCCTTTTCTCAACATAATAAATAGGCAGTTATTTCAAAGAGCACTCAGAAAGCATGTGGACCAAACTTCAGTGAGGAACTAACATATTTTACCTCACTTCCTGTGTGTTGCTGTATTCCCCCTCTAAAAAAAAAAAAATTATAGGTATGAATAAGGTGATTTTTCATGGCTGCAGGGCAAAAAGCATCTTTACAGGTCTTCAACTCCAAGTAAGCCAGTGCGTCAAAGATGCTGCTTTTGTTCAGCTGCTTTTCGGGCTGAAGGTGGTCACACAGCAGGCTCGCCCTCTCCCAGCACGGTGCAGTGCCCACTTCCCGCCACATGATGTCACTGTAAGACCTGCTTCAACAGGATGGAAGAGCAGCAATAACCTGGAGACGAGGCAAGTCACTCAGCCAGATGAACAGAAATAATTCAAGGTGATACTTCACTGATCCCTGAAGGGAAATTCACTTTTTGCTTGCCCATACCCCACCCGGCCCCCCCACCCCCACAGGGAGGTGAGAGGTCAGGGTCAGCTGCAGAAAAACAGCCCTGATGCTGGTAGGAGCTGGGTGTCTTGCTCAAGGACAGCTCAGCAGGATGTAAGTAGTTTATTCTCCATGGAGGATGAAGGGAGTGGTTACACACTGTACATGCTATACATATACAATGTTTTGGTTCAGAGGGAGGGGGCATTGGTTATGTATTAATGCAGGTGTGTTTTCACTGTGTCACGCTCTAGGGGGCACTACCCAAGCTGGACCCCGGCCTGTTTTAGGTGTATTTCACTCACTTTCATTGACTATTTCATTAACTGAGAAGTTTAATTAACTGTGTCTGTATTTGTAGCCCAGGTGCATTATTTTTCACCCAGTATATAAGTTTCTATATATATTAAAATGCATTTTAGTAAGGTTTTTTTGGATTGGCTGGCTAGAAATTTGATTCAAATTTGGTTCATTTTAGTTAAAAGTCATCATCACGTAACATTAATGGGATATCCACATCATATCTTCTGTTTCTTACATTTCACTAGTGCTTCATAAGAATAGTTGCTGCTGATTGGTGGCAAATGACAGGTGTTTTTTTTTTTCCCCAGCAGACCTTGAACTATACATGTAGCCTCTGTTTAGGCTTATGAGAAATATTCTATTGAAATCTAACTGATTTCTGCATTCTCAGCCCAGAATAAGTGCATTTAGTCTTAGGCTGATATTACTTTCATATTCACGGTGCTTTATTTATCCTCAAGGGAAAACCCATTTGTAGGGCGGGTCACTTTACAGGAAGATATTTTCAGATGGGTTGGGACTATGGGGCTATGACAAGGATTACGTTGGAAGACTTGGTCTCTGAGCTTCAGTTCAAACAGGTGGTGACAGAACAGACACTCAGCTACAACACAGGCTTTGAATGAGCCTTTGATGTCGCTCCATTGTTGTGAGAAGGTTTCAATGTTGTTGCTTTTTTTTTTTTTTGACCAGATATTTTTTGCATGTTGCATCGAGCCGTTGTCAGCTGCAGGCAATCCCGAGATGTCATGGCCTAAAGGCATGTGCAGTCAACCCGCAGGTGCTTCTTTGGATTTCGTTAATAAGCGACCCTTGAGGTGTTGCCAGGTAAAAATCCGGTTCCATGTCAAGCGTGCATGGGAATGTGTGACACCATCTTTGAACGGTTTCCACTGTTGTGCGCTCCTTTATTCTGAGGCTGCCATAACCTACGACTATACATTATTCAACGGTGAATTAAAGGTTACAGCACAGGTAGGATTGATAGCAAGTTCAGCCCAATGAGGCACGTTGTACGACATTTTGAAAAGTGCAGACACCCAATTTATAGGCCTAATACTTCCGTGGCGCTCAGCCAAAGCTTTTGACCTCTGTGAATTCAGGAAGCAACTTTCTGAGCCTACTTCAAGCGTAATTGTCAGCTCTGACTTATAATTAAATCACAAAGTCCACATCCGCACATCCATAGTTTTCATATCAGCTCTCCTATCCGAGGTAATTTCCAAAAGGCTACATATTCATTTTGAGGCCATTACTCCTCATTCACTGTCTTTAAAATGTAGAGAATCCAACGTGTCAGTGTTCACTTACCCCTCATATCCATGCTGTCTTTAAGAAAGTACTGGATACTTTGTTTTAATTTTGTGCAATCGATCATTTTCTAGGAATAGGTGTCAAGTTTTCCAGTAATGGATGAAACTTTGCAATTCTCATAGCAGTGAGAGCCCCCTATTTGGTGTGGACACACGAGGCTGTACTTTCTCGTTCATTTGTCAACCGCCTTAAGTCTTTTCTAAAGCTTTAGCCTAGATCCTATGCAGGGAATGGGGGGAAAGTGGCAGTGGATGACATATTCCTTTGTGCCACAGTTGAAACCAAGTCCATATACACCGGACTCAAGCTGTGAAACTTTTCCTCTCTCTTCAACCTCTGAGTGCAAGGAAAGAGGGCTAATGGATGGGGTTGTGCATGAAAAAGGAAAGAAAAAGGGAGTGGAAAGCATCACAGGGAGAGCAGGCAAGTCGACCCATATGCAGAGTTGGAGGCAAAGCTGAGGTTTTAAGGTTTTACTTGGAGGAAAGTTCAGGAGGTGAGCACCAGGAACCAGGAACAAACAACAGGTTGGAAACAGTCAAGTCAAAAACTTAAATGACAACGAACCAGCAGGGAACAAAGGCAAGACCGCAGGTATAAACACACAAGGAACTAACCAGGAAGACAAGACACAGCTGAGAGGGAGGCAGGGACAGACTTTGGAGAGGAAAACACTGAAGACACACTGAAGACAAAGAGCAGATGAGGAGGAGACAAAGGAGCTAAACTAACATGGCACCGGTGACAACAATAACAAGGCTAAGGTGGATTGGGAGAGAGCGAGAGACAAACAGAGGCCATGTTCAAACTGCCAGCCCAAGTCTATTTTTTAGCACATCCAGATTGATTTTATTACGTCTGAACGGCAAAAGAGCCTAAAATGTCATTTTTGCAAATCACAAGGCGATAAAATGACTATGTTAAATCCAGAATGACGGAGGTGCATCACCACGGCTGAGCAGAATCCATGCTGCCACTAGTGAAGTGGTGTGGAGGACAGCCTACGTCGTCACCACAGCAACCCATGCACATAGGCTGGTGATGTCTGGATACACAAATCCAGTCTGATCACTTGGAAATAACAGTGCGGACAGTCTGTCTTAAAAATGTGATCTGAACAGGGCCTAACCTACAGACTGTGATATTTCAGCACTCTTATATGTTTACTGCAAGCCACACTGTGCAACATGGATGTAATAAACTTGAGTACGACATCAAGTTTGAATCATAGATTCTTAGTAGAGGAGGAAGAGAATGTGGATCCAGCTGTTTTCTTCTTTGTTGGAATCCCAAACATTTTGTTTTGCTCATTTTAACTCCATTATTGAGTCAGAATTTTGTTCAAGGCCATCTTTGAACCTCTCTCACAGTGTGACATAGGACCGCCATTTTGGATCTGCAACCAGAGATATCACCACGTTTCCTCCATGTTGCTCATCTTTTATTTGGCTTAAGAGACAGGGTGCTGTCTAGATGGTAACCCTACTCTTGCTAATCTTGCTCCAAAACTACACCACTTGATTAGTCCCTTCTTTCTGCTTGAAAGTGAGGTAATGAATTGAAGGGAATGAAAACCTGGAGACTCTTGGCTGTCCATTTAGGGTTATTATAGATTAAGGTTAGGGCACAGTAAAGCACGACCATGCTGAATCAAGTGTACATGTGTGAGAGTTTCACAAATCTAGGGTTACCAGGGCCCCCCCACTGGCGCACCAGATAGGAGCGAGTACCACTTGTTAAGGGTGGAGTCCTGATCACAGTGTCCTGGGTTCGAACGCCTTTCCACTGCCTTTCCTGTCTCTTTCAACTGTGACTGTCAAACAAAGCAGAAATGTCAAATTTACCACCTAGACATGACCAAGAAACAGAGAGAGAAAGCTGCAAAAACAGCGACAGGCGGGATTAAAATCCTAATGACAAGCAGGATCACATCACTTCCGTTGTGACTGGAAAATTCACGCCACAAAAAACACGAATAACTGTAAATATTAACATTCAGGAACAAAGAGAAAACTTTAACTCACAAGAAAAACAGAGAGTGAAACAGGAACGTTGAAATCAAACAAGTAACTATAAAATCTGACATTAACAAGCGAAAGTGGAAAAGTATAGAAGTAAAGACAGAAGGGAAATGTCAAACAACAAAATCCAAACAAATTTTTGCGCTCACAGATTCAAATGTCTTTCTCCCCGTTGCTACGTGGAGTTTCCTATTTGCTATTTTTGCATTGCGAGCTGTGTGTGTGTGTGTGTGTGTGTGTGTGTGTGTGTGAATGAGGAGGCCCTCCTGTCAGTCAGCGCTGAGGTAGGTCGGCTGTTAAAAGGGGCTCCTAACTGCGTATTTACATTTTGATTGAAGTGTGATTATTCTGAGTAGAACAGTAAATAATAGAGTATTAAGCAACTGCACTTCCACTCTCGGCTAACTTGGTCCGCCGTACAAAAGCTTTTCTTCAGCAGGGAAATGGATGAATAGAATATAAAAGTCAAGGCAACTGATGTGACAAAGCTTTTTTTTTTTTTTTTTTTTTTTTGTACCATTTCTTTTTTTTATTATGGAGAAATGTATTGAAACCGCACCGAGTTAAAAATACATCTTTTCGGCTTGGGCTGCCTTTTTTTTTTTTTTAATTACTTTTACCTCAAAGGATGCCATTTGTTCTCACCCTTCCACACTGATTCTGTGCATGAATCGTGAAATTAAAAACCCGCTGTGTATCTTTTTTAGGGAGCAAAACAACCCGAGAACTGCGGGAGGAAAAGGAGGCGCTCAAATGTCAGGGAGACTGTGAACAAGCTGAAAATTGAGTAATATCCAAAAGTCATAAAGATCAGTGACTGTTGTTCGTCTGCCAAATGGGAAAGGAAAATTCATACGTCGAGTTTCTGTTCAGACACAAGAAAGGCACGGGACGCGTTTCATCCTCGATAGATCTCCCCTCCGTCTGCAGGAGGCCTGTCAAAACACGTTTCTGCACTTGAACCTGAACTTTTCTTTTCATCAACTTTTTCAGGAGTCGTGACGTTCACTGATCCTCGTTGACTTGCGGATACAAATGTTTTCCCTCTGTGATGCACAGAGGCTCTGGCTTTTCTCGCTTTGTTCACAGTTAAACGCTCGATTTCGGGAGAGAACGAGTGAAGGAGTGTCACCAACTTTCATCACTGGAGTTGAAGGCAGTTTGAACAGACACCCCATAAATGACACCTCAGAGTCACTCGCAGGCTTCTGTCTACCCCGCTGGCTCGCTTGATGGATTCAGTGTATTTTTAGTCTGCCCAAAAGCGACATTGCCAAACCTGGCAATTTGTACACTGTGACAAAATGGTGACACTGGTTTGACAGCTCAGCTCTGTCTCCTCATCCAAGTTTGAGTGTGTGTCAGTGTGCACATACTGTACAGATCATTCCACACACACACACACACACACACATTTTTAGTGAATTCAGAGTGATGACCTTTTGCCGTGAACTACATCCATTCTCTAAACCTTAACCAGCGCATGCATAACCCCAACCACAGCCTGGGTTTATTTCCAACCCTGACGCCTAATGTTAAAATAAAAATTCTCAAAAGAAAAATCCGCCGACAGAAAGTGTTCTGTATGTCTTAAGTGAGTGTGAATGGCGGATCTGAAAAGAAGCCCTGTCTCTTTGATTTTGACGGGCTGACACCAAACCTGACATTTGCCATCTCGTGTCCTAGAAAGCTGAAAACTACTCTTCTATTAACAGAGCACTTATGCACCCAGCTTTTCTTAGCTTACTGCACAGTTTGGAAAAAAAAAAAAAAAAAGCAAGACACTGGGTGTAGAGAGAGGATTGGGGGGATAGGGTTTAGGGTCGGCCCTGAGCATGTGCAAAAACTTAAAAAAAAAATGTGTCTTAGAACAAATGTTGGCAGTGTGACAAGAGCTGCAACTCAGAGAAGAAAAATTTTTTTTTAGTGTGGACAAAAATTACCGCTTGTTTCCATTTGTGGCATTCAAACTGCATGTCGGTGCTATTTGAGCTTCATCAGCAGTCACGTGAATGTTTCATAAATATGTAACATAAATATCAGTGTGATAAGGGAGCATATTGTGCACAGAATATGCTTTGGTAGCCCAGAAGTTGAGACAAACTTCCCCCAAATTTGCTCACTTTTGTAATAATAATAAAAAAAAATCTGAAAAACTGCTCCGTGAAACATGAAAATTTTTGCACACAGGTAATTCCATCTCATGAATACTTCACTGGCATGTAGTTAAGTTAAACCAAACAGACCGAGTAATGCTTTCCTTACAGGTAAACGACACACACAGGGGGAGCGCTTTTTTTTTCAGCCTTGCATACAGCTAAACACCTCACCTCCATGCAGAGGGGAGGAGCTAATCAGTGAAAAGAAATGAAGACCTGCAGACTTTGCTGGCTGTACCGAAACACTTGAGAGTTAATACCAAGTTCATTCAATCATTCAAGCCACAAAAAAGCCTTGAAAATCATTCCCTCATTTACAATAACAGACAAAAAGACAGCAATACAAAACAAGCGGACCAAAAACCTTCTCCAGCTTCAAACATGAAACACATTTGACATTAAAACTCTTTATAGGGCACTCATTGAAATACTTTGAAATTAAAAAAAAAAAAAAAAAAAAAAAAACCTAGACTGTTATTAGTGAACATGACATGACTTTATTACTTTTATAAAAAATTTCAAAAAAATTTCATTTTCCTATAGAAAATCAAGGCCAATGAGATTGGTCAAATGCCACAATCATGTGACCTGGGATGTAGAGCAATCTTTGCTGATTGGCTGGGTGAAGACCAAATGATTATTGAACTAACTGAGACAGGGGATGGGCGTGATATGTAAAATTTTTGAAATTACCAAAAATAGTCACTTGCCCGATAAAGGGTTAACACCTAAACTGTAAGTGATCACAATGGAGGAAAATCACATTTTTAGCTGGATGAGACCTTTTTTTCACAGCAGCCACTTGGACATGAAATAGTCAGGCAGACGCCGGTGTCACTAATGACCTCAGTTATGATTTGGTTCTGTTAGACCTGAAATTTAATTAATGAAATTAGTCACACCTGTGCTTACCTTGCTGTTCATCACAAAATGGCCGCTGTGAAAAAGTGTCAATCAGGCCTACAAATTTATGAAAAGTTTGTCGGAGTTTTTCATATTTTTTTCTTTTGGAAAGAGGAGAAAACTGAGGTAAGTTACCCTTGACATCTACTAAAGCATATTCTGTGTACATTTATGACCGATACAATGAGGACTGTTGATGCAAAGTCACAGTAGGATGGTATGGCTCTAACAAGCCTTTAGCACCTAAAAAAAATCAAATAAATAAGTAAATAAATAAATCAACTTCTAATGTCTACAGCTGGAACGGGCTCTCATTTATAGTAACACCAATTTGCACAAAAACACACAGGACTGCGGGGTGTGTGATGTGGTCATTCGCTAGCTGTGGTGGGTTGAGGTGACCTCTTTGTCTCAGTGTGTGTGTGTGTGTGTGTGTGTGTGTGGTGGAGTGGAGAGGAGAGGACAGGCATTTGGCTGCCCGGTCATCAGTCATTAGTTAAATGTTGAAATGATGCTTCCCCAGAAGGGTAGCAGGCCATTCTGGCTATAGCTCTCCCCGCTAGCAGCTGTCAGCACTCGGCATAACGACCCACACACACACACACACACACACACACACTCACACACACACACACCTCCCGTCTCTCTCTCTCCACTTGTGCTGCCCTCACGGATGCGAATAATAATTATATGCAACGTGCACAATTAAAAGCAATTAAATTTTCCTATATTTTCTGCATGCAGTGCAGGTTTACTTCACTTGAGATGACTTGTAAACAAATAACCCAATAAAACAAAACATTTCAGTTATTAAAATGTGTTTTTTATCGGCGGGAGTTTTGCCTGACAGGTCAGTATTTGTCTTTGTTACTCAACTCTGCACAATAGTACACGAATATAACAATTTGCAACAAAATCTGTTGTCTGGCTCTCCTCACCGAATATAATTTTCATTTTTTCTCTCTCGTTGCATCGCTCTCTCACTAATGCACGCACACACACACACGGCTACCTGGCGTTCATTCTGAGATGCATCACAATACTGAAATATTTAGCAAGAGTGCACCTAACAAAACACTCATTTTCCCTCTAATAGGATCCTCTTCCAAAGCGGCTCCAACACAGTGGCATCACTGTCATCACTTTGTGACTGATGCGTCTTTTATGCAGATCTGGAGTCAGTTTAACCTCCCTCTGAACCCTCCGCCTGCACCGTGATGATCACAACAGAGCTGAGCCGAGAGGTGGACCCGCACTGAGGGTAGGAACCAAAACTTTTGCTCGCAGGCTGCAAATGTTTTTCAAGTGTTCTCAAACCTGAACAGCGTTTCTTTGGTTTGGTATCAATGGCTGGTGGGAATCCAAGGACTAATGGTGGTGGTGGTAAATCAGCCCCACGGTGTACCACAGAGGCTCCAACAAAGCCTTCATTTCAGCACATGTCATCCTAAAAGTGCTTTGGAAAACATACTACAACTCTGCTAAATTAAGTTAAAATAATAAATAACATGGAAGAGCGCTTAAGGGAAATTGGGTTGCTGCTGAAGTAGCAGAAAACAGTCATAGCAATGGCAATGGTAATAGTAGGTGTGTGCAAAATAGTAGCAGTGGTTCTTACTGAGGCAAAGAGAGAATGAATGCAGAAGGAAAACATCCCGAAAAGGTTTTATGTGCCATAAAAGAGGGAATATTCCTAGTATGAAATACGTGGAGCCCATATAAACAGGAGGAACATGAGCTGCCTAATGTCCCACTATAATAAATGAAAGATAACCAGTTATGCTAATTAGGAAGTCAATTAAGCAAATGAATACATTAATTAGCAAATATGTCTATGTCAATATACTTGTCCTCACCTAATAATGTAATGCATATCTTAAAGCATTAAGGGGCGATTGTGGAGACAATGATTTTGCTTATATTCTCATTAATATGCAAATGTATGCAGCAAGGTGCTCCAGAATGTGATGATATCATCCACTCCTGCGTGTGAGCCATGTGCGACGGCTGCGGGACAGGAGAACATCCGCATATGGGCAATATGCGCTGCAGCTAATGGAAAGATGTGGGACTCTGAGATGAATGTGGTTCACCCAAAAAGCAGCATCCAGATGGTCACATCCAGTCGAATCGATGGCGATTAGACGTCTGCGGCCGCTCAGCAGTGTGAATATGGCTTGTGTGTCCGTTCTAGACGAGCTGGTTCTATATGCCTCCACCCCTCCCGCCTCCCTTCCTGGTTGCCTACAGCGATGGGATGCTAAAAGTCACTCAGGGGTCGGGGGGGGACTTATTCGCATTCATGCTCTTGCCCCCTTTGTTGGGAATGGGGAGTTTTGACGTGCAGGAGTGCCAGCTTGGTTCACGGGAACATTTGACACGCCGGTGCCAATTAGGTCCAAAACCTTCCCTTGGGACCCACTCGCTCGCACACACACACACACAGCCAGGAACGCACATACACACACGACCTTCCCTGAGGCCTCCAGCTGTTTACTGTATAATGATGACTGTGAAAGTCGAGGAGGCAGAGTGAACTCTCTCCTCTGCCGCTACCTCTGCTGCTGCTACCTACAGCCCCATGGTGGCTTAAAGGATTTGAAAAATCCCAGTTAGAGCTGTAAATCTTAGTTTGAGCATATCCAGGATCAAATGACCTGGCCACACGCTGCTGTTTCACATAACCAGCCTCTAATGTCTCCGCAACTTATGGCACGCCTGCTCTTTGAAATTCTTGCTGCGACCCGATGAGTTTTAATGAGGCTCCCTTTGTTTGCTCTGCTGGCTCTGCACTTCCATTAGGTTAAGCTGTGTTTGGCTTTTAGCTGACAATTTCTGTCTCGGTTTTCATCTCGCCGTACTCACCCTGCACGTCGTGAACCTGCCTCTGCGTTTATTTATCTGTTTTAGTTTGCGTTTTTACCTCTTACTTTTGGGCCAGTCCTACCGAGAAGCCAATTGCTTTTTTTTTTTTTTTTTTTTTTTGCCAGATCATCACTGTAGATATGAATTCCCCCTTAAAGCTGCAATAATCAAAACTGAGGGTCAATTAAAAAGAGGAACTTTAGAGGCTGGCAAAAAAAAAAAAAAAAAAAAAAAAAAACTTGGAATAAGCTCATGATTTTCTCAGTGGACTGACTCACTGCACAATTATGTGGTTATTCCAAAGTTTTTGTCAGTTTAGTCTCAACGGCCTTCATTTTCACAGTTTCAGTTATTATGGCTGTAATTTAATAAGACTTAATTCATTAAATAGCCTAGTCTCTTTCACAGACATATTACCTCTAAATTGAATGTATTCGACCAGACATACAGTACATCTGTGTGGCCATGTATGTTTGTACATGACATTTTTGTTTTTTCACAATCCATGAAATATTGTGACTGCTGACCACTGAGCCCTGCAAGGTGGCAGCCTGGAGGGGATCGTGCATTTAGTTGTGTATTTGTCAGTGTGTGTGTATCTGTCTGCAGGTAATCTCAGATACTACCAGGCCTAATCAGCCTAATGTTTTTTGTGCACAGTTATGTCTGTGTGATCCGGGCTGCAGGGATTCAAAACCTTCAAAAATCCTCACTGCTCTTCACCGAGGGGCCGCAAGTGATCAGCAACTTCTCCAGTTTGGAAAACCAATCGTGTCTTATTGCCCGACACTGAAACGCAATTACAATTGTGTCTTCCTGTCAGAGGCTCAAAAGTTAACGTACGTGCCGGAGAATGTAAGTTGGCAGATTCTTTTGTTGGCATTTTCATTGTTGGTCTTTTGGAAGTGTCCAGATTTGCATGCCAAGGAAAAATAACTGTGGCTTGTATTCACTCAAACAAACACCGCAGCATTGTGGTTGTTTGGAAATATTCAATAATATCCGCCGGCTGCTGATATACCTTTTGACGTTTAACGTATCGATGAGGTTGGCGTGATAACACACTCGGTATATTTATATTGTCTCCCCTTCATTCCACCGCTCTCATGCAGACACACAGCCTGCCCAGTAGTTTCTGTTCACCACCCACACGCCCCCAGACCCGCCCGGCAGAGATCTGCTCCCTGCTGAGTGCGGTCTTCAAGTCACCGCTGCTTTCTGGAGCTTCTGCTCACATTTTGGTTGCAAACATTTTAGCTGTTTACATGAGCAACACTTAACCTCAGACGCTGGGAGACCCCACACTGAGGGCAGAAAGCCGTTCATGAATATTTGAGAGGAAGTTTGCTCATTGTGGAATCAACTGTTTCTTTATTGCTTGGAGCCATATACATGTGTGCACTCATGCGTTCAGTACAGACATAAACACACTCTGATATAGGACCGCATACACACTAACAGCCACTCTCTCTCACACACACACACACACACACACACACATACTCAGTGTAAGTCTGATGACTTTGGGTGCTAATGAGCTGCTGTGCTGTTTACCCGACATGCATGGTGGGTGTCGCATGGGGGGCAGCTGATGCCTGTTTTTAATGATGTTTGTTTGGCGCGCGTCTGAGGAGCGGGTGGGGGGTTGTGACTGATTGGCAGATGTTTAAGATGACGGAGGGAACGCTTGAAGCAGCCACTGATCACTCCGGCTCAGGGAGTCTGCTGCCCCTCTCTCCGGCAGACAAGCGAACAGTGTCATGACCCCCCCGTTTGACGAATGAAGGCGCTCGGCCGCTGATTCACATCTCTGCTGTTGTCCTTCTTGTCTTCTCGCTGACTGTTCGAGCTTGTCTCCTGTTTCGCACTGACACAAATTCACTTCAAGCTGGTGTTTTGATGTCTCGGCGAACTTGAAGGGCAGAATATCCGATCCTGAAGATATCCAAAGCTTCAGTCATTCCTAAAGCTGGATATTAGACAGGCGAGTTTAGCTTTTAGATGTAAACATGCAAACAAATGCATCTCTGTAACATCAGCCTTTTTTGTGCATCACCTTTTGTGTCTTCCCCGACTGAAATGTGCTGTTTCTCCAATTAACTGTCAAGAGAGCAGTTCTTTATTTTTCTTTAGATGGCATCAGTTTGAGGCCTCAGTGTGACTCTTTTAGTTGTTTTTGTTTATTTATTTGAGATACAGGCCAATGAGTTTTAGAAATTAACACCCACACGCCTACAGAACTCATTTTGATTATTATTAGAAATTAAGCATCCAAATGTATGATGCTCTCAGTCTTTATTTCTTCAAATAAGTGCTGTAACAAATGCAGTTATTATTATTATTTTTTTTTTTTTTGTCAATATCAACCATTTATTTCAGTACAGTACTAAAATTATCATGCAGAAACTTTAACCTTGTTTGTGATAATTCATCCATCCTGCATGGGTTTATTTTTCTCAGTTGTTGCATGGTAATTTAGTTTAGTTGCAGCATGTCTTGAGAAGTCTACATGTCTTCTGGTGTATTCACTGCATTTATTCGCTATTTGGTCAGAAAATCAAACCCAGAGGATCAAAGACACGCAAAGATGGACATCATGGAAAATATGTGGGAAGGATTTGGCTTCTTTTGTTTTTATATAGTTGCTCTGGTAGCAAGTATGACTAATGACGACGAAAGAAATTTGCTTTTCTTATGTATCCCATAGAAACAAACTGCACATTGTTAACTCAGAAATGCTTTCCATGCAGACACACCCACACAGCAGACTATACATCTCCACCAGAAAATAAGTACTGAACAAGAATGTTTTGCAAACTAAATTCAAAAACAGCAGGCATGGATGTCAAATGGAGCAGCACCGAATTTTAAGATGTAGCTCTATCACTTGAAGATTAGAATGAATTAATCTGACTTTAGAATTATAAAGTATTGACTAAATATTGAAAAATCTCAGCAATAATGGTGTGTATTTGTGCAGTGTAGTGTAATTAAAAACAAACAAACAAAAAACAAACAAACAAAAAAAACAGGTATGGTCCTTTTTTTTTTTTTTTAAAGCAACAAAAAATGCATAAGAGGAAACCACTGAATTCCTCCTTCTCTGTCCAGCAAGAATATCACCCAGCGCATTACATCTGCTACCTGACGTATAATAACATGGCTGTCCGACAGCAAAGTGAAATACTAAAGTTTCAATTTCTCTGCAAACGTGCTTGTGTGTCTGAGCACATGCACTGTTTGTTTCCTGGACAAGTGAATGCTGATGTTGAAGCAGATAGGTCTTTTTTTTTTTTTTTTTTTAATCTGTTTGTGCCTGCCTGTGTGTGTGTGCGTGCGTGTGTGTGTGTGCGTGTGCGCTTGCAATAAAGTGTGCTGTTGGTTGTCACCAGAACAAAGTTGGGATGGCTGATGAAAGTGGCTGGTTGTTGACACTTTAATTTCTGCTGTCCTCCAAAAGGAGGACACAGGGGATGTGTGTGTATGTGTCTATGTACCTGTTTCTGTGAGTGTGTGGGTGTGGGTGTGTGTGTGTGTGTGTGTGTGTTTGCGCGCCGACACCTGCCCTGACAGCATATGGACGGATGACTGGTGTCAACAGGTGACTGTAATGAACTGTGTTTACCTCTGTTGAAACAAAAAGCAACCAAAAACCTTTTCAAAGCTTATTTGTGAATTTCTCAAAAGCAAATTGGAATCAGGTGATAATGATGATTTTAATGATAATGATGATTATTATGATGATGCCACTGAAGATTGTGACAATAGTAATGCCAATGGTGACGGAATCTGAAGCAGATTTTGATTTCTTACATTTTTGGTTCCCTTATGCCTCCACTTTTTTCTTCTCATACTTTTTCTCCTTGCTTTTTTCCCTCCCTCTTCTTCTTTATTTCCCCCGGTCCAGATCTATTTCTATCACCAGAATCAAATTGCATCATGCAAGTTTTTATGTAAAGATACACCCACCCACTTTGTGATTTTCCCAGCCAAAATCACAAAGTGGAGCTGCAACAGGGAGATGTCCCATCTTCCCATTGAGAAGCCATGGATTCACTCCATTTCCCCAAATAAAATTCTGACATCGTATATGATCACTGGTGGGAAATCTTCTTCTTGTACACAGAGTGATGAGTCAAATCTCAGGAGTGAAATACAGAATTTCCTTCCAAACGGCAGCAAGTGAGCAGTCCGTGGAGAGTAAACGTTTGAAAGAAATCATTTTTTTTTTTTTTTTTGTCAGAGATGTTAAATGCCTTTCTTGTCCCTCTGGCATTCTTTGATAGAAGTGATCACAAAGCAGTTGGATTGGTAAACATGAGCCTGCTGTACCTAGTTTTAGTTTCCATCCAACCTTGTCCACCCTGGTTTTCTCTATCCTCTCTCATTGTAATGAAACCAGATGACAGAGGCTCCTTACACCCTGCCTCACTTCATCCTCTTCCGTCCGTCTCATTTTCATTCTTCCCTCATGCCACTCAACTTATTTACCATGCTTTTGGTGTCTTGATTTAATTACTCAAAGTCTTTTGAGTGGGACGGCCATGCGGCACAGACAGAGAGAGGCAATCATAATGTGGTTATTCATGTAGTGTTCAAGAGGATGGAAGGTACACGTAATTGAATCCACGGCACAAACACTCCTCTTTTGAGGCCAGAGGGTAATGAGCAGTGGTGTAGTGGTGCGTTTGTCTGGATGTTTATCAGTCTGTCTATCCATCTGCTTGTCTGTGTTTACTTGCCCATCCATATGAAGGGATTAGGAATTGAAAATGTCATGTCTTGCATTTTAAAACATCCGTAGATCATTGTCAGATTGAGATATCAGTTGTGATAGCTTGGTATGTAATTATCATCATAAACAAGTGAGACCATGGCTGAGATGACTGGTATACTAATGGTGTCTCATGCCAGTTGTGCTGTTCATGCTAGTGTTCACCAAAATGAAGATTATATTCACCTCCATGGTGTCGCTCTTTGTAGAAATTATAAGTAAAGAAAAAAAAGAAAAAGAAACAGTGCTCCCATTTGCACCTCAAAAACGGCAACCTCTTTTTGTTATGTGCAATAAAGAAATGTCCATTTATAGCCCTTAAAGGGGGTAAACCCAGTGTCAGTCCCGCCCAAAATTGATTCCTATCTAAATTAGGCCCAAAATTTCCCTCAGTCCTATGTTTGATTAGGGTTAAGGTTCAGTGCTATGGTTAGAATTATAAAGTAAGATGGCTGTTTTTTTTTTTTCCTGAAAACTTTTTAATCTAATTTTATCTCACCATACATTGCTGATTAAACTGACAAACTTTTGAATGTAGACCATTTAGAATGAACTGAGGGAACATGGGGCTGAGGGAACATGAGGGTGAGGGAACATAGAGCTTAGGGAACATGAGGGTGAGGGAACATCGAGCTGAGGGAAAACAGGGCTGAGGGAACGTAGGGCTGAGGGAACATGGGGGTTAGGGAACATGGGGCTGAGGGAACATAGAGCTGAGGGAAAACAGAGCTGAGGGAACGTAGGGCTGAGGGAACATGGAGGTTAGGGAACATGGGGCTGAGGGAACATGAGGGTGAGGGAACATAGAGCTGAGGGAACACAGAACTGAGGGAACATAGAGCTGAGGGAACATGGCACTGAGGGAACATAGGGCTGAGGGAACATGGGGGTTAGGGAACATGGGGCTGAGGGAACATCGAGCTGAAGCAACACCAGGCTGAGGGAACGTAGGGTTGAGGGAACACAGGGCTGAGGGAACATGGAGCTGAGGGAACATATGGCTGTGGGAACATAGGGCTGAGGAAACACTGGTATGCTTACAGCATAAAGCAATCCACCAAATTTTCAGCAAAATCCAACCCGATGACACACGATGTAAAATTTATTCTCGTGGCTGGTAGAGGCTGCCAATCTTCTTGGCAGTGGGTCTTGTTTTTCATAATAATTATTCTAATGTCTCAAAATTAATGCGGCAATGATTTATTGATGTTATAATGCTACACGTAGCACATTTTGAGCATGGTTTGTGTTCAAAGCCTTAGTTAGAAATAGGTTACACACTGTTGTCAGCTGTTTTCACAATTCTCAGCGTTGCACACACACAGATGAGACAATCAGATGCAAATGTACTGTTTTCAGTTTTAGCAAATGAGAGACTACACAACCTTAATAGCGTTTGCCTTCATCATTATTGTCATCTTAACCACAGCAAACCCACTGCAAACGGTGTTATTCTTTGCAGACCCACGTGTGTTTGTTTGACTGAACTTGAACCACTGCTCTGCTGTTTGTCATGTGTCTAATCTTTGACTGGCTGGTCCTCGGCTGACTGCTGCCCGAGGCCTTCAGTGCCTGATCGGACTTCATACCTCAGAACCTGTTTTCTGTATTTACACATCTGTCTCTTTCGGCGGGTCCATCAGTCTGTCTACCTGTCTGACTTAGTATCCCATTCGTCTGTCTGGGTATAAAATGGTGTTGATGCCAAACTGATCCCAAAGAGAATTTCCCAGAAGGACTGGAGCGCCGTGCCTCAAAACTTCTTCACTTTCTCTCACTTTACCTCCACTTTGTAACCCTCAGCAGTTAATACATCCTCTGCTCTCTCTTTCCCCAATACACCCTTTTCTCCTTCTCATCCGTCCTCAATTGCTCCCTCTTTGCCTCTGCCAGATGATTGTGAAGAATGAGGAACTAAGGGATTGTGGAGGATTGTGAATAGTGGAATACCTGTAACAGCTCAGAATTCATTTAATTCCTTTTATACAAAAATATAAAAACATATATAGCTTCTTTCAGTATCTACACATTTATTTTATCATCTTTATATTTGTAACTTGTTGATGATTTAATATTCATTTTAGAGTGCAAAACATTTTACATTATATTGCACTATCTCATCCAGCCACTTGATGGCAATCTTACAGCACAGTGGGGTTTTCGTGGGTCCTGGAAGGTGTGTGTGTTTGCCTGTGTGTGTGTCTGTCTGTGTGTAAGTGTACTCCTTACTATTGGCTGCTTGTAATGTAGGTGATCTGGGGATTTCAGCTCATTTTACTGTTTCACTCTTCATAAATTGCTCTGGATAAAAGTGAGAACTAAATACCCTGAATATAATTTCAGTTTAGTGATTGTTCACATCTCTGTGTTTGTACTTTGTTTGCTTGTGTGCGTGTGTGTGCGTGTGTGTGTGCGTGCCTGCATGCATACAAAGCTGTGGGCTCAAAGTTTAGCTTTTCAGAATTCAAATTCTCCTCACAGCTTCCACCATTCGGTTTTAAAATCGCTCCAGTCTTAAATACAAACCGGACGTCAGCTGTAATCAACCCTGGGAGGTCGGCTGACAAAATGTTTCACCATTTCTTTGCTCCTTTTAGAAGTGAAGGGGAAAAAGTAGAACACATGATTATATCTGGTCAACTAGCTGTCTTGTGGTCAGGTTGGATTTGATCAGGCAGCTTGCCTTGAGTGCAAAAACAAAAACTTTCCTCTCTGTAGGGGTAACCATCGGTTTCCAAACTGGCCTCCATGTCTCTCCAATCTGAGCTCCTTCAAAGATGCATGGACAGCACAGGTTCCTACACACACTTTCCCCGTTTCCCATCTCCAGCGTGCATCCACCTCTCCCTTGACCATCAGGTTTGCCGTACCTGGCTCTTGGCTCCGTTTCTTCACCTTCCTCCCCCCCCACCCCTCTGCGGGTTGCCATGGCGACGTGATGATGGCAAAAGGGAGAGGGTGAGCGAGTGAGTGTCGAAGATGAAGATGAAAGGAGGTGGAGGGCCGTAATCAGATTGTCTCCTTCAGTCGCGCCTTGGATCCATCTTCTCTCCTCCACCGGTCCACGTCCCGCACACCCAAACCCACCACCACATAAATCACAATCGGCCACCAGTCACCTCTCATTCCAACGCCGAAATACACAACCAGAGAGAGAGTGAGAATGAGGGAGGCTGCCTCTGCTGTCGGCCATGCCCACACTCAGGCTGGTGTGCTGGGGGAACACTTGGGGTCGACTTCCAGCAGCTCCATGTCTTCTTTACTGATGTAGTTTCTTACAGCGTGGCCAATGAAGACGGATAGGGGGTTAACGGTGTAATGATTCTGTTTTACAGGCGACTCGCTGGCACTTTTCTCAGTGGAAAACCCCTGCTGAGAAGACTGGAGCTGAGGGAGGGTTGTTTCTTTCTGTGTCTCTATCTTCATCTGGGTGTTTTGCTCCCCTGCTCTTGCTTAGCGCGTTTCTGTCATGTTCTACATCTTTTTCTTACCGTTTCCTCTTTTTTCTTTCTTTGTCTCACCTCTGACCTCCTTGTCTCCACCCATCTCCTAATATTTCTCTTTCTCTCCATCTCCCACTGCATTGCAAATAAGTCATTTTGACTCATTTTCAGTGTTAAAATTGTTTTTCAAAGTGTCAGGTTTTTCTCGTGAAAAAAAAAAAATCTTCCAGTGGGATGAGATAATCCCACTTGTTTCCAGTGCTAATCAATTTGTTTCCAGAATTTTTTGAAACAAGTGTTATTTTGTTGATACTAGTGGTCTGATCAGCTTTATTCTGCTTTGTTTCAACGTACTTGTACCCAGAAAAATAAATCCTGATTCAAGTGAAAATGCATTTGAAACAAGTGGGATGATCTCATTTCGATGGCAGATTTTTTTTTAAGTTTTAATTTTTAGTTAATAAATGTGGTTTAATCAAGCCATGTGTGGTCTCCCTTGTTTGTCATACTAGATATATAGCTTGGTCATGGCACGCACCCTGAATATAAGACTTAAGGAGATTTTTTTTTGTAGTTTTCCTTATTTTCTCTCCTCCCTCCTTCTTTCCCTCTATCCAGCCTTCTTAATCTCCTTCACTCTATCCACCTCCCATCCTTTTATCTCCTCACCCCTTCATCTTAGTTTCTGTCACTGGAGCTGCAGGCTACAAAAAAGCATTTTTGTTGGAGAAAGCTGTGGTTGAGGCAGAACCACCGAAGCGCTTCATAATTAGAAAACGGCTCATAATTACAGCGCGGTCACAGGCTGTTAGCTCGCTCACTCAGCTGCCCTGCGTGGGACGCTGGCCTCCTGCAATGGATGTTTGTCTGTGTGTGTGTGCGGGAGTGTGTGTGCGTGTGTGTGTGTTGCAGCTTTCCTCAGAGAGGTCAGGCCGAAGTTGAGAATGATAGCAGATGCGCTGCCCCATACTGCCTATAAACCAGCTGGGTGCTTTGCCAAAATACTATTAGTCACAAGTACACCAGCGATAACATGGGTATTTCACTGCAGAAACACTAACGCTGATAAGAAGTCTTTCAGTCTTGGAAACTTGAAACACTGAGAGGCCCGAGACCTCTCAGTGTACTTCAGCTTCCAGTGATGAAAGTTTACTTCATGTACCCAAATTTTGTTGCCAAGCAATATGAACCAAAGGCTGTCTTACTTGCTTTTTTTTTTTTTTTTTTTTTTGCTGGGAAACATTACTGTATTAACCATTGCACCTAGGGGCTTCTATTGTTCTAGAGAAAATTATTGGGTCTTCAGTGAATTCAGCGTCATGATGGAAAAGCTTTATTTGAATGACCTAAAGAGCTTCCTTCGCCTATTTGAGCTATGTTACTTTAACTCTGACCTTTGCCTATATCGCTTGATTTAATCGACAAACTTGTACAGTTTGAGTTTTCTACATGCAACGATGCAAAAGCATGAGAGGTGCTTGTGATCTTTAAGGAAATAACAGCAAAAACCTAAAATTGAGTAACTGAATCCTTGGATGGCCATAACAAAATTGACAGATGAATCAATTAAGGGGAAATGAAAGGGACGATCGGAGTTCAGGTGTTACGACCCGGGTCAGAGGGGAGTCCTCTGCAGCTCCACTGAGGCGCTGAGGCACCTGGGCAGCGCTGGTCTGCCAGGCTGAGCGATTCCACGGGAGGAATGTGCATTCAGTCATGGGCCACGTGAAGTATGTCCCCCTTAGATGGGGCGATGAGTATTTCAACCCTCTGGCTGCGTTACAGATCTCTTGGAAAAGCTCCAGCTGACTACGGCATCTTGCTACTCGATGGTTGTAGTTACTAGTAGTAGTTCAAGTTTATCTGCCCATCAGATAAACTCTAATTCGATTTTTGTTTTGAGTCTAAAGTGTCACAGATTCTACATAAAAGATTGACTACTGAATGGGTCCAAGCTTACCTTTGACATCATGGGGTTTAGCTTTCATTAGAGCAGCCTTGGTTCAGTGAAAGCAAATGAGATTGGGCCTAATTTTGAATTTAATTTTTCTTTTTTGTAATATTATCTGGAGTGCTGCCGTGTGAAGTTGCTCAGGCGCACACAGCCGGCCCCCAAGTCTCTGCAGCCAGTCCCAGATATGCTGGCTCGTCCCGACACCATTTGGCTCGCATCCCTTCCCATGACGCTGAAGCATGTTAGTGACAATGGCCACAGGAGTGGAAAGTGGGCATCTGGTGCACCTGTCCGGTACACACCTCCCCTTCCACAACACACACACGCCTCTCCTTTCAGGGAGTGCACCTTGAGGTTGTGTGTGATGATTTGGCAGTCATGTGCGGTGAAGCTGAGGATCACTGAGATCTGACTGCTGGCCCACCAACCAACTGGCTGACCATATGGATGGAGCGACAGCCCTGCACTTCACTGCCCTGCCCTCATCCTGACTCCACCGACTCAAACCTCACTCTTCTCCTCTCCTCTCCTCTCCTCTCCTCCGCTCCTCTCCCTCCCTCTGGTCCCCCTGTTCGCCGTAACACTCCTGCTGACTTGCTGGTTCAGTTTAATGAATCAGTGGGTTCACCTGCACTGGAGTGGAAATTCAACCCTCGTCATCCCCCATGTGTCATAGTGGGCTTCATTTCCTGTTCCTGGTGGAGATTCGGAGGGACAGGAGGCGGTGTGGTGCCGGAGCAGCATGGAAACTGTAAGATAAGATGAAACTTTAATCATTCCCATGGGGAAATTGGGCGAACCGTAATAAAAACCAGCAGGGGAAAAAAACAGAACAGAAACATAAAAACACAATTTAAACAAGGATATAGAAAAGTGGAGTTTATATGAATATACGTGACTGACATTTTCAGAACAGTATGTCACAGCAAAAGCAGCAGGACGTCTTGAGGCGAGGGAGAAATGGCTTCAGAATATTTACGATGTGAAAGCTGGTCTGGGCTTTTGATGTAATGCTAAATAAAAAAGGTAGGTAAACTACGGCCTCCAATTTGTGACCATCATGAGCCAATAAATACGTCCAGAAATGCAAAAGCAAAAATGGGCCCTTTGTTAGTCAGCAGTATAGTGGTAAATAAAAAGGTATGACTCTTACCCCTACGGTCTTATCATCATTATGAATAAAAATCACTCATGCTCTCAGAAAAGCTTTAATCTATGATTTTTGCTTATTAAAAGACTGGCATCAATTTAACTCTACTAATTATTGCAATGCCACCCTAAAAGAACATTAAATATAATTTCAGAAAGTTTCTTCTCCACAATTTGAATGAATTTGTGAAAGGTGCTGGTGTTTGTTCTTTTTGGTCTCTTTTCACCCGCAGCAGATACTCTCACTAATTCCTTCTTAAACCCTAATGCTTTTTGTTGTCTTATTATGGTTTATTATTAATACACATAATTGGCTTCACCTGTAACTGTGGTGTACCTCCTTTCCTTGCCATGGCTTTCAGAGCTGGCCTTCTGTCATTTGACTCTCTATAGCACAAAGTGCAATAAAGTATACAGTCTCAAAGGGCTTTACAGGCCCAAAGTTTACAGAAAACATGCAGGTGGATGCTATTTTCTAAATATAAACAGGAGGCAAACTAACTTTAAATGGGTTTCTGTTAACTTCAGCCCCGGTCCCTGGTCCTGAACACATCAGTTACCCAAGGAAAGGCTCTACTGAACTGATTAATTAGCCAGCTTTTTGTGACAGACAGAAAATACAAGAATGAGAGTAAGGTAGCATGGCTTTTTGCTCCATCGTCTGTCTGCAACACAAGATGAGGGCCACACATCCACTTTCCCGGCCAAAGTCTGTAACCCGGCGGAATGACAGGCTATCAAATCTCTGTCCGACAAACAAGGAACTTGCGAGTCATTGTGACTTTTGTTTACAAGCCCTGGTTCGCTTGTAATTGGGCAGTGTGACCCAAAACACAACACAACAAAACAAAACAAAACAAAAAAATAGCCATAAAGTAAACTTTTCCATTATGGCTCAGACTGAAGAAAACAAACTTGAGAGTGTGATCTCACCCCTCTACTCATCTACTTACACCTAAACTCCCCTGACACTGTACCCGCACCTCCACGCCACCTCGCCCAGCGGTCTCCCACCCGCCCGTCACTCTCAGCACTCTCAGCAGACTAATGAGGAGGCGCATGCCGGCCGGCTGGGATCGGATCTTCCTCCTCTTTCACGACAAAAGTAACAATTAGTGTGAACCCCACGGCGGCGCCGGGTTCATACCTCGCCATCCCATCACAGCGCGCCTATTCCCAGGCTAAACCCAGGCAGCGCCGGCACAGTGCTATTACCCCGGCCAGTCCATAGGAAATAGACTGAGGAGAGCTTATTGATTGTCTCTGTGTGAGAGCTGGTTGATTTTCTCTCTCGCCTCTTTTCCTCTCTTTTTTTTTTTTCCTTCATGTCTGTTTCTCTCGCTGCGCCCCGCTCTTTCCCCCGTTGCAGCACAATCCAAGGCGGCATCCTCGGCGAAAAGCAGAGAGAAGAAGAAAGGAGCAAAAATGTCAGAGAGGATACAATAATGCACATAGCGCACACACACATCACAATGTATGCAAAATCACATTAAAATCAATGGTCATTGCAATGAGCTCTAAATAAAACATGGTGGTAATCATCAAATTAGGCAATATAACTGTATCACAAAGACAATATTAACACATTATCATATTGCAATGATGATTTTTTTCCCTGTTTGCCACTTGTTTCTTTTTTAAAAATGTTAACCTGACATTAGAAAGACCACAAAGATCTGTCAGTCTGTTTTAGGAATGGGAACTTGACATCAATGTCAACTAATGCCTAGTTAATGATTTTGGGATTTTTTTTTTTCTTCCTCCAAACCATGTCAACAAATAACAAGATCAACGCTAAATCCGAAGATATTAAGCAAAGCAACTGGCGCCGGTCTTGGGTTTGAAACATTTCGATTTCATTTTAATTTTGTTCCCCAATGTGTTTTCCCATGCTTCTGGCACGGCGACGCGGCCTGTGTTTATCGCCCGGCCCTGAACACACAGACGAGTAAAGACAAAAACATGCTTTGTCCATCTGTTCATCATGTTGTCTGTTTCACTAAACCGACACACACACACACACACACACACACACACACTTTCAATATGGGATACAAGGGCTAACAAGGGAGGGTTACTGTGCTCGTTCGGTCACATCATTAGTTTTCTAGCTTGTGCCTCTGCTTCCTGTTTGTCCCCGGACACAAACACACACACACACACACACATTCACACCTCTCCTCTCTGCTTACTTTTTTGTTGCATGGTTAGGATGAAGTGTGTGTGTGTGAGAGAGAGAGAGAGAAAGAGAGAGAGAGAGATTCAAAGCCAGTAGGTCTCTCCGTTCCTCAGTTGTGCGGCGGTGACAGCCTGAGTCTCTCTGTGTGCAGCTCTTCAGCATTAGCAATGAAAACAGAGTCGATTTATTATGTGCCCTTTCCTGCCTAATTCAGTTTCAATGCTCACTAACACAACACTTTTTTTGATTTACAAGAAGCCATTTACTGCGGGCCTGGGAGATATTAGCCGAGCTCTCTGGAGACAGCTCGCGATTTATTGCCTTCGTGCACATTTCTGCATTTTTCTTCTATTTGCAATCAAACAATGAAACAGCAAACTTGTTTTTTTTTTTTTTTATCTCTCTCTCAAACTGCTCACTTATCTCTTTGTTTCTCTGATGCATCTCAATTACAGAACTCCCTTTGAGCGTCTGTTTCTTCTTCTATGAGTCTGCTTCAGCTCAGGTGTCTGGCGCCTTCTTTCTTCTCAATTTCTTCTGTGTTTTTTTAATCCTCCTGCTAAGATCACTGGAAACCACGCGGGAGGTCTCCCATATGGTTTTTTTTGCGCCTCAAAGATCTAAATGTATCTCTGATGATGAGATGGGAGGGAAGACGCAACAGGTCCTCCCACGTCTCCTGTAGGCGTAGCGCCATATGCCTTGACTTTTAAGGACCCGCACGCCGCTTCAGGGGGAGAAGAAGAAGAGATTAGAATCCGAAGAACATCCAATATTTCTGAATGTCACCAGAACTAAATGGGAAAGGCCTTTAAGAGCCCCATAAGGAATGTTATGTCAACCTTGACACATGCTGCGGCGAATGCAAGATGCAGGCGAAGGAGTCGGTGTGTGTGTGTGTGTGTGTGTGTGTGTGTGGGTGTGTGTGTGTTTCAGATGTGTGTATTTCCTCTAAATATGTATGTGTCTCCAAGGTGAAGTGTGTTCTAGATTGGCTGGTGGTTTGTGGCCAGATCCTGCACCTCTTGTTTGCCTGGCACCAGACGTAACCTTTTCCGTGACGGATCCTCATCCACACACACACACACACACACACACACACATACACACGCAGGACCAGCTCTGACTTCACAGCCAGGGAGTGAGAAGCCAACTGTCAGCAACAAGAAATCATCAGCACCAGCATCTGCACTCTCCCCTGGCCTCCTGTGTGTGTCTGTGTGAGTGTGTGTGTGTGTTTATATATTTATATATGAACACACACACACACACATATATATATATATATATATATATATATATACACCTCTGAATCTCCTCACACATGTATGTGTGTGCGTACATTTGTCTTTGAATTTTTATGTGTGTGTGTGTGTGTGTGTGTGTGTGTGTGTGTGTGTGTGTGTGTGTGTGTGTGTGTGTGTGTGTGTGTGTGTGGTGTCTGGCTGTGTAGAGGGGCTGAGGTGAGTGATTGCCTTGTTTCTGTGGGTGGCAAGCTGTGGCGGTTTGCTCTCACTGTAAATTTAAAAGAATTCTTAATGGAACTCCAGAGCTGTCAGACCAAGACATGTTTTCACTTTTTTTTTTTCTTTTTTTTTCTTTCTTTCTTTTTTTTTTTTGTGATGCAAGCAATGCACACACCTTTCAAGTACAAAATTATAGTATTTCCTAGCTAAAAATGCAATATTTTTCCATTAATGTGTGCACGTGGAGTCTCATTTTATGCATTTTATCTCATTTATTGTGGGTGCAGTTTTCCTCCTGAGCGCCTCAGTAAAACCAGTAGAAACGTGTCTGATTAAATGTTAGGTTATGCTGTTATGTTAAACTGAATGTTGAATTGTTTTGTCACTTGAAGCTGTGCTGAAACAATTTTTTTCGGTCGCACTCACTGATACAGCAAAAAAGTTTTCCAGCTGGAAACTTACCGCATAACAGAATGTTCTTTATTAATTCATTTCCAGAGGAAAACAATCACCCCGTCTAGTGTGGTCCACTTTTTATATGATAAGAAACACCAACATGACAGAAACAAGAAATGTAACTGTCTAAATAAATAAATAAATAACAAGCACCGCAGTATGTCCTCTGACTATGCTTTTTTATGCAGCCACAAATGATTCAAAATGAAAATAAAAAATCAGTGGGGGGGAATGTCTGTCAACAAAAAAACGACATGGTTTGCCAATTCCCACGGCTTGTTAACAAAACTCGGGCTGCACGCTGCAACCATAGCCAAATAAATTCAAATGACGCATGAGAAAGTGTAATTCAAAACAAGTAAAAAAAACAAAACAAAACGAAACAAAAAACAATCCAACTTTAATTTTTCTAACTTTTCTAACTCTTTTCTGACTCTTCTCTCTGATGCGATCCTTCTCAGGTAACAGGAATGCAATCATGGCACCGTGGCTCTGATCCTTGGTACTCTTTACTATTTATTTTTATTTTTACTATTTATTTTATTTTTAAAAATGTCTTATTTCTAGTCAAAATATCTCATTACACTTAAAATAAGACACGATCAGCTCAGAAATTACTTGTCTTTAGACAATTTTCACTTGTTTCAAGTAGATTTTCACTTGAAACAAGTGAAAATTATCTTGAAACAAGAAACAAATTTTGCCAATGAAACAAGGAAATTTGTGTAATGAGGTATTTTGAGTAGAAATAAGACATTTTTACTTGAAATAAGACAAATAATCTTGGTAAGATTTTGACTTTTTGCAGTGCAGTTGTCTTGATGCATTTTGGATATAAAAACCATGCTGGTACAGAAAAGCCGTGCAAAAGCAAGGCGACATGCACGTTGCAGAATTGGTGAAACATCCCGATGGCACCAATCAAAATCCGTATCGGGGAACTGGAAACCACTGCTGATACCCAGTCCCACTATTTGGCGCTTGGTTTTTATTGATCAGGGAGCTAAAGGTATATTCTGCTGTTTCACTTACTGCATATGTCAGGCTACAACGTGGGTGCCATGTTTTTGCCAGGCCTGCTCATGACCCCGTGATCTGAAATCTGTACGCCACAGATAAGGCCACTTTTTGGGAGAGAGAGGGAGACCAAGAGAAGGAGAGAGAGAGATACATGATGATGAAGGAAGCAACGGAGAGATGAGGGGTGATAAAAACAGCGCTGCAGATTAGTTTTTGATAGTCTGCATGGAGCAGGAAGGCGACAGCTGAGATGGATATTTGATTGGCTAATGCGATGAGGCGCGTAGCAGCAGAGGGCGTCCTGTTCTGGCCCCTCTCTCTCTCTTCCTCTCTCTTTCTCTCTCTCTCTCTCTGGCGTTCTATCTTGCTTTCTCTCTCAGCCTTGACGGTACAAGCCACCCATTGGGGACGTCTCTGATCAATGCAGTCATTACCTTTGCAACACACACACACACACACACAGACGTAGGGGACAAATGAGGGAGAGGTGTGCTATGACTAGGTCAGAGCAGTAGCAAATGTAAATGTGTCCGGTGAAATATGCCGGTGGATGTCGCACCATTAGCCAGGCTGCAGAGCGAACCGACTCTCTGGCCCCGGGTACAATAACAAGAAGAGACATAGGTTTGTCTCGGCTTGCTCTCGTCTCTCCCTCTCTCTTTCTTTTTTCTTGCTTTTAACCTTTTTTTCCCTCTCTGTTTTGTTTCTTCCCCCCTCTGTCTTGCTTTCTTGCTTCAATTTTTCTTTTTTTTTTTTTTTGGTTGTTTGTTCCTCTCTAGCTGCCGTCTCAACCCACTGTCCTCTGTTTCCTGAACAAGAACTGAGACAAAGAAATGGTAATCCCCACTGACAGGTACTTACTCCCTGTGTGTGTGTGCATGAGTGTATATGCGTACCTGTGTGTGTATGCATGTATGCCCCTGGACATATTTGTACTTTCATGTATCTGTGCAACTGTGTGTGTCATTGTACATTTGTGAGTGCGTATGTGTGTGTGTGCGCGCGGTCCCATTGGAACAGCAGTGATCTGAGAAGAACAGTGTAATGATTCCTGTCTGTTAGCTCTGCACCACCTGTACCCACCCCGGTGTTTGCAGACCAACGTGTCTGTTTGCCATTTCTTAATGGCTTCACCCGTCGGCAATTCTCCAGGCTTCCTAAGACCCACAACAGAGAGGGAGAGTGGGAGAGGGGAAAGAGAGGGGTGGGAACGAGGTGGAGGAGGAGGAGGAAGAGGAGAGTTATGAGATGCTGAATATAAAAGATGTGAAGAGATGGGAGAAGACGGAGGCGGAGAGGTGGGAAAGATGCAGTACAGATCCTGAGGGGGGCACTAGAGGACCTGCTATCATCTCATTTTTTTTCCCCTCATAGTGCTCAACAACAAATAAAGCAGAGGACTCTGCAACATGTCTCCATCCATCCATCCACAGCTTAGACTTAAACATGCCCAAAGAATCCAATTTTTAAAGCCCCAAGGGATAGGGGGTTCATGGGAAATACCAAATACGTCTAATGCCTGTCCTCACTACATCCTGCATGGGGTAACAGATCTCCACTGTTAGACATATAAACACCTATCACCGATGACAAATGGGCTGCACGAGGAGCTTGAATGCAGCTCAGTGAGCTAAAGTGATGCTTAAGTTGTTGGTTTGGATCCATCCTTTAAGATGCTCGGTGTTGCTATTGTCAAGAGTAATGAATGCCTGTATAAATAAAAAAAAAAAAAAAAAAAAAAAAAGATGCTGGAGAGGGCCGTAATAAAGTCAGATACAGCTCAGTGGATAAGAAACTGTAGGTTTAATGTCGGATGATGGTCAAATCTTATTGCAAAAACCAGCCTGCGTTTTAAAGTCACAGTGAAAGGCTTTGCCAATGTTTACTGAGCAAACATACTGGCTTGTATGAGCAGCTCCCAAAAACAGACAGGCTGTTAAACACACAGAGGCGCTTACAGAGACATAAAAATACCAAGACACATATTAAATATCAGGAAAACAGTGCTTACATTGAATGCACAAGGATGCAGAGATGTTACATAGGTTTAACACTATTTTTTGCAAAAGACTCCAACATTTTAAAAATGAGCATCACCAATTTGTGTCCGCCCCAGTTCCCAGGGATGGAGAGGGAAGTGAGCCAGCCACTCCACGTACAAAGACACATTTTGGGGGGGGCGCGGGCTTTGTTGATGGCAGCATCACACCACACCATCACACCTATTGAACATTCGCCCTGGATGCAGTTCAAAATGCACGCACACGAGGAAATTAGCCTTTACCTCAACATTTAGCCACCTCCGATCGAGCAGCTACATCTTGGTCCATCTGGCGTGGTTCTTTGAGGGCTTGTCAGCCTCCCCTCTGGACACTGGCTTGTTGTTAAAAACAAATTCACATTCCCAAGGAAGGATCCCAAACAGCTTTGTGTATCTGCTCACTGCTACGAGATAATGTTCAGCGCAGGCTCTGTGGTTCTCTGATAAATGTCCCGTCCTCTGCTTGCTGGCTCTCAAAAATCCAAAGCATTTGATGGTAACACTGAGGCGAGGACTCACAAACACCAGGAGTTTTATTTTTTTTTTTTTTTGCAATAGTTTATTCTCAAGCTACTGAGTCTATGAATAGCTTAGTTTTTCTGAGATCAGTTCAAACTTGCTCATACCCTGTGTTCACACTGCGAGGAGCTTGGCTGCTGGATCTCTCTGTTCTGGCTGATTGTGGGTGTTGCAAAAGGCTATGATTGCTATGATGTGGTCTGCAGCTCCAAAGTTTTGAACCGTCAAAATTGTGTAGTATTTTCCCTGCTTTGGTATCATCATTTTTGCCGCTTTGGTACATCTTTTTTAAAACAGCGAAAGTGGAACATTCTAGTTTTGTGTGATGTGTCTCCCTCTTCTGGCAGGGATTTAAACGATACTTGAAAGCAGACTTCCAGGTTGGGCTCAGAGGAATGCCTTTTCAATCTTCACATGAAAAGAAATACAGAACGTCGATACAGATACAAGCTTTGTAATGCCTGTGATCATGCAAATCTGTCACTGAGTGAGAGGCTTAATCATCGTTGTGTTTTTATAATTAAACAGAACATAAGAGATGTTTATTTATTTATTTTGATAAAGGTTGCATACTGTAGTGTTAAATTGGCATAGCTTGATAGCAAGTGCAGACGCAACCAAGCATCAGTTTTGAGACATTTATTCCGGTCATTTTTCAGATAAATGTGGAAAACTGTTGTTCAAGGAATGAAATCTCATGGGGCGTACATCATATACTGTTGACGTTAGTCTTACCTGCATTGGCCTGGGCTCGACTCCAAACCAGGCCCTTTGCTGCAGGTCATCCCCTCTCTCTCTGCCCCGTCCCTCCTGTCTCTGTCCAATAAATCTGTGCCTGTCTAATAAAGCAGTAAATGCCAAAAAGAGAAATCACATCGGTAGGACAAGGAGGCGTAGAAATTTGATTTCTACGCCGACGACGGCTGTGAAAAGTTGAGCTGTGGTGAGGAAGACGCGTTTCCCAGGTCATTCAGATCTATAGGAGATGAATTCATTCAAATATCACAATATCACAATATCCTTGACTGAATACATTGATATCGATATTCTGATGATTTCGAAGCAATCGCGACTTTCATAAGAGGTTTAAACACACAAAATTTTTGATGAACAATCATCAGTAATGTGGATATGGCAGTGGAACAACATGAGGAGTCTCGTAAGTTCAGGAAATTGCATCCCTTTATGTTAATGCAGCCTTTAAAACCAGGAAAAACAATACAGTGGTCCCTTGTTAATCGCGGGAGTTACGTTCTAAAAATAACCCGCAACAGGCGAAATCCGCGAAGTAGTCAGCTTTATATTTTACAATTATTCTAGATGTTTTAAGGCTGTAAAACCCCTCACTACACACTTCATACACTTTTCTCAGACAGGCATTAACATTTTCTCACTTTTCTCTCTTGTTTAAACACTCTCAAAGATCAAACCTTTGTAGAAAAATAAGTCCGGTAAAAAAAAAAAAAAAAAAAAAAGCATGCAAAATTGCACTAAAAAAAATCCGCGAAACTGCGAGGCCGCGAAAGGTGAACCGTGTTATAGCGAGGGACAACTGTATTACAATATAAAAAATCCAAGACAATATTTAGTCTTATATCCCGATATTAGTTTAATATTGATATATCGCTCAGCGGAAGGTAACTGGGGGTGTGTTCTTCTACATCTCACATCTACAACTCTCCCCTCCTTTGGGAAAGCCTGAAGACACAATTCTCAGGCTTCTCACTGCAGCTGGATTTGTCTCACCACCACCGAGTTATATACCGTACTCGTCTCGATGGTGACATGCTGTGATATTCCACACAACGGTATAGACTGGCGCAATGATTTTCGGTGCTGTACAACTCTCCCCGTCGTCGCACTGCCTCCTTCCTTCCTCTCCCCTCTCTCCCTCCGTCTCTCCCAGACTTGGACAGAGATGGTTGGCTGCACAGTAAAGTGGGACGCCCTCTTGTCCTGTCACAGCGGGTAAATCAGAAGCTCTCTGTATCCTTTCTCTCCCACGGCACATCTTTGCACCGACATATCGGCCTGTTTTTCTCCCCGATGCCACTGAGATAAGATGTCTACCCCCAGGGGTGAACACACACACACACACACACATACACGCATACGCACGCAAAACACACTCACACTCATCCCCAATGCTGGCTGAACCCCCAACAGAAGGCGACAGTGTTTGTTTGTCCATGTCCTGCTGAGCACTCCCCTGGAGCACGGCTGACACGGCAGCAACAGGCCTCAATCATCCACAATGACACGCGGAAAACAACCCTGTGACATCAAATGGATAAGAGGAAGGAAGCGAGGAATAGACGCATGAGAAAATGAAAACTGTATGAAGCTAAAATAAAATAAAACAAAACAACCCTCAGGGGGTTTTGAGACTTGGGTCACAGGGGAATTTCGAGACTGGAGAGAAAAGGTATCAGGTGGAATTCTCCAGGGAGGAAAACCGCCCCGTAGTGGCATTCACTTCAGTCACAGCAGCTGAGGTGTGTTAATATTGGATTTTAATGCATCATTTCTCAACAGACTCCAAGAAGGCGGCATAGAAACATTTCTAACCTCCTCTGCCACCTGCTAATCTTTGCCGTAAAAGAAAGAAAAGGGACAGCGTTTTGAAAATGTGCTTTTGCGTCAAGTCTGGGACACGCCGAAACAACTTCAAAGAGCCGGTGCCAGCCGAGGTCCTGCTAAAGGCTGTCTGCGAACACGCCGCACACACTACAGCTGACATGCAGCATGTTGTGCGCCTGAATAAAGTGTGTTTTATGTTATTATCTGTCAGCAGTCTGTACTTAGGCAAGCTCAGAGGATAATGACAGACCCATCACATATCCTCCACGCAGAATACGAGCTCCTGCCCTCTGACAGACGATACAGAGTTCCACACTGCAAGCTTAATCATTTTATTTGTCGTTTTAAACTCATTTGCTCCTACTTCTAACAGTTTTTTTTTTAACAATGCTGCCTGAGGTGAAGAGGCTGAGGGGATTATGCAGTAGTTTCAGGGTGTTCGCCTTTGGATGTGTGCAATATGTGCAATGTGCACTACATGGACAAAAGTATTGGACCACCTCCACGTTTCACCTACAGGAGCTTTTCTGACCTCCCACTCTAAATCCATATGCATTAATATGGAGTTGGTCCCCCTTTGCAGCTAGAACAGCTTCCACTCTTCTGGGAAGGCTTTCTACAAGATTTTGGAGTGTGTATGTGGGAATTTTTGTTCATCCAGAAGAGCATTTGTGAGCTTTGATACTGATGTTGGATGAGGGGGCCCGGCTCTCAGTCTCCGTTCTAGTTCATCCCAAAGGTGTTGGATGGGGTTGAGGTCGGGGCTCTGTGAGGGCCAGTCAAGCTCCTCCACACCAAACTCAGCCAGCCATGCCTTTATGGAGCTGCTTTGTGCACTGGGGCTCAGTCATGCTGGGACAGAAAAGGGCTCCAAGCACACAGGTTCTGTGCTCATGTTAATGCCAGAAGAGGTTTGGAGCTCTGCAGGTATTGAGTCAGCAGAGCGTCGGCCACTTTTACACACTATGCGCCTCAGCGCGTGGCGACCCCGCTCTGTAACTTTACGTGGTGCTGCCACCTGGTGGCTGAGTTGCTGTGGTTCCTAAACGCTTCCACTTTGCAATAATCCCACCTCCAGCTGGTGGTGGAACATCTAGGAGGGAATAAACTTCACCAACTGACTGGTTGCAGCGGTGGCATCCTATTACATAACTATTACAATATCATGCTGGAGCTCAGTGAGCTCTTTAGAACGAGCCATTCTTTCACAAATGTTTGTAAAGTCAGAGTGCATGGCTAGCTGCTCGATTTTACACACCTGTGGCAATGGGACTAAATTAAACACCTGAATTCAATCATTAAGAGGTGTGTCCCAATACTTTTGTCCATACAGTGCACTATTTTTGTAATGTGCAAGGTGGATTATGGGCTATTTATTGTTGTGACTGCTACAGCCACTGCTGTTTTTTGCATATATGAATATATATGATATGTTTGTTTCACTTCAGCTGTGAATACAATTGTGCGCAGTATTTTAATCCAAGATAAATTTCCCCACGGTGACTATAAAGTATATTGTATTGTCTTGTATTGTTTTGTATTGTATACATCAACAAAAATGATGCCTCCGTGTCTCTTGTGTATTTGTGGTAGAAAAGAAGGGTCTTCGTGCAGGTGTTGTGTACTTGCTAAAGAATCTCAGCTTGGCTTCAAGACCATGTGAGACTGTTCTGATTGGTTGACCATTGGGAGACAAGTGTGTTCGGCAACTCCACGACATGCACATTGATGCAGAAATATCAATGTTTCATTGTAAGCACTGCATTGTTTACATTCATACTTCACATTATGTTTCATGTGTAACATGTTTGAGATCTATTCCGGGTGAAGTTGAGCAATGGAGGTTAAGTTTTCGCCTTGAGCCATCCGGTGTGCCGTACTGGAGGTGCAGCGTAAGCTCCACAACTACAGCTCAATTCAAGTCTACGGGGCCAAAACTCATCAATCATCTTGGTGCGGTGGAGGATACCTCCAAGTAAGCTGGTTAGGCCTGCTGGCATGTTGCTGAGGAACATACTGTACTGCCAGTTATCTTTAGTTAGAGGGAATGTAACAACAAGGACTATAAACACCACTTGATTTTGTAAAACAAACCTTCTGTAGCACAACAGTATTTTACCTCTGTTGCTCAACAATGACCATGACTGGAATAAATGGAATAGACTTAAAAAAACTATCCTTTAAGACAAAAGAACTTGTCATGCCAGGAGACGTTTCATGCATCAAGAAAGATAAAGAATCTGAATCTGTTAACTTTTGTGATACAAAACGGGAATATTTCTGATTACAGGCTGTAAGTGGCTCTGCTGTTGTCAGCCTGAAGGCTTTTTGTTTGTGGAAGACGGTTTGTTTACAACACCTATCTCTCTCTGGTTAGCTCGCTTGCTAGCTTGAAAGCACTTCTTTCTTCTCGTGTCCTGATTCCCTGAGGCTGAATGCTGTCAGCTGTTGGCCCAACAAGTGCCAACATCTGTCCTTGGGCTCGGTGTGTCAGGCCCTTTGTGGGTGAGGACATCGGTCAGATAGAGGGCATTAAATCTGACCCCCTATGATCTGTGCAGAGTTTATGAAGGCCTGCTTTTCTTTGTGTCTTTCTCTGTCTCTCATACACGCGCATAAATATACAGCCATCTCACGATAGCTATAACTAATAATTTGTTTTTGTGTTTACTCCCACCGCCCGGTTTGTTTTAGCTATCCCTTGAATGCAGTCAATTAGGCTGCTGGTGAAGCATGTCTCATATTCCAGCACCGGGCGAAAAGAGTGCAGATGCCTTCTGGCTAATGGAGTAATTTAGGGGAGAATGGTGGTGTGTGTGGATGGTGCTTCTGGGCGACCATGCTGGGGCTCACTGGAGAGGACTAGACGGCAAGTAACATTACAGGGTGTAATTACTTCAAGCACCATTAGGAACACAATAACCTCTGTGCTTAGCAGAAAACAAAGTCCAACACGCTCACTGAGAGAGTGTGTGTGTGTGTGCATGTGTGAATCAGTATGAATGTCTGCACAAACCGGTCCTCCTATTCAAGTGATTAACAAGTAATGAGTAGATTGCTTCAGGAACAGATCCTGTGTTTGCTAACAAAGCGCCAACCGAGGTAATGACTTGTCACTACAAAGTGCTCTCCTGCAGCACACCACGCTGGCAGAGGCCCCAGCGCCACTGTGAACGGGGTGATACTCCAATCACACTCAGGTTTATAACCCATTCATAATGCCTCAACCACAGCTTCACAGCAAGGATGCTGTAAAACGCAGTGTTGGGGAAAGTTACTTCTGAGAGTAATGAGTTACTTTATCGTATTACTTGCCATAAAAATGAGCACAAAGTTAATTGCTCCCAAACTTTTTTTCACTCACTTCAGAGACATGCGGTAACAATATGGCTCTGCAGAGTGTTTTGCTGATGGCTATGATGGGAACACCACAGTGTGACAAAAGGAAAAGACTGTTATATTATTATCGTCTTAAAAACAGCCGTAATTTGTACATAGCGCCGGTCTATGAAATAATCATTGCAATTCAATTTCCTTCTTAACAAGTCACTTAGTGTCTTATTCAGTGTTAAAAATCCTGGTTTTCTTACAACAAGTGGGGAAAAAAATCTACCAGTGGGATGAGATAATCCCGCTTGTTTCCAATGCAGTCTTGCTTGTTCAGGATTTCTTTATTTGGAAAGAAGTATAAATGTGTTGACACAAGGCAGAAAAGGGCAGATCACGCCATCAGTATCAAGAAAATGACACTTGACTCAAGAAAATTCTGGCAACAAGAATAACACTGGAAGCAAGTGGGATTATCTCATCCCACTGGCAGATTTTCACACTCGTTCTAAGATTTTAACTCCGAAAATTAATTATTAAGATGGAGATTTTTCTGTTAAGCGGCCCCCAGGACAGTATACATTTCTGATCCAAAAGAAGGATTTTCTTTCTTTCTTTTTCTTTCTTATTCTCAGGGAATTTTGTTGTCACCCCACCACCATCATTGTGTGCCTCTCGTAACCCATGGTAACGACTCTGCAGACAACCTGACAGGCCTAAATGGACTGGGAGGACTCATCAATGTAATATCACACCAAAATGCCTCGTCTGCCACTCTATGTCTGTTTTATAGTATGATATCAGCGTGTGTGCATATGTGTGTTGTTTTAATGCACAAATACTATTGAGCCAGGTGATTAAATTAAAAAAATTAAAACTAAGCTCATGCAGTATTATAGATAGAACCACAGGCATAAAAAAAAAAAAATCCCCGCCGCCATTCATTAGTTTAAACTTCATCTGAATTTAATGCATTGTGGGCTAAATTACATTTCACAGCAGCGCTTCAAGATGATTATTATGATTTGCAAGATTAAGAAGATGCTGGGTGTGTAGCATTGCTAATTGTTGCATTAATGCTGATTCAAGAGCCTCTCATTTTGAGTGCTGGCTTTTATTCAACATTACCATAATATGGCAAATAATCACTTTACAAACAGCCTTTACATGCTGCTGCTTCTGCTGCTGCTGCTGCTGAAACTGCTAACACAAGACAGCTCCTAAAGATAAATTGGAAACAATTATTTTTGATAATAGTTTTGAACCCGAGCCCAACCCTAACAAAATGAATTAAATGAGAAATTCTGTCACTGTAAATTCCTGTGTCTCGGATAGCAGAACGTTTATATAAGATGAAAAAAAAAAGAAAAAGAGTAAGAGTTTAACCAGCATGAACTAGTCCACATTTGGGCCCAAATACACTGAATATATAGGAAACTGACAAAGGCATCACTGCTGCAGTGACAAATCATTAAATAAATTAAGATACAGTACATGAAGAGTGTGATTTAACATACAATATAAAGGCAAATACAAAAAAATAAATAAATAAATCAAACGTGCTTATGTTAATATAAATAAATCACAGAGACATTAACCTTGAGATAGTCATGTAATAACACCAAACAAAGTGAGAGCGTCAGCAACAAGCCTCCACTGGCCTCCGCGCTACATTTTACATCCAATAAATCCTGCTTGGATTCGGCTGCAGCGCTTTGTGGCACAAAACAGGAGGAAGGCGCTAACCGAGCAAAAGCTTTCAGAGTTGACCACGATGACAGATGGTGGGACGACTGAAAATCCTGCGGAAAAAATCCCTTCCAACGTGTTTGGTGATGCCATGGCGGGGTACAGAGGGACCAAACGGCCGCCTCCCTCTTTGTGACAGAACACAATGAGATTAATAGGAAATGTGGTCTCGATTTGGGGGAAAAAACACACCGGTTATAAAAGCACGGACGTGTTTGCATGGACTGTCCAACTGAAACAAGTGAGATGTGTGACTTTACATGTGTGTGTGTGTGTGTGTGAGAGAGAGAGAGAGAGAGAGGGACAGGGATGAGAGATAAAAGGCCAGTAGTGACTCCTGACTGAAAAGATGGACTGTTATAGACTCATTGATCTAAATCTCTCACAGAGAGCGCAGTCCAATCAATGCAGAGAGAAGTGGGTGCAATGCCACTGTCGGACCAACATCCCTCTGATATCTGCTCTCTCTCTCCCTCTCTCTCTTTCTGTCTATCACCCTCTCTTTCTCAAACACAATCAATTCTTCCACCACCCACCTCACTCTCCCTCTCTCCCCGCCTCTCCCCGTTTTAATCAAGAGTCAAATTAACAAAATGTTTTCTGCTTCTCCTATCTTCATGTTAACCAGCTGTGGACAGATGGTATATACTGATATATATATATATTTTTTTTTTTGTAGACTTGGCTGCTATAGTTATTGGTGTCATATGGCAGTGGCTGATGCAAAAGCTATACTTGCTGCTGTAACTTATCAGCCCAGACCTTTCCTGCTTGTCACGACTGTAGAACAGTGTGGGTGCATGAGCAAGAACGAGAGTGGGTGTTTGTCTGTGTGTGAAAAAAAAAAAAGGAAGGAAGAAAGGTGAGGAAGTAAGGCTGGCAGTGGGAAAGCCAGGAACCAGATCAGTGGCAAAAACCAGGCTCATAATATTCAGAGATCAAAGATGGTGGATGAATGAAGACCCACCAGCTTTTGCCAGCAAACACTAGTGGTACCATGTAAAAATTAGTGCATTGTAATTAGTCTATTTTATTCTCAATTGTGAATTTTTTTGGTGAGACTTGAAAGAATGAAGACGGATCGAAATAAAACAAAAGCAGGTGACAATGAAGCCAGTCTCAAACGTGCCTCAAACACTGTTCTTTTTTTTTTCTTTCCCCATTACAACATCATGATTTTTGCATAATGTCTACACCACACCTTCAACGTTTAGGAAATCTTACCTGTGTTGTGCTTAGATTCTGTTAATAGCTAATACCTTGTTTTGTTCTTCCTGCCTGATGATTTCTACAACAGTGCCGAGTCAGGAAGTAATGCATGGAGCCTACTGTCGTCGTATTTTATCGACTATCTCGGGGAGAGCGGTCTCCAAGGAGATTCATATTTTTTATAGCAAACATATGCAGCTGTGTGTTCAGCTAAGGTCCCCTGAGAGCGTGGGGAGTGTGTTTGTGTGGGTGTGTTCACTGTGTACCTGGGAGAGGAGGGAAAAAACAAGAAAAGAGAGCATGTTATATGTACGCGTAAAATGGGTATTTGGTGACAGTGTGACAAAGTATGCACCGAATATGTGTATGTAGGTGCAGTTTAAAGGTGTGTGTGTGTGTGTGTGTGTGTGTGTGTGTGTGTGAGTGTGGGACAGAGACAAAGAGAGACAGAGTGCGAATGAGAGTGTCCAGGGAACGCGACACCGCCGTCATCTCCTGTTAGGCACTCTTTGCTCGGTTAAAGACAGGTGAATTGAGGACAGCTGCGTGTGTGTGTGTGGGTGTGTGTGTGAGTGTGTGTGTTTTCGGTGTTGTGTTGTCTCACCTTCTGTCTTGGGGGGGGGGGGGGGGGGGGGGGGGGGACGTGAGAATGAGACAGCGAGTCTCGGTGGGCTGCAGACCACAGTCCACAGAATAAATCAATAAAGAAGTGGTGAGGCAAGAGAATGAGAGAGGGAAGATAAAGAGGGGAGGAGAGGGACAACAGTGTTTGCACCTTTTCAAACAGAATTTTAAAAAGCTAGGATTTTTTTTTTTTAACTGATTTTTTTTTCCCCCTAATTTTGAAGGATTTAATTACTCAGAGATCACATACCATGGCATCAGTGTACAAAAACATTTCTCTCACTCCTCGTCTATGCAGTCTATCCATCCAGTGCAATTTGGCAAGGTTTCCAGTCTGCTGAGGAATGCCAGCAAACTGATCCTATTGATCCACCCCGAATTTGTACTCCTTTGGGTCAGATAGTTTGTAACAAAATTCTTCCCCCCCGAGGGCTGCGGATTATGTCTGGTATGCATGCCTTTCGCTTTTGGAAAGACCTATTGATGGGGGAAGTTTTTGAAGGTTTGAGCACGACGGACAAAAAGACTTTCACACACGCTTTTTTCGAAACCTCACCAAATGACATTGAAGTTTCCCGGATAAATAGATTGCACTAGGGGTAAATAACTTTGTGGGTGTGTGTGGGTGGATTTTGGGGTGAACTGTTTCTTTAAATTTGTATATTGTGTTTTAATTAGTCACTTCTGCATGGAGAGGATTTTTTACAGCAGTAGCTAGACCTAAAACCTTCCATTAACAAGGCTAATAGGGTGAATTTTTGGGGTCAGAATTACAGCAAAAGCCTGCAATTTTTGATTTAAATAGATAAGACAGGCATACCTTTTCAAAACAGTCTTTGCTAAAGCGGCTACAAAATTATAACCTGGCTCTAAAACACTCTTCACAGGTCTCTGACACGTTGATACAGCATCAAAAACATCAAAGTAACTCGCAGTACGCCTCCTGGTCATCCCGCGTAATCGCAGTTTCTCCCCCCTGCTGGTATAAAGGGGTTTTATATAGGGTTCATAGTCTTAGTTACCACTAGAAACAATCAGTTTTTGTGTCAGTAGTTATTTTGCACTCAAAATCCAACAACCTCTAAATGTCTTTTCCATCTTAAATCCATCTTCTGTACCATTCAACAAGCACAGCTAATGTGACTGATGTGACTTTTCCAATTACCAAATTTGCAGCCGGCTTATAGAAATCCATTGCGCTTGGACGCCGCGTGCCGCTGCCCCGCTATTATCAAAAATTCAAGTATAACTATGTGCAGAGTGAGCGCGGCTCGAAATACCACTCCACCTCGCCGGAGACCGCCGATGTTTGATGTTCTTTAATGAAACATCTCACTCACATCAGAGCGCCCCGATAAATCCCCCTCACGGAGAAAGAGTAAGATGGAGAAAGTCAGAGGAAGGAGGAGAAATCTGACCTTTGTGCATATGTGTGTGTGTGTGTGTGTGTGTGTGCATGTGGCATCATGACTTCACGAGGATCCGGCAAATGACAGAATATGAAATGGCATAATAATAGTAATCCACAAGTACTTTATTAAGCAGTTTCTTAAATAATAAATCACCGGTTACTCTTCATGACTATCTGACTCTCTACTCCAGTATCACTGAGAGTGCAGAAAAATGGCTGAATGGATATTTTCACGATAAATTGAATTACTTCACTCACAAATTGCAAGAAATAGCACCATTCCCTTGGCTTTTCAAAATCACCTGCATCACAAATAACCTTGACACATTCCTCACCGCTGGTATGTGTGCATGCATGTTTGCCTGCATGCCTGTGTGTGTGTGTGTGTGTGAGATTGCATGTACTTTTTGAGTGTGTATGTGTGTCTGTGGGTGTGTCAGTGTGCTTAAAAGCATCAGACGTCTTTGAAAGAACATCACAAGCTGTTAAAAGTGAGTGCTGAAGGTGATACACGGCAGACACTGGCAGTCGGTATTAACGGAGTTGGAGAGGATTCAGAGAAGGGAACAGGCTCTTATGGTGATAGAAGTTAAGGAGTGTGTGTGTGTGTGTGTGTGTGTGTGTGTAGGAGAAGCATAAGAAAGAGGGAAATCAGACAGAGAGAAACAGTGCAGATATAAATGTGTGTGAGATAAAGAGGAAAGCGCCGTGAAGAGACCATTAGAGAGAGAAACACCGTCAGTGTGTAAATGCATGCCTGTATTACAGCATTTGTGTGTGCATGGAAGACTGTGTGTGTGTGTGTGTGCGCCTGTCTTTGCTCATCTATAGGTGCTTGTGTTAGCAGGAGTGTTGGCTGCAGTGCGGGAGCATCTGCACAATGGCAGACATGAGGCTAATTGTGATAGAGCTAACTCATCACATCGGTACCCTCGCAAACACATTAACGCACTCACACCCCAGCGATAACGCCTCCCTAAACAGACTGTGGAAAACACACCTCAACTAAACACACACACACTCACACACTCACACACACACACAGCTCAGCCAGAACACAAGCTATAACTGAGTATGCAGTTTAATACAGTTTTATTGATGCAGAGCAGCAACGGCAACACCCAAACAAATAAAAGCTGATGCATTTTGTCTCCGATGACCTTCCCGCGGTGAAATCAAGATCAGCTTGACCTGCGATTAAAAGAAGCTAACGTGGCTAGCTTCACAGCCCTACCACATGTTTGACCCCAGTCCCGTGCTACTCCAGTTTTCGCCAACCCCTGCAGATGAATGACTTCTCAGCCGTCGTGTGCGAGTCCAACGCAGCTCGGAGCCACAGGTGTGCAGCAGCAGCAGCAGTAGCGCATGCAGGGACCAAATCACTTGGCAACCACTTTGCCTTATTACCAAGAAGCCACCGGGGGCCTGTTAGTTTATTAGCAAGGTATCCGGCTCTTTTCATTTGCACCACCGGCTCATATCTGCTTTCACCTGGGCCACGGATAAGATGTTTTTCCATTTTGTTTCCAAACAGCGAAGATCAGATATCATGCACCCGCCCCGCCCGCCCTCCTGCCCCAGACGTTACTGAACGGAGATATGTGATACACCTGCAGAAATGCGCTGCAATATTCAGCCCTCAGACTCACAGTCTTCTCAGAGCACTGGTCTTCTTTACAGGCATTTTTTTTTAAAGTCTTTTGACAGAGCTGTGAGGGCCTCAATCCTGTTTCGCTCTGTCCTTCACGGCGATATCAACGCCTTTCACCAGCTGTTGTGGGCGAGTCCAGCTCAGCCCGGTTCAGTCCGATTCGGTTTCCTCCAGCTGTGTAAGGTCCTCTCGGCGTCATTATCTTCATTTTCCGCGAGTCCACGTTTCCTAATTAATTCAGAGCCCTTTTGTCCTGCCTTGAAATTTAAGTTTGAAATTGGTTAAGCTCAAATTCAAAGCTGCACTAAGCAATTTTGCACTTAAGCGTCCCCGAATGGCACCGAGGGCTCACTTTTTGAATTCTGAAGACTTCTCTAGCCAAATGTAAAGAGCACTAATCAGATATACGTTTCTTAGAGGCCAGTGGAGGTGGAGGTGGTGAAGACAACCTTTTTGCAGCAAGTTTAGCTATTAGTGAATCCAGCTTTCTGTCAATGGGGCATTCTCTTGCTGCGGTTTTAGGCAACTTTTGGATTTATTTCTCAAACTTCAATTCATTGCTTCCTGTGTGCAGAGAACATGTCATGCCAGTGACTATACCACACACCAGAATTTCATCTGGGCAAACAGGGTGAATCTATGGTGCAGCAATTAGGGAGGAGTGAGATACTCCTCTCCATTGCATCCCAACTTCTTGATTCATAATAAGAATAACATATGCATGTAAAAACATTGTGCCTAATGTAACTTAAAGTTCACTTCAGTCCAGTTTAGGTAAGCTCAGAGTCCAGCACAGTCAAAAATAGGTCAGCTTAGCACCGTTCAGCTCAGTACAGCTCGGCTCAGATTGTCTGCAGCAGCTAAAGGAGGAGGAGCGCCGGTCCGGGTTTCTCAGTCCTGCCGGCTGGTGCAGAATCGGCTACAGGGCAGCCAGTGTATAGGGATCCTCACACACACTCTGCTGCTGCTCCTCTATACCACGGGCAAACAGCCTGATCAACTGGCACTGGACGCTGTGGGAGAGGGAGAGCACACACACACACACAGATACACACACGCACATACGTAAAGACGCACGCACACAAAACGCATCATTTAGTCTGAATAACAAACCATCAACTTAATGACTATGTTCGTTTCAATGAGACTTTACTGTCCATGTGGCAGATGTAAAAGCAGTGGAACAGCACTCCCATGTGTAGACTTGGCACACACACTTGGAACTGAAACAGTCTTTCCAGTGTGTGTGTGTGTGTAACCGCCTATAAAGACCGTCCTGTAACAGCTGTTAAAATACAGATGGGGCCGGAGTCCTTTATTGAAATGTATTAAAACTCCTGCTACATGTTAACTTAAGGTATTAAAATAGAAAAGAAGTTGTGAAGAAGTTATTATGGTATTGTGTACTGCCAAGATGACTGGCTGTGCCTTTCTTCTGCGAGATGACAACCTTTAATTTCACCGTCACACCTGTTGTTTACTCGCCAACTGGTATTATGCAAGTAATAATTTTCAACTCTACATGAGGAGTTTACCTCCAGAATGCTATTTATCCATTTTCAAATAATAAAAAAAAAGATTATCCACCGTTCATTATTTCAAATCTTTAAAAATAGAGACTGCATTATGTTGAAATATTATTATTTCATCAACCAAAAACTTGCTGCGAGTTACCTGACACTTTGTGGGAGGACTGCAGCTCGGTTTAAATTTGTGCTTTAAATCATTTTACGAGATTGGGTATAACTTTTTCATGATGGGGGATATCTCACTTTTGGAACAAAACTCTTCACTTTAATTTTTACTTTTTTTCCTGTCTTTTTTTTTTTTTTTTTTTGCTTCGCCTGGGCTATTACCATTAATTATCCGAGCAGCACTCTGGCTGGCTCACTCCAAGAACGATTAGCGGAGAGGAAGAGGCAATAAAGGGATGGACTTCTGCTTTAATTAAAGGGGAGTAGCCTTTTAACAGGGGGAGGGCCATTAAATTAGCAACATTACAGCGCCATGCATCATTGGCAAAGTACAATGGAGCATGAAATAAATGATGCGTCGAGCAGCGCCAGACCGGCTGTATAGAGATCTGAGGGTGGGGAAAGCTGAGGTGTGGAGAGACCTATAGGAGTAGTAGGGGTGGGGGTGGGTGGGTGGGTGGGGGGGTGGTGTTACTGTTGACTTGCCAACATTGTCCAGCAGGAAATGATGACACAGTTTCCTGAGAGTGCTGGACGTTGCAAGGTAATGTGCCTACAGGAATCAGTTTTAGCTGATCAAGTAAGAGAACTGGCTTTATTTTTTTTTATTTTATTTTTTTTTTAAAGCATGAAGATGACTTCCCTTGACAATGACAATTTACTGAATATAATAGCCCTTACATTTTATATCTACTTTTACAGTGTTGGTCTGCTTCAATTGTATCACATTCAGCCCATCAAATGATGGAATGTAATTGAGACTCTAGATCGGTGGTTTTCAAAGTGGGGTCCTTGAGGGGCCTACAGGGGGCCCTCAGCAAAACAGTTAACTTTCACTATAGTTTAATTTACTTTAGAAACTGTTGTGATACAAAAAAGGTTTGCAGTTTATGCTTTAATTTCACCACTTTTGAATCTTTTTGACATCTGAACAGTCTCATAACATGGAACAAAGCAAACATCTTTCCATAGAAAGGTCCCAGGGAAAATGATCTCAAATGGGGGTCAACTTGGGGGTCCAGTGCATAAAAAAGACTGAACACCCCTGCTCAGCTCCGTTATTATCCTCTCTCCCCATTACCAAACAGCATTGCACCACTACATAACAATATGTATGGACTTCATTTTAAGGCACACTGACTACAAAGAGTTCACCTAATGGTGAACTGTGTATTAGATGCTACTGCAGTACGCACTTAGGCATATAAATGTGCTTTGTCTACTTTGTATTAAGACTGTGACACACACACAACATTTTGGGGCAATTTAGACTGCAAATTATAGCAGATTTGGTATTATAGCAGTAATACCCGAGAGGGCAGTCTGGGTGCAGCTGATGCAATAGGCATGAGGTGCACAAGTATTTCAATATTTCTTCCATTATACCTTTTGCGCCGTTTAACCCACTATGTTATGTGCACTTATTCAAACCCATTTGCCGATCCCCGTCCCTTGCTGAGAGCAAAGCTGCCTGTCTTCATTGCCTCAAAAGTGAATCATGCATCATGGCGTTCATAAATCTTGCAAAAAAATGGCAAATTGGCTGTTATTGTGGAGAAATGAATGATCTGTGCCTTTCTGCAGCAGCCAAGGTGAATATACTTCAGCAGTGCAACCTTGAACAGTTCCGTACATGACCCAAAAACGATAATTGTGACTGGTGAATAACGGTAAAATTCATTTGTTTTTTCAATGCTGGCTATTTCCCTTCATTGTTCCACGTCTGCAGGCTTTTTGCACTTCACTTTGACTTTCTTTTGTTTTGAGCAACTCCAGCCTCCTTTTCCCCTGATATACCACAGGCAATATATAGACTGAGTTGCCTAAAATATATACTACAGTAGGGTCGGAGTTCCACTCTATATCCAAGGAGAGTTGAATTGAGGGCAACTGGAGTTGTTTGTAGATTCTTGAAGGTGTTACACTCCTCATCCAAGAAGCTTCTTCAGTTCTGTTTGAAGGGTTGGGGAGTCAGAGCTGAAGAAGCTGCTTCTTCTTGCCCCCGATTCAACTCTCCTCGGATTCCTCCTCAGACAACTTCCACTGGGTAGTAATTTGAAAGGTCCCGTCATGATCAGGTACCTGACTTGGATGGCGGCGTGAGGCAGGATCTCCCCGTCGCAGTTCCAGCTGCTGTGGGTGGAGCTGTAGTTGCAGGCTGGCGGGGTGGAGCATATGGGACTGAACGCCATCTTCTTATTGGTTTCACTCAGGTCCTCCAGTGAAACCGCCTCTTGCTGCTTGGGGTGGAAACGGAACTTGCGCACCCGGTGCACCTCCACAAACGAGTGGTCAAACTGCGGAGAGACAGGGAGACAGATGAGCAGTGAGGGGGGAGCAGAGAGAGAGAGAGAGAGATCGAAAAAGGAACGAGAGATGGGAAAGCGAATGGATGAAAGATGCGTCATGAGATGGTGAAGTAGCTGAGCCATTTTGGAGCTTCACTTCGAAATGTTGAGATTGAGATGGGATACCTGAGAGCGTCCTTGCTTCAATTTTTTTTTTTTCAAGTTGGTTTGCAATAAAAGGCATTCAGTGGAGTCAGCTGCAAAAGACCACTTGTAAAAAAGCAGGTTTTGTTTGCAAAAGTTTTTTTTTTTAAAAAAAGCTAGTATTTTCTTTAGAAATGGTTTGAATTTAGTCTTAAATTGCTATTTTGAATTAAGTTTTAACACATAGTACGTGACTCTGTACACAAGTAGAAAGAAATGGGTAGTGTGGCAATTTCGATTAAACATATCTGTATTATTTTGACCAGTGAAATTATTCAACAGGTTTTTTTTTTTTTTTTTTTTTTTTAGGTTTACCAGCCCTCAGCACATGGGCAAAAAATATACAACTATATTTTGGACATTTCCTGCTTTCCTCTGTCTTTTTCTACCTTTCTGCTGTTTTAATAACGACAAGCAAAACTAAGAGGAGCCGACTTCCTTCTCCCATTTAGAAAAAAACAGACAAACAAATAGGAGATTAAATGCAAAATGGGAGGAAGGAGAGGAAAAGACACATAGCATGGAGGTACATAAAAAAAATATGGAAATTGTGCAGGAATGAAGAGAAGGACAAGAGATAAAAAGAAATTATTTTGTCAAAAGCTCCTTTCGTCTCACTTAGTGTCACAGAGGTCCAGCTTACTGTTTTGCTCGACTTCATAGGGTGTCTTTCACTCTTTCTCTGTTTTGTGGCTATTCTCTCTCTCTCTTTCCCCGTCTCTCTCTCTCTCTAACCTCCCTCTCTCTTTCCGAACGCAGAGTGACAGCCATTTATTCCACATCAGACCCACTTTATGACTGCAGCCACTCTGCATTCATGCCGGACGGTCTGCCTAAAAGGCTTTCTGACAAGGCCATGAATACGCTTAGTGGCCTCTCACTCCTTGTTTCTCTCCGCTTGGCTGGACAGTGATGCCGATATTAAATGAACTCAGATGCAAAGTCCCTCTCCTCCCTACTTCTGTGCGACTTCTCGTCCTCCTCGCCGTGTTGTGGATACACTAGCAGACATGATCAGAAACTCGGGATGTGCCCTCCTAATGACTTTTCCACGCCAACACTCCTGTATCGACCCTTATTGAATGAAGACATGAACTCGGGGTCATTAAGCGAGCATTACCGAGATGCGACCCATTTCTCTCCAGCAGACATATCTGACACCCCTCCATGTGTGAAAAAGAAAAAAAAAAAAAGTCCAATAGTCTGCTGTGATTTTTAACATCTGACATGTGAGCTTTCGCATTTGATCTTCGTGCTGCGGAAATTCTGACAAATGATCACGTTTGAAGCCATCTATGGACAGCATTAGTATTACCAGAGGACGTCTGTAATTTGATTTTTCCCATGCACATATTTTCAGTCAGTCATCCGGATGGTGAAATAATTCACTGAGACCGACACCCACAGTGCAGCAAAACAGGCAAAACTCTACAGCATAAGCAGCTTCACATCACTGGAAAAGAAGTTGCAGCGGCTTCGGCACTCTTTTTCAACTTCTCTCTCTATTTGTCTTGGCACCCAGCTGTGCTTAAATGCATATTTAATTTTAATGTTTCTGTCTGTATGCTTATATTCAACTGGTTGTTTTTCCCTGCTGACTACGATACATGAATACACTTTTGCTGCCGCAGCAACCTAATTTCCCTATTAAAGTTTCATCCCGTCTCATCGAATCTAATCCTCAGTAAAGGGTGATGCTGCTCTGCCCCGCCACTTGTTTTTGGGCCCTTAAAATCCAGGGGTGTGATTTGGTAACTGTGGGAAACACCAGGTGTTGATCTGGAGTGGATTAAAGTTAACTGAAATACAGTCTGCAATGTCAGACAAACCACTGAGGTTAGGGTTAGGGTTGGGTGAGGGCTTATGTCAAGTCTGTTTTAACAAATGGGAAACAGGCTGACACATTTTATGACCAATCACAGTGTTTATGGACATATTTAGCCCACAACTCTGGTGGGATCCATAATACCACCCATGGGCTCAGTCATTTTCATAACTCTTCCTTAAAGAGTTCATCTCTGAAAGTGGTGTAGGTTTATCTCTCTTAGCCACAGTCTCAATCAAAATGAAGGCCTTGCAAGTAATGGTGCATTTAGGAGCTCCTCTTCAACTCATTAAGTCAGGAATTCCTGAGTTTACTACAGAAAATTTGCAGAAAAAACGCAGATGAAGTCGTAAATGTGAGTGGTAAACTTGGGCAATTTGGGTGACTGGGAGTAACAACTAATTACAGCTGGCATAACCAATCCAAGCCCCTCATTAACCTGCTGGACGTGCGGGACTGTGATTGGTGGATATAGTCATACATCACTTCCTGAGAGGTAATGTTTCAAGAATAATCCTGAAAATGACTGAAGTCATGAGTTACTGGAGGGGGCTTTTTAATGGCTGATATCTCGTTTCTCATTTCGGAGTGAAACTTTTAAATTAGTAATAACTAGACCTCCTCTGGAAATGCTAATGCTGTGCAGAGGGGGCTTTATTGTGATAGCAGCCTGATATCCCGTACCGCAGCATCCCAAATCTCTCACCAGTGCCTCTCCAGGCTGGGATGGAGGTTATTTATGATACGTGGGTGGGCACAAGGGCTAAGGCATTTGAACTGAAGTGAACCTTCGCTGGCGAAAAGAGCGGAGTCAGCAGAACGAGATGCTAGCACAGCAAGTGGGCAAACTCTGCCTCCTGCTCGCTCATATACTGACTCACTCACTCTCAATCTGTCTTTACACAGGTTAAGCAACTCCTGATGTTAAACACAGACTTCTGCAGCATTGACGGGTGACTGACGCGAGGCGCCACGGCCAAGATGTAATCATATTAAAAGTTTTGCAGTTCTTTTTACAGTTCGGCCCAGACTTTGAAAGAAAAGCCTTCTTTTATCCCAACTGGATCCAAACGGACTAATCACATCCATTATTCTCCGCTCATTACATTTCTGGAACATTTTGCACAGCGTGAATCATACAATGTAACAGCCTTCATTTATTATTTATTAGCTCCTCAGTGTAGACTTTCTGGGCTGGGATCACTTTCTCTAAAATACTCTTAAAAGGCAACGTCACTGAATTTTATATCTCAATCTTGTTATTCTTATGCCTTACAATACTTTGACTTGCTGGTGGACATTTTGCACCGGCTCGACGGGCCACAAACAAAAGGGCAGAGTCTGTCGCAACCTAACTAAATTTGTGAAGTCTCAGCAATATACAGAGGATTATTGCAAAACACAAATGGTTATTTCCAGGTATGACAGCATCTCGGATGGTTTTCAGCGGAAATGGGCTCATTTTAGGGTTTGCAACATAACATTGCTGCAATATAAATGTCACTTTGATATAAAATGTTTCACAAATTCACTTTCCTGTTTCTTTCTACAGGGCAGCTCTGGGCCATACATCAATATGGCATCTGAAATTAGTCTTGATGTGTGGTTTCTGATGTCTGAAGGAGGGTTGGCCATGTTCGGAAAACAGTGAAAGGATATTTGTCTTTAATTTACTTCAGCAGTATTCCTCCTTGGTGATTTTAATGAAAAAAGATCATGTTAGCGCTAATTCCCTCTGTCCTACCTGGTCGTCTTTGTTGGTGTGCCGCAGGAGGTGTCTGAAGAAGTCCAGACGGGAACACTTCCTGACGAGGATGAGGTCAGTGGTGCCGTCGGCCAGGTGAGCAGACGGCGACAGGCCTTTAGGACTGCGGGGACACGCGCAGCTCATGCTGGCTGCGTTGATAGCGATGAACTTGTCCCGGATCACACACCACCTACCGCTGCCATCTGCAACAGAGGTATCACAGTTGACTGGCTTGTTTCCTTCGGTGCTAACCATAGTTTACTTTGTTGCATTTTTGTATTTGATCCATTTAGATTCACTCTGCCCTGGTAAATGAAAATCACACAGACTCGCAAGCAGCTTGTTTATTAGACAGTTTTGGTAACTTGTCATCCTGCCAGGTTTGAGATCTTGGCAGAAGGGGAGAGTCAAAACATTTAATTCCACTCTCTGTGGCTCTTTAGCTAAGCATGATGCACTCATCTGTGCTCTTTGCCGTAATTGACCATATTTCGTGTGCAAACCAGATAGGAACATATGAAGAAATAACTGAATATGTGCAGCAGTCCAGGCGGCGGTTTTCCCTTGGTTCATTTTGTTATGCTCGGCTTTCCAAGCATGAGAAACTGCTGGCTGACAGATGTCAACATCTGTTTCCTTAAACCCATTAAAACTTGAGCGGCAGTAGTTTGCTGTAGTTTGGACTCCTAATAAACTTCGCCACACTTCACTTGGAAGAGCACATGGAAGTGGATTTTCAGGAAGTCTCGGTGTGGTTATTTGGTTACGCCTCAATTCGAATGGCAACGCTCTCACCTGCCAACAAACCAAACTAAAGCAGCAGGGTGGATAAAGCTAAAAAAAAAATATTTGGTTATACTCTCTCAGATTACTTGTTTGAGTCACAGAGGAGAAGGATACAGGATTCAAACTTTGGATTGGGCTGAAACTTGTTTTAGCCGTTCAGCGAGGACAGCTGTTGTCAGACAGAAACTGTCAGCCCGGGTTTCCTCCAAAAATCAGCTTTTCAGGAATGTAATTTCGAAATTATGGAGTGCAGTTTGAGTGTAATTCATGGGCCCTGAAGGCGAGTTACAAGTTCATCACAACAGTGAGGATGTCGATTACGGTCTATTAAGATCCAGATGTCTTCCCAAGTACAAGCTCTATTCTTAGAGCAGTGTTACCTTGACAGCTTTGCCAAGATAGAAACTTTGGTGTGTATACACTATAAAGGGTTCCTGTATGTGTAATATTATAATTTTTTTCCACTTAAATTTTTATTGGGTTTTCATGGGGATATAAAACAGAACAGCGCAACAAGATTAAAAACAAAAAACAAAAAAACAAAAGAAGGAAAGAGAGGAGAAACAGTATGGTACACCGACAATATAATATAATAATTATAGCAATCATAATTCTCTGTGTCATTTCTCATATAAATGTTCCACTTTTTCCAGTAAATATATATTTTTTAATTGCAGTATGTGTATTAACCTTATAAGACATCTGAATATGTCTCAGGCTTGTGTTTAAAAGTCCAGTTTGGCTGAGGCAAAGTTCCTGAACTTTGAAAAGGGTGGAATGGAAAAGGAACTGATGAGCCTATCAGGTCTGGAGAATGAACTTCGATCTGAGCGCCTCAGTGGTCGGAGGCACAGAGTTCAAAAACAACAGCAGCTCCAGGAAAAGAGGGAGCCACATGCATGCAGCCTGACAGGCAGTTAGTTACTTTTATGCTATTTTAATGCACAAATGCCTTGTGAATCTGAAACACAAGGTGCAGTCACTGTATCCGCACCGCTGCCCTGTTCCCCAGAGATGAGCTGTTGTTTACCGGTGATAGTGAATCAAAGTGATGGCATCGCCCATGAGACTGGCTAGTCCTGCCACCGGGGTGGTGCTAGTCATTGGAATCCGCCGTAAAATGTGATCACAGAAGTCCAAATTAGCATCTGACTGTTTTATGAGCACCTCAGAGGGAAAATTATGTGATCTCAGAAAGTAAAACGATTCATTACCTTTCCCCCTCATCTCGCAAAACAAACTTACAGAGGTGATAACCCGAACCAATGATAACAAGCCCAGTGAGGCTACATAAAAAACAATATACTAATTGGGAACCAGTGAGTAGAGAAGAAAAAAAAATCCAACTGTGGACTGTAGGCTCTACATTAGTAGAATGTTTCCAAATGAGTATTTGCTTTTGGAGGAGAGGCTGGCTCATTTGCAGAGAGAGTGTGTCTTGCCTCATTGATTTAGCAGTTGTCTGAGATTTCCCTCGCCAGGAAAAAAAACCCAAAACAAAACAAACGGCAGCACTGGCGTGAGGCAAACCCCCTGTCAGAGCTGGCAGAGCCAAATTTCTTCCTGATTAGTGGGAATCTGTCACACATCATACACATACACACACACACACACAGCAGGTTACGCCCGCTCTCATATAGCCGCACGCACACACACCCACGCACACAGAATCCACGGGGACCCGTAGTTCCGGCTAGCCAAGACAAGACAGAAAGTCTTGGAAATTAACATCCACACACGACACCAATTAGAGACTGGGAGAGTTCCCTCTGTAAACACACAGCTCATCTGCTGCTCAAAGAACACACACACACACACTCACACATACACATACACACACACATAGGCACACACCACACACAGAGATAGCCAGTATTTCATTCCCCTCTAGAGGTTTGTACTGCAGAGTTGGTGGGTTGTGTGGATTGCAGATAATGAAGTGCATGCATGTGTGTGTGTTTGTGTGTGTGCGTGTGTGTGTGTGTGTGTGTGCATGCGTTAACCCATGTGCTCAATCTGTCAGTGCCTATGTACCACGGTGATGGTGTCGGGGACAGTCATAGGGACAGATGAGGGAACAGGAGGCGACACCGTCCTACTTGAGGCTGAGCAGTGACAGACACACACTCATCAGGGAACATGTAATCTCATCAGCGAGACGCAGCGGCCGATGCTGGACGCTGGGAAATCGATGCGCGAAAAGCTCCGCTGCAGGACGGCGACGTGAATGGCGGCCTACCAGTTACGCTGCAATCTGTTTATATTTTCTCATCAAAAACTCCCAGTGGGCCGAATTCACAGGTCAGCGCAAACAGAGAATGGAGATGAAGCACAATTTAAGAAGCAGGAGTTGATTATTTACAGTCTACTCGCAGGGCTCAGTCTACCCAAAAGTGTGTGTGTGTGTGTGTGTGTACATCTGTCTCGTGCAAGGTTTGGACTTGATTTCCAAATACAGTCGGCAAACAAACAGAAAGGCCTGCACTGCTGCACAAAAAAATATTCTTAATGAGGCATATTTACGATTTGCTGGTGAAATAGCTGTTGAGTTGTGTAAAATAAATTTTGCAACCATTATTTCGGGAGTAGTTTTGCCTGATCAAGAGGAGCTTCCTGTTTATGTTAGAAGGAAGTGAAATCCGTATCAGTGTCTAAATGGTTCCATGGCAGATTTTGAGGAGGCCCTATGTAACATGAGGAGAGGACTTTGAGCTGTAATGGGGAGCTTCTGCAAAGAAAATCAAAGAGACTTTCTTGAAGCAGTTTTGAGGTTAAGCAGCCGAACATTCATTTGAGTAGTTTTATCTCGTGAACAAACCAGATCAAAAAGTAGTTTTATTTTTCTCCATTCCCTTTTTCCCTTTTTCTTCTGTGATGACTTTTTCATGATGAGCATGCACACATCACATATTTGTAAAACTGTTTTCATTTTTCTTTTTGGACCTTGGAAATCTCCGACGAAATGCATTTCAAAATATGGCAGTATGTGTCTCTATGTGCATGTTTTTAGCCTTTTGCTCTCCTTTTGCGCTGTAGTAATAATAATAAAAAAAAACATCATTATATATTTCAAGTGACAGACAAGCAAGCCAAACTCGTACCTTTATCAGACTTTTCCTTGGACATCTCACAAGGCTTTTCATCCAGCTGGGGCTTGTATTGGCAGATGCAGCACCTTAAATGTCAAGCATAAAAATGTTTTACAGTTATCAAACCACCTCTTCCTGTACTGCTGTGACATTAAAGGCTTTAAGCCTGAGTGATTTAAGATGAAGTGGGAATTCACTGTAACAGCGTCTGGTTATTGAAATATTAGCAGAAAAAAAAGCTGTTTGCTTGAAATGCTGTTGGAAGTCAACAGCGAGAGAACCCTTCTGTAGAATAATCACGCTCCCCTTTATACAGTATAAATTATACGGTCAAGAAACATGGCATTCTTCAGATTAATCGTTTTCGTCCCCTTTCACTCCCACTAACATTTCTAACAAATGCAAACAATGTCTGCGCCCAGCATTTCGAATACCAAAGCGCCGACACAAGTGCCACTTAGCGCGGGCTGAATGGGCTCTCGGTTCACAATAAATCAGACAGGCCTCTTGAAAACCAAAACTGTCCCATTTAATCTCTGGAAGGTGTACTGCCTCCATTGAGCTCCATCAGATAAGTTAATGCACTGAAAAATATTTGGACTGCCGAAAAGCTCCAGGAATGGGAGTGCATATCTGTAATCTCCCTGAGCCTCCCTGTTTCTCAGGTTTATTTACCCGGAGCGACACTGTAGCTTGTCCCTGGGGTTTCCCACGTTGTCCTCGGCGGGGAGAAAAGACACGGTGCCTTCATAGTACTTGTGGGTCAGAAACGTTTTCGCTCCTGAAAGAAAAAAACACTTGTGAGGACCGGGGAATACATGGCAATATATCTTGTTTTTGTGTTTAATTTACCCTTAATTATACCTGGGAAGTTAATTACGAACAAGATCTCATTACAGTCACAGCCCGGATTACAATTTGTGCGGCTGTTTTTTCTTTCTTTAGGCTGCTGTAGGTGTAACCAAATTACATTTCAGCAATCATTTCAGCAGAGTTAATACACAACGCCGGTGTATAGATAAGATGAGATACCATGTTGTTGTCCAAAATAGTGTCTAAATCCATGTTGATGAGGAATAAACGTGGCATTTAGTAGCCAGTGTTAATATTTAGTACACTGCTTGATTTCAGTTCTCAGCCAGAGCAATATTAAACTAATGTATTTCCACATGTATTTTCAGCTTCAGGACTTTCTTTATCTGTACACAAAGAGTTGGCTCACAGCTAATGTTGCCCTGTTTCATAACTTGCATCATGTGGGGGATGCCTTTGTTTAAAGCACCTTACAGTACAATGAGCGCGTGCATTCATTATGCATGGCCCCGGCAGGAATGGAAATCACAACCCTGGCGGTGTTACTGTGCTACATCTCGCCACTGAGCTACATGGGGGCTTGCACTGAATCTGTAAGCTGCAGGCTCTGTATTAGAATTATATCACTAATCCTACAAAATCTGGGCCCAGAGCAAGGCTTGCAAGCACATGGATAAAGCCAGGGTTACCCCACCTTAAAATGTGCCGAGTGTGAAGTCAGTGAGCTCTGAGTACAGTCGGCTGAAGGTCAAGGAAGAGGTGAGTGTGTGTAGCTGGGCATGCGCAGAAAAGGGACTGGAAACACACAGAGGACACACTTGAAAAATTACGGCCTTCAAACCTGACAGGTCGTATCTGGCGGGCCCCATCCACCTCTTCCTCTCGCTGTCCGTCAACACGTCTCCATAGAAACCGTAACCAAGCAGCGAGACGGAGTATCTGAGGAAAGTGTTGCTGTTGTGGACTGAACATACGTCCATCGGCTGGCAGTCTCCTGCAAGACACACCCGACCCGAGTCATGAGCCAATCACACTCCGGGTGTCAGCTTCATTACCACAGTATGTCAATCATATATTTAATTATTATTATATTTATTCAGTCTACAAGTTGCTGGCTCTTGATGATTTTTTTTTTTTTTTTTCCCCAGGACGAAGTTGTTATGAAACATTACGTCATAATGTTGCAACTCTCAGGGTATGAGATACCGTCCTTAACTGATCTCACTGGGGTTTCAGCCCCCCAGTCATTTTTTGAGATGTCAAAAAAAATATGAGAGGTCATGAAAGTAGATTCTGTGTTTCAGTTCCTGCCGGGAGTAAAGCAAGACAAGTAAAATACAGGCTGTAACGCACCGTGTGGCTCATGTGAAGGATGTAGTTATTCGATTTGAGTGCAGATTTTGGTTCTGAGGTGTTGAACAGAAGCTCTTGTAGCAGTAGCCAATGTGTTGCTGTCACTGAACTGGTTATTTATTGTCATAGTAATATGCCTATTATAGTATTTGTAAACAATGTTGCCTAATTTTTCTCTTTCTTCTTTCTGTCTCAGTCACTTAATAGGCCCTTCAACTCTGAAGCAGGTTTCCAGCTTCTGTCCAAATGGCTAAATTGGTTTCAAATTTCAAAAAACCTGACTTCAGTACATTTACTTTATATTTTTATGTACTTCTGTCTTTATCTTGGCCTTGTAGAGTACGTTGTCAGTTCTGGTTCTGAAAAAGTACTACATATGTAAAATGATGCTAACATCCAATCAGCCGCCACAATCAGACATCATTAAGTGCAAGATGGCATCCGCGGTCCCGGCGCTGTAATCTGAGAGAAAAACGCATAATGAATGCCTGCCCTAAGTGAACCAGGTGATTTTATGGCTGTTACAGGCTTGGATGTCGGATTCCTAGGCAACACTGATAACAATTTTAAAGACGGTGTGCTATCCGAGACGGTACGATAACAGAGAGCTGCTGCCGTGAGCACTGAGTCAGAGATGTACTGCTGTACTTCATGATAACTACATGTTGTCTGAGTTCAGGCTGACATGTACTCACCCACTATGATGTGTAAAGCAGACGTCACCGGGTCATTCGTACCCACTGAGGCAAAGCAGACGCAATCAGTTGACCCTGTTGGAGATGAGATACGTACGTCAAAGGTCAGCCACTGTAACCAAGGTGACAACATCATGTGAAAGTCTCGCTGCGACTATGAGATGAGAAATTACTTTTCAACATTGTTGGCTATTTTTCCTTTGTCAAAGCAGACACTCATTTAAAGGAGCAGTTCACCCAAAAGACAGCAAAATATTTTTCCAGTGTATCCATCCAGATAGTGAATGGTGTGATTTGATGAGGTTTCCAGTATGCTCCATCTCCCTTCATCCCAATATACTGGGGATGGATAGTTATGGGAAAAAATCAACAGCAACAGCTCTTTTCAAAGACAAAGACACAGATACTTAAATAATTCCTCAACCACTAGGGCCAAACAGTTTAATTTCCTGATTTTTAATGAGTTTTCTGGAATGATACAGGGAAGAGCATGGTGAACTGGAAACCTCACCAAATCAAAGAAACTATGCGGATGGATAGATTGTACTATGGGTATGTGGGAAAATATTTTTTGTATGTGCCTGGGTGAACTGTTCCTCAAAAAAAAAGAAAAAAAAATTCTTTGCACTCCCTCCAAGCACTTGTAAATGAGGTTACGACCCGCCCTCATATCCTGTTTCAGCAAGAAATATGTCAAATTAAGGAAGCAGGGTGCTCTCAAAGTGCCATTTCATTGTGACTTTAACATCTTTTTATCTCATTTAATGCCCGGCTTTTGAATTAGACCCTGTCCATCACGCACTCAAGCGCCGGACTCAGGAGTTTGATCCCTGACAGCAGTGACCATAAATTCAAGCCATAGTCCTCGTTAGCGCGGCTGGCATGGTGTTGATGCACAGTTTGCTTCACTGATAAATGCCTTTTGACTCCTGCGCTGCAATCTTAGTCAGATCAAATCAAGCAAAAAAAAAAAAAAAAAAAGGTTTGGATCAGAGTTTAGATGCTTTGAAAGCTGCAAGCAAGTACAAAAAAAAAGAAAAATCCAGCTGAATGCTTTTATTAGGCAGAAGTAAGGAGACGTTTCAGTCATAAAGTTAACTAATCGGATAGCTCTGGGACCAGGGCTATCATCGACACTCCTCAGCCAACAAATGAAGGATAAGAGGCATCCTTCGCCTTGAGAGAAATGTTCAGTTTGACGTTAAATATCTCAACTTGAGAGGTAATAAGGCTCCATCTATCTCTCTCTCTGTGCCACATGGCATAATTTCAGACCTATCTGCCACATTGATCATCTTCATCTGGGGAAATGGACCACTGCCACCAGAAACAGAAAGAGAGAGAGAGAGGGAGAGGGAGAGAAAGAAAGAAATGTGACTAGTGATGTTTTGAGCTGGCTCGCAGAAGCGTGACAGAGGGGATTCTGGGTAGATCAGACCTGTCATTCAGTAGTGGACACAGATGAGTATGAAGAAGAGCTCTCTCTCTCAATCTGTCTCTCTCTCTCTCTCTTTTAACTTTCTGTCTTGCACTCTGTCTATGAATATCACTCTTCTTTCCTCACTTCTTCCCATCCAAGCTTCATAATCACATCCAAAACGCTTTCCAATTGCTCTTGACAGCCCTGGACTGCCAGCTATTTCGCTGAGTATGAAAACATTGACATATGCCATCTGACTCTTCTAAAGCAACTCAGTAAAAAGCCAACTGAATCTGAATGGATTTAAGTGGCACACACAGATGTCTTCAGACGTCCCATTTCTTATTCCCCTTAACAGTTATTCGCTCACGATGGTCTGTTGGGATATTCAGAGCACAGAGAGAGGATAACCTGTCACAAGTCATATCCTCAGTGGAGAAGCTCGTGTTTTTATCTGCATCCTTCCCACAAGTATCTAAGCAGTGAGATCTTCTTTGCAGCGAGATCGTCTTTATCTCACGGCGACAATGGAGTCAAGATGCTCTTTGGCAAGGGTGTTTTTGCCGTTTGAACGAGTGCACGAGAGGTTTCTAAGCCCAAATAGACCAGGAACAAATGCAGCATATTTAAAATGTATTAATGCAACCATTATACATTTTTACATTGCTGTTTTAAATCAACCAAGAAAGAATCCTCTTGCTTTTGCAACAAAACAATTTCCTGGAGATTCACTTTTTATGTGTCAGGATTACGGCGAGTAATTTCCTACAGCGGCTAATTAACTGACTTAACACTTCAGGCTAGACTGGCTAAACCCAGCGGAATAGGGTTACCAGTGACAGCCAGTACATTTACGTTGATGAAAGCTTTGTGATAAGACCCTAAATGAGTTCACCACTCTTCATTTTGAACCTCAGCATGTCGGCTTTGATACCGCATTTCCGTAAGCCTGATAGCAGTATTGACCGTTACAAAGATCCGGTCCTGACAAAGAATTTAATCAATCACGCCCACGGGAAGACGTGCCCTTTGCACTGGCACAAGCGCATGTCTGCACGCCACCGCAGTTGACAGGCATTGCAACTAAGCCGCATTTTCACAAATTGCAGACCAGTGCTTTCTCACTGACAGCTCAATGCCTGCTATTCCCGAGCAAAAGCATGCGCGCCAAGATGTCAGAGACGTACTTTAAACTTTTCTTGGACGAATGGAAAAGACCTGGCAGCCTGGGCTGATTTAAAAAAAAAAAAAAAAAGTGGAACAGGAGTAAAGTGCTGGGGACAAAGTAGTCACTGGAGTGATTGTTTAAGTAAAAAAAAATCTTGTTGACGAAAACCAAAGCACCTTTAACTTTTATTTATTGAATCACTGGGGAGCTTATCAGAGTAGTCACTGATTTTTCACTGACATCTAGGTAGCAGTGTGATGACAAGTTTACCCAAAAACATTACCAAATGAATTAATTTTATTTGAATGCCTTACATCCAGCCCTATATAGACTTAAAAGACACTGTCAAACAATACAGGTGTGAGTGTGATGCCACATTGCACATTAAATAATCACTATCCAAAATATATAGACAAAATAACACATGTTCAATCAAAGAGCACATCCTTACAGCATAAACAAATAGATGTGAAAGTACAAAAATAACTCAAAACAAAGCAACCAAATCCCAAACTTAACTGCGTGCTTCTTTTTTAGTGCTGCAGTCGATTAGTCAATTGTCAGAAAATTAATCGAGGGTCCCAACCCGACAGGGAGGAATTAAGTCTTTAGCCCTCACACAGCACAAGCTCATCTGTGCTGACTGTCTGGGGCGATGGCTTTAAACAGGCGTTATCTTGTTCTGGATGTGAAAAATCAGCTGCTGGAGCCAAATCATGGCTTATAATTGGCCCTAAAAGCCGTGTAGTGTGTCTCCAGCCTACATGAGAACCCCTCTCCCATCATTATCAACCTGTGCACCGAACAGCACAGATATTGCACTTCATGTACTGTATTTCTACTCATGAAAATTATAGTGATTTCAAAATGTCACCCAGTATGTTTCCATTAAAGAAATGATTGACTTCGTAAGCCCCTAGTGGGACCCCATCCCCTGTTGCCATAGAGATTCTGTTCTGTAACTTGGCAACTGGGAGATCAGGAGACGTGTGTGTGCATGTGTGTGTGGAGGAACTTAATAACTCATGCACCAGTGGCTATACAAGTCTTTTATTTTGAAACTCTGACAATTCTGTTGAGTTTACAATTTAGGGAAAAGCCGGACATCCACTGCACACTACCTTTAAACCCCCTAATCCTGACAAACCACTTGTGACGGTGAACAGGACTAGGAAAGCAAAATAGCCAGCCAGACTTTCCTTAGTGTATCATTTCTATTGAACAATTGGAGGATCAGTGTTGCACATTACAGTACCTGTCCAAGTATATTTAAAAGAAAGAAAAAAAAACAGCCTTCGGATACTCTTACACCATGGGAGGCCCAACACAGTTTGTTGGAGTTCTTTTTTTAATAAAGTATTGTGAATGACTTTTTGTGTGCCCACACTCCTTCAACCTGCCTTGTCTGCTTCCACTTTGGTTAGTGATTTCTGTCCATTTCCCACAGCAACTTTCCACAGCCCCCCAAAGAAGGTGTGTGAACTTGTTGCACTCAGCTCTTGGCTATATGTGTACTGTAGGTGGATAGAGCAATGGCAATATCGAAAGTGGAGCTTTTCCAGTTGAGAAATGAGGCTCTCAAAAGGACTGAAACTAAAACTTCACGTTACCCGCTGAGTTTTAGTATAGCCGAAAATGATCTGCAATGGCATCAAAGTTTGACCACCCAAAGGAACAAGAAAATATTCCACATAAACAACAAAATGGGCCCAAAAATTCAATGTGCATTGCCAATAGCCATTGTTATTTATTTATTTATTTATTTACAGTATTTAAATGTTTCCTTCAATATATTTTTATTGCAGTATAGTTCCTTTTCTGTCTTATATGATGTTTTTTGCATGGCAACACTTTCATTTTTCACATGACTGATGCATTACGTTTCATGTATGCACCATTTAGATCTTAATGAAAGCCGCAATGTGACACACAGTGTTCAATTTAAACCAAACGGCCACATGTGTCGCTCTGACTCCAAACCCTAATTATTTTCTGGGTGGCATCACAGGAAAGCCCCACCTGCAGGAATGATTCCTATGCGCAGAGAGCACGGCACCAGGTCTGCGTCTGGTTGGCTCTGGTCCACACCGTGGTCAGTCTGGGTCCTGGTGACCAGCCCGTGCAAGATCTCACTGAACATCCCATCTCCACCCACACACACCACCCTGAACACAGACACACAACATCAACAACCTGGGTCTATGTACAGGGTGTACATAGTATGAGATACATAAGCATAAACACACACATGAAATACACTGTGACTTTAACATGCGCAAATATAGTGATTCAGTATTGAAAACAAAAACACTCATTTGTAAAAACAGCAGCGGTGTGTGAAAAAGCCCCACTTAAGAAGCAAACAGCACAAATGCAGTCAGTTCTGCTGCACGGTGGTGCGCCGCTCCAAGTCCAACTGCACAGTAGTAAACTTTAAGGATTTGTTGACATTTTGCATATCATCACTGCTGGCTAAAAACCTCTAACTAAGAAAACTAAAAAAGCTTAGCATTTTTGAGTTAATCCAATGAGTTTGGAAAAGGGTTTCATAAGCCCAAGAATCCAAAGAGTTTCCTCAGTCCACAGTGAACTATGTAAACTTTAAATTGAACTGAAAACATGAAAACAATCAAAATTGGATTTTCACAAAGCAATAGTGATATTAAGATCTATCCACAAGCTATAAAGAGTAGGCTTGTGTCACATTAGAGGACAGTTGCAGCCATTGGGCAAATGGCTATTGGGTAGTTGCCACATGCAGTAATGAGTTTAATGGCGTGTTTTGTAATTACGTGCTCACTGATGGGAACACTAACTCTATGTTCAAAAGCCTTGACACTAAATGTAGCAGGTCAAAAAGGTCTGTGAAACCCTTCAGTGGTTATATATAGGACCATCACACTGTGCCACCCAGCATTGCAGCTTTCTGAAATCTATATACAAAACCTCAGAGAAATGGACCTATAAATCATATGCACTGCAGAGTAAAGGCACAATGGACTCTAACCCGGCTCTGCTGGACCTACCATCTGATGAATAGAAGCTTGAGTCAATTGGGCACTCGGCAGGAAAAACTTTTCATGTTATTGATGGCCTTGATGTTGGCATCCAAGTCCACTTACTTTCACAAGCTCCCTTTGCTCGCAGACGTGAGCAGCATTTCTGTACACTGGCTGTGGTCGAAAACAAAATCTGAACCTGTCCTGGTCATCTAGAAATTTTAGATTACTCTCACTGTTAGTGATTCTGGAATCTGAAATGTGAAGGGGTTATGTTAGGTTTTAAACACATAAAAGATTTTTGCAAACACTAAAGGTTTTACTAAATGTAATTATCTAAGCGTCCGTGACCCTAACCATGATTATAACCATGATTATGATCTGACAGAGCCTCACACCAAATGCCTAATGTGAGAAATTAGATGCAAAAGGGCACGTGACCAAAAATCTTGACAGCCTTTTTGTGAACAGTCAGTTGCACCAATCACCAAGCAATATATAGAGAAGACCTCGTGCCTGGAAGTTGTAAGCAGCAGCCACCTTGCTGAAACACTCACCCGTCATATTTCTCTAAATTGGCCTCAGTTTTCAAGTGGTCTCTGGCATGATTGGCACGCTCCGTAACTATGGAAACAAATCATACGACGACTGTTAGTACAAGCTCAAATGGAACAGAATGCACAGACAAAATGGCTAAGCTCTTCCAGCCTTGGCTGGTGTAGCAAACACACTATTACTGGTATTTGAAATAAGTGACCTGGAAAAGTGGTGCACTTTTGAAACTAGGCCGATACACAGTCATTGGAACCAGTCATATAGATTAATGTTCGGAGAGAGCATAGGCACACTGGTACAAAACAACCTAATTCCGCTATTGTATATCAGCCCGAGAAATGAGCCTTACATCCACAAAAGCTATATTTCAACGGTAAAATCTGTCCACACAGCTGCAAACCTGCAATTCACCGTAGTTTTAGGGGCCCAGAGTGAATTGCATTCACACCTATGGACGTCAATACCCCAGACAATGTGCAGCTGTAGCAAACACTTATTGAATAATAGATGTGTTTGGATTCCCGTGCTTATCAACTATCACAGCTTCCATTACGGTGGTGGCGTGATTAATGGCACTATATCCCAAATCATATCCCTGCAAGCCTCTTTGGACCCTGCACGAGGCCAAGGTGCCAGTGGAGATCTATATACCGGCCAACAATGCTAATTTTTTATTTAAATGTTAAGGCACATTACTGACAGGGACTCACCGATCACGTCGGCCAAGATGGAGGCACGGTGAAACAGCGGGGCCACCTTCTGCTCATAAATCCGCTTCCCACGCCGCTTTCCCCCGTAAGGATTGATGTACACCAGCAAGCTCTTCGGTCGGTCGCCTGCAAAGTAAGACAATCATTAAAATGGCGCAGTGTTTACCTTTTCTTCAAATATGTAACTGACAGCAGCTTGATGAAGTTTTCATTAACCAACGAACTTTCTAGAACACCTCCATCAAACTGATTAGTCACCAAAACACACGGCTGGAGAAATAAATGATGTGTCTGCAGACTATGGGAGGAGTGTGTGAGAATTCAAAGGTACTGCATCATTCGGCGATAACCCTACAAAGCGCTTCTATGGAGAATACTAAATGGCTTGTTTATGGCCGTTGCGGAAGACTGCGTTCAGGAGAACAAACTGAGATACAGCAGCTGCTCAACTTGAAAATGAATGGTCAGCAACCAAGTGCTAAATGAGCACAAAAGAAATACAGGGTGTGATATTGTCTGGCAATAAGACAGGAGTTCCATTAGATTACATAAATAGATTGTCAATGGGTGATATAAAAGTGTACTGTGGAGGACAGTAATACTATTGAAGACACCAGGGCTGGATTAGTCTTCACAATGGATGCAGTTAATTTCCTGGAACTGATTCATCCTGCCTGGCAAAATGGAGCCAAACGCATTGTCTCAAATGGGTTAAACCCATCTTACAATCCAATTTCCATGTGATGAACACACACCGAGGACCGGCCCTTGCACTTAACCCGGCCCCGTTGCGCGATCTTTTGACTTTACGTCTAGTTAATGTTCACATTCTCCTACTGTCATATTTGCAGTGCCTCCGTACAGCGCACTTTTATAGACTCTCATGCTGGTTAATAATAATAATGTGATACTTTATTGATCCCCGCAGAGAAATGATCTTTTGCCTGTCCCACTCAGAGGGAAGTCAGAGAGCAGAACGGCACTTCTGGAGCTGATAGGGATTCAGTGTCCTGCTCAAGGACACTTTAGCAGGGAAAATGCATTCTCAAACCCAGGTTTTCCTGTTGAACCATGGCCTCACTATTGACTAAGGGACCCAATCTGTGTACATTTAACTTCAATTGTGTATATTTTAAGCACATATCTTGTGTTGCATGGTGCAATTTTATTACCACGTGCAGCTTTCACAGAGGACGCAATAACCTCACCCTCTCTTCTCTAGAAACACATTTTTTTCCCATTGGATTGCACCACACATGAACAAAATTTTAACACCGTGCAAAGCGTGCAAAGCATGCAAAGCGAAGATGTTGCATCCACTTGGGCGCCCTTCCATGCAAAGTTCATCTTGGTTATATTTTTGTGCCACATATTGTGATGAAATGCTTCTGCAATAGAAACCAAAAGGGAAGCAGCCAGCCAGGAAAGGAATGGAAATCAATGAAAAACTGACTCTAGTGGTATCACAATTTCACAAATTATACATCACCAATGTAAAGTTGAATCGGCACCTCGATGAAAAGGTTTGCCATGGAAACATAACCAACCAGATATTTAAAAATACATGGACATTAGTGAACTATGACTTTTGATATATTTTCAGCTGCTATATGTATCTTCTAAATCCAGACCACTGGCTAAGTGCCACTCAGTGTGAAACAGCCATTACTACCTTCTTGTGTATAGATGTTCCATGCAGTTACACTTCCTTTTTTAACTACTTAAAAAATGTTTGTAAACATTTTAAAAAGTGATATTTATAGAAACCTTTATTTTCTCGTCATTTACTTCCTGGATTTGACTCTGTGACCATGTATTAGTAATTTAATAGATAAGCTCCTGCCAGTACTTAAATCTGCTTTGAATGTATTGCTGTCATCTTGTAATGTCTAAAGGAAGGTCTGCAGACTGAAATGTCGACATATTTAATAACTACAGGCAAGTATTCTGTCTCTTCTCTTTTTTAGTGTGCAACAACTGGCCAAGATAAATTCCCAGCAGATGTAAATGTACCTGGCAATTAAAGTACCCCTTCAGCCATTTATTAAACTGCTAAAAAAAAATCATCTCTGTTCATCAATATTACATATTTGGAATTTTTTCTTCCATGAAAAAACATCTCCGCATGCCTTAAAAAGGCTTAAATGCAGCTCTAAACCTTGCTCTCATTAAGAGTGTGCGGATCTATGAATATGCAAATACTCCCCTGCCTGCTCACACACCAGCTCATAACTTCATAATCTAACCATCTACAAAAAAATTACCTTTTCAGCAAATCTCTTAGTTATGTTAATATTGTTCATGTGAAGCAGCCATTTGGTGTTGGTCTTGTTTATTTTTTGAAAATGAAACACTCGTGGCACAGCTCTGAGTAGATTCAACCAGGAAATGCTCATAGTGACACATGAAACTAGCTGATGACCATCTCAATTTTTTTTTCAGCGAATCTCTTAGTTACACTAATATTGCTCATGTGAAGCAGCCATTTCAAGTTTGCACTGCTGATTTAAATAAATAAAGAAATAAAGAAACAAAATAAAACACGAGCAGCACCAGCCCTGTGATCGGCAGGGCACAGACCTTGCCTGTCCAAACCCACTGATGCATTGAATTCATATTGATCTTGTCCTCGGTGCACTGCAGTTTCAAAGAGGAAAAACTCAGACGTGACATTCACTACTTACTTCGCTCCATATATGTCTTGTAGCACATGAAAAACACCACATGCACATGTTAACAAGGTTAAAAACTTGATTTTCATCTCAGGGGGTCTTTAAACTAACTCTGCCCAAGAAATTCTAGTAAGTAAAGTAAATTATTAAGCAGTACATACTGAGTAATGACAGCTGCTCATTGATGGCTTGGATCCACTGCTGAGAGAGCGCCTGACTGCTGCAGTGGAAGGTGATATCACAACACCGCCAGCGGTGCTGCCTTGTCCTCCTCACATAGGAAACTGTGAAGAAAGAAACAAAGGAAGAAAATAGAGTGAGTGAATTACAGAAGGACCTAAGTATGGCATAAAGCACCTACAGTGCCATGAAGGATTACAGTACATTTTTGTCTCAAGTGCCCTCGGTGGCAATGAAAGCTGTAACCCTGGTAGTGTTAGTGCACATATTCTACAAAAGGAGCCTTTATGGGCCTAGCAGAAAGTGCACGCTGTGAAGTTACAAGGAAAAAAGTTGGAAAGACCTCCTAATCTTTTTTAATACATGAGAGAGAGAGAGAGCGAGAGTGAGAGAGAATATAACACATGAGGCTAAAGTGCTCTTTTGGTGCATTCCCATTACAGATTACATTTAATGCCGTCTCTCTTTACACAAAGCTGTTATAGGAGGTTACTGATGCATCTGACCCACAGTTGATTTTTTTGTAAACATGTGAGGCTGGTGAAAAGGGGGCTTAAAAATAACCCCCTCTCTGACCCACCTCATTACCTGCGAGAGAAAAGCAGGCCTGACCCGGTATTTGTTCTGTGCAAAGCAAAGCCTCAGAAAAGTCTGCACAAATGCAGTGGTAACCATGGTAACCATTTCACGCTATAGTAAGTGTTCTGTCACCTGTGCATAAGGTGGCGTGAAAGTTGATTTTAAGTGAAAAACGGTGGCAAAAAGTCAACTGTTTGCGACGTGAGGTGAGGGGAAACTGTAAAAATTAAGGTTTATAGAATTTTTTTTTTTTTTTTTCAATTCGGGCAAGCAAAAGTATATTTATATTATATACACAGCACATTAATGAAAGAAGCTTGAATTTATCAGACCTATTTAGGGGGTTAGTTTTGAAACAATATCATATCATCTGTGAAATACAGTTCACATGTCTGTCCCTCCTGTAGTGTGAAGATGATCTTACAAAATTAAAAAAAAGCTTATGAAAACAGCAAATTAGTAATTCTGTCCTGGCTCTGTCATGGTCAGATCGGCTGTGGAAACTCAGCTTTGTGATTTATTTGAGGCAACTCATAAACAGTGAACAGGGATTGCTCCTGTGTTTCGCTCAAGGACAATAAGAGGACACATGCCTCTTTTGCAGAAGTGGAAAATTACAAAGTATATTCACTCAAGGACTGTACTTTAGTTCAGTTTTGAGGTGCTGGCACTTAATAGTATTGTAACTAAATATTTCCATTTGGTGAAAATTTGTACTGTTGCATGCATACACATGCACTACATTTCAGAGAGAACCACATTTATCTGAAAGCTTCAATAATTAAACGCTGAAAGAAACAATTTTTCACTATGATTACTTTTACTGCTGATAAATCTCTACTTAACCAACAGTTTGAATGCAGGGCTATATTTACATATTCATATTCAACAGGTTTGAATGGAAAATATTTTCCCCATTATGGCAGTGAAGGACAAGATGGCTGCCGGGAATCTGTTGTGCACTTGTGTATTTACAAAACTAATACAACAACACTGAGGACACATGCCTGTTTGATAATGCATGCTGTACTCCGGCCCTGACTTGGCTGGTTCAATTCACAGTGTCTTGTAAGAGCATGCAAGCTGGGTATACAACTTTATGCATGACACAATAATAAAATATCATTCAGTCATTCATTCATATGTTATGCTGTTTCTACTCAAATAAAGGACTTGAGGACTTTTCCTGCCAGTGCTGCTCTTGGACACATGGCGGTTGTTGCAGAGACTGAACCTTCAACTGTTCCATTACATTACAGTCTCTTGAAGCTGCTGCATTGACTTACACAAACTTTTTGACAGAGACTAGGAAACTGTGCTAAAAGTCAACAGTAGAAAGACGCTATCGCAGGGAATTCCTCAACTCCATGCAGGAGATAAAAACACACAGCTGCACAAAGCCTCTGTTGGTGATTTCCCATCCCACTACACCGGTCTCTTTCTAACCGTGTGCCACCCACTGCTTACCGTCAGAAAACTGAATCACTGTGAATGACACACCTCTAGTGTCTGACTTGAGCTGTTTGGGTTTTCTTGCACCTTTGACATACTTTATCCATTCACTTGTTTTGCACTGAATATGCAATGCAAACGTCACTTCTTGCACATAAACTGGTATTTATAAAAACGGTATGTACGCACTGCACTCATTCTTTAGATCTGAGGGTGATGTGATGAGATGGAGATTAAATATAAGGTGAGACAGATTTTTTTTTAGCACAACATTGTTTGTTTAGGTTGTTAAGCAGATGCTTGTATACTGTTTTTTTGTCCCCACGGGGATTTATTAAAATATCAATCAAAGGCACATTTGTTTAGGGAAAACTGATTAATTACTTTTGTGTGATCAGCTTTTATCATTCTTTTCTTTTACAGTAAGTCAGTCAACATTTTGCTTAGATATGAGTGCTACAAACTAAATGATATATTGATATATTTCTGAGATATCACTTTTTTTAAGACAGCTGTTGGAGAACCTCTGTGCAACACAATCGGTTAAACTTTTTATTCCCTGCTTGTTTAACTGACAGGTGGAAAGACCGGTGGAGCAGGCGGCAATTTGAAATAAAAATGTCTGATTGTGTCTGCATACATTTAATGCTAATTGTGGGAGTGGAAAATTGGCTCATGCACATACGCCCAGTTCCTCAGTGGCTTACATTAATAAAAGAGAACCATGCATACGCACGGCATTATAAATCTGACGAAAAGAATACATATTTCTGCATTTTTTTTTTCTGGCAGTTTTAGCCATGAATCTACACAGAGTTTTATGCATGTGGCCCCTGAGCTGGCAGTGGATCCTGGTGTTGAATATGAAAGGGTACACAGTAAAGTTTCCATCAATCATCTTTTGTGCTGCTCTCTAAGGTTGAAAAATTTCAGGCATGTTGCATTTCTGGCTCCACCTGATCACTTATGTCACAGCGGGTACTTTGTCATGGCACCTCATGAAAAATACCTGCCGTGATTTCACCGATTGGGTGTGGCCAGAAGTGCAACATGCCTGACAAGCTTCAACCCCCCAGAGTGACGAGCAGTGCAGCAAAAGTTTTCTGCTATAGTCACTCTAGCAGCAGTTCAAGAAGTTAAAGAAGTCAGTGGGGGAAAGAAAAAAAAAAAAAAAAACAGAGCTCTGGTGTTAAGCAATATACAAAAAAAAAAAATAGAGGTGGAGGCACCCGCTTCACTGCTGGGAACTTTCCTGAAATATTTACATTGAGGGCCTATATAGTGGCAAAAACTCACACGCTAAGCACTTTGACAGCAAATTCACTTGCTAAGCATTTCAAAGTCAAATTATCCTACTAAGCATTTTCTTCATCAGACAGAAAAGTGATATTAGGAGGAGCTTCTTCACTCATTATTGCTTACAGTGCCTCCTTAATAGCTGATACATCCAGGGAGCCGGGAAGGGGGCGTATCTCGGAAATCAGGATTCAAGGCAGCAGGAGATTGCAGCAGTACCAGATTTGACACACTCAAATGCAAATGTAATGCTGGTGAAAGCACAAATTAGTCACCTTGGTTGTCATTTTTGTGATTCGGGTATAATATGAGCCTGATCTTCTGACATAATCCAATAGCTCAAAACTGGACGGTAGCCCATAATTCACTGGCATGCTGCCATCTTGGACTGTCTGCTGACTCTGTTGTTAGTACCTCACCTGTGAACTGTGGAGCTGACCAAGGCTTATTTCTGGTGATTACTTGTGATTGGTGGAGCTGACTACAAACACTTGACCCGGACACATTCTCAAAGTGCAAACGACGCGGCAGGAACACAGCAGAACGGAGGAGGCAGTGACAAAAACTGGCTTCGGGCTGTGCTGTTGGACCGAACAACAGAGGCGCCATCTATTTTTTATGCATATCATCGTGAATAGTATACCTGTGAATGCATGGGGATGCAGCTTGGAGTGCTGCTGTGCTTTTTTCCGGCTCTTCCTCCCCCTGGTGTCTGTGTTCACTTTGTCCTCTTCTGTCTGCTGGACAGCGATGATCTCACACACCTGAACCACATGGCTGCCTGCTGGAGACACAAACGGCAATGATTTAATCAAGAGCACTGTCCAATAACATGGAGATGACGCTCTTTTGCAGGCACCCAGTCTGTGCTGACTCTCTGACCCTCTCACATGCACACATACAGTGTACTCACAAACCAAACAAACTACCGTAGGCAAGTGAATATATTCCCCCGCACAGACATGCACCCTAGGCACCCTTTTACCCATTAAAATCATCTTTGCTCTCCCTTCCCGCTTAAGTCTGTCGCTAAAAGTTTAATTTTTTTCCCCCAGCTGTCATAGTTGCAGCATGGCCGAGTGCGCCGCACAATGAAATTCCACACTCTGTCAAGATCATTCAGGTGGGTTGACTTTCCTTTAGAATTATAAAAAGCTTGATTCGCTGACTTACAAAGGTTATCGCCGCACTAAGGTGACTTTGCACTGGCAGCCTATCACTGATTTTACATAGAGTCAGATGAGCGGGGAGGAAAACACAGCCACGTCCCCAGACAGCTAGCAAATATTTAGAGAGGAGTTGCAGCGCCTGTTCTGGTTCCCCTGGGAACAGGATGCATGCAACTACTTTAAAATAACTTTATAGGAAAGACGCTGGCAGTGTCTGAAAGCTCTGTGCCTCAACATGAGACCTCAAGTATGGCACCAATGAACAGGTGTGTAATATTGTGTGTGTGTGTGTGTGTGTGTGTGTGTGTGTGTGTGTGTATGTAAAAGGGAGGGTCACCCTGCCTTAATGAGCTGCAAACTCACTTAAAAGAATTTCATTAGCATGAGTTTCACTGGAGAGTTTTAGTGTCCCGCGGTCTCGGCCTAAATATTGTTTCGGAAGCTTTTCCAGCCAGACAAGAATAAAACTCAAAGGGATGACATGGAATCCGCAATTTGTTTTGGTTTCCAGGTTTTTCACTAACCCTCAATCTTTTGCGAGTAAACTCAAACTGGCAGCTAAATAGGCGGTAATCAGACACAGAAAATCACTGCACTTGAAAACAGAAAATGGGAGGATAGTGAGAGGAAATGGTGGAGAAATCTTTGCCCTGTACATGTGTGCTACCCAGCAAGGGATATGGTAACTGTATAAAATAGTGGGACAACTTTCCTGTTACTATGAAATAAATTGACCAAGGGAATCCAAGTGAAGGCTATAATCCTTTATTGAGTTCACCTACTAAATCAGATTCAATCACCAAGGGGAAATGTAGATGGGAAGGAGGAGAGGAATTAAAGAGGGATTTTTTTAAGCCCCAAGACATTGACTGTGAAAAAGGCAATCTTTAAATATTCGCCGCTAGGTCTTAGTATATAGCTTCCCCTTGTTGCGTCCAATTCACAAGTGTGGATTCAAGCAAAATAGATGCCATGCTACTTACTGAGGGTATTCAAAAGTGCACTGTTGGGCTGGAGAGGGACAGTACTTCCAGCGATGAGTTTAACTGACCCCTTCAACTGTCTTACACAGATCCCAGACTCCTTCAAATTTATTCAGCTGATATGGTGAAATGAATGGGAGGGAGGCATGAAATATTATTTCTCTCCAGAGACTCTAAAGGAACAGGATTTCATTTCTTTCTCAAATAAAGATGATGCGGTGTGCAGGCATGAATAACTTTATGGCCATCGATATTCACACTTTGACAAATAGGAAGCAGAGTTATGGCTTTGCGGGTAATGGCTTTATTTCAGAAAAAAAAAATGAGGAGTTTTGTTCCAGCTTTTTTGAAGAATGGCACCTACCCTGCAAAAATGATTGTGGGCATGAAAAGTACTTAAACTCACTGATGATTGTTCCTAAAGAGTAAAACCTGCTGTAATTAAAAGACTCTTGCTTGCAGAAGAGAAATATTCAGGATCACATACATGCTTTATTCCGGCCAAATGGATATGTACATCTTTTTAACATGTAACGTGCAGAATAATGACTCGGCATTGACTTTAAGATTGAGGTCAATGTGTCACACTGATCAACAGATGAGGAAGTTTACAGAACTGCAGTTACGGGAATAACCTTTAAAAAAAAAAAAAAAAAAAAAAAAAAAAGGACGAAGTTTATTTTTTGAGCTGTTGACTCAGTCACACCTTCTCTATGCCTGCATGTGACCTGAACCCGCAGCTCTGTGTGTAAATCCCGCCCGGAAAGTACCGTAGATTCTTATCGACTTTTGCTGGCGTAATTTCATACTTTGACATGTGACTGAGGTGCAGTGATGAAGTGGATGCAGTGTGTGCACGAAAATGTTCCAAGATGTCATGAATTCGTGCCATGTTAGTATAAATAGATAAGAAGACGATAAGGAGATTGTTAAAGGTAAAATGAGGTTAATTGTTAGTGATAACTACAGGTGAGATTAATCCAGGAACTCCATTGTAAAAAGTAATTTTCGTCTCATATTCAATCTTATTTTTCTCAATAAGTCAACAATACGCCAGTGAAGTGACATAATCCCACTTGTTTCCAATGCGAATCAACTTGTCTCCAGAATTTACTCGAAACAAGCGGCATTTTTCACTTGATACTAGTGGACTGATGTGCCTTATTCTGCCTGTTTCAACAAGTTTATACTTGTTCCCAGAAAAATTCCTGAAGCATTTGCAAGACAACAAGCAAGACTGTCCCATTCAACAAGAAGATTTTTTTTAAAACTTATTTTAAGAAAAAAACACTGAATATGAGACTAAATGGCTTGTTGAGATGGATTTTTGCAGTATAAATTCAGGATAATTCAATGTAAAACTTTGCATTTATTGTCGGTTTTATTCCCACACTCACCTGGGTCTCACCAAAGTGCTCAGTGGAATATATTAGAATATCTTATCTGACATCTTGTAATTGTATTTAAAGTTCCCCGGCTTACTTTGAAGTCCGGCCAAATGGAAAATGCATGAAATCTTTCCAGTGTTAGCGTGGTAGGTGGTACAACTTCTGTCAGAGGCAAAGCATTATTGAAAAAGCCAACTGTTTTCTTTCAGTCAGTACAGAGGGAGTTGTTTGCTAACCGGCTGGACTCTCCCTTGGACAGCCCAGTCAAGCTTCCCCAGGAATCGCCGAGCACAAAGCCAACAACCCCAGTAAACTGTGTTGGGGAAGGAACTGCACACAATAGCAGACATTCCCACATTCTGGTTGCTCCAATAACCCTGCCACACACACTCTAACACATGCACACGCTCGCTCAAACGCTTACATGTGCACGCAAAGAATAATCCCATCACCACACACGCATGCACTCACACACACATACACACACACACAGCATACCCACACACAACTTCCCTGCTTTCCAGCTCAGTTCAGTCCCTAAGCTACATGCTAAGCCCTCGGCCGTACAAGGCAGATCCTCTCTGCTGTGCTCTGGCATACTTTTCTTTGTGGTTGAAAGGAATCTTATAGTACTGGCAGTCAGCCAGCGTGTACTGCCTATTCATACCAGAGTGCTCAATGTGTTGCTTTGAGCTGCAGGAGTGTGGTATCTACAGAAAGTCAGCTTTTCAGGAACTGGGAAGGGGGAAAAAAAAGGTTTATTTTGTCATGTTTGTAACTTGATCTGTGCATAAAAATCAATGCCAGCACTCCAATCTGTCAGAATTTGAGGTTCATAGTCCTCGATCTGAAGTTGTTTTTCCACCAACCCAGCACAGGTGATATGCAGGAACACTGATTATTGTGGAAGAGCGCAGGCGTCACTTAGAGTCACTTACCGCCGTCTATATCTCGCTTACACTGAATGCTTCAAGGTTTGTACATGATTCACATTCACATCTAGAACAGTAACACGAGAGATAACTAAAAGATTCATTCTTTCCAAGTAAAGAGAATGTCTCTGTTCCCTCTACAACAATAACTATTGTATTTCTGGTTTGATCTCAGGGTGCAGAGACGGCGATAAAACTCTATCAGAAATCAGATTAAAGTTCTGAGAAAGAAGGCAGCAGGAGAAAAGCTCCCTGCAGTGATGGTCCATTTTCTGAGGAATTTATCACGGATATTGTCATAATGTGAATGCTCGAGCAACAATCTATTGTAGTTACAGATATCTTTATACGCATTGTCGTTGATGTGAATGGGCCATTGCTCATTTTTTGTGATTTTCAAGTACAAGCTTTGCAGTGCAGGGACAATGCCTTAAATTAACTGCCGTTGCAGCTATCAAAGACACGGCTAACAAGAAGACACGGACGTGAAAATGAAGGTAGCGGGGGAAAATGTTTTTAGAGATTATTTCCTGATGAAAACTTCCATTCTTTCCAGTGGGTATCAGACTCACAGTAAGAAAGGTGTTACGTTTAGAGTTAGAGTCTTATTCTCATCCTATGCTTACATTGTAAAATATGAAACTGATGGCCTTGTTCATCCACTAAAAAAGCCAGAAATATTCTCTGGTCCAATGACAAGCCTCTGAAAGTGCACAGGGATGTGAAAACACTCACCTTGTGTACAATGAAATAACAATAAAACAGAGAAGCCTTGACAAAAAAAAAAAAAAAAAAATTCCTGTGATGACCTAAACCTAGTTTGAGCAATTTTCTTTTTAACAATATTTTCTCCTTCATGTGTGTCCTTATTTGACACGGCACAGCAGAAAAAGACAAGAAAATGAACCGAAAGTAGGTACTGCTCTGTTATGCTATTGTTAAAAATCGCTGCCATGGGAATAAGGCCAGCTAACAGCACAGGGGATAGGATCTGTAACCCTGGCACTAAGTGTTAGTGCCATGCTCTATTCAATAAGTGACACATAAAACCTCAGTCTGGCCATAGTAAAGCCCTACTTTATCAAATGAGCAACACAGGCAAGCCATGATTTTAGTGCTACAATCTACCCAATGAACAATCCAAGGACCTGAACCTCAAATGTTGACAGTGACAGTAATTTGCTGTAGCTACATGTAACCAGAATCACTTAAGCTAGTGGTTTTCGATCCTGGTCCTCAAGTTCTAGCCATGATCCTATTAGGGACTGACTTAATCCTGGAATGCAAGGTAAATGCAATTAACTAGCTGGTAGGATAGAAAACAGCTTTATTCTGGGTCTTGAGGACAGGGATTGAGAACCATTTATCTAAGCTATAATCATATCCTGGCTCCATAATAGAACAAAGAGGATCTTTGTGTTAATGTAATGGAGCTGAGGAGGTCAGCTAAATTTAGTTTTCTGGTAGTAATACTATCCATCAGTAATTCAAGAGCCTGGCTTTGGGTTTGCTTGATCAGTCAACCTGCTGTTTATTCTCGCAGACACATGGCCTGAGGGGTTTGGACTGATTTCCCTGCTCATCCTGATTCCCTAAAACAGCGAGGCATCCCACCTGACGAGATTCCACTGTAGCTGTTGTCATGCCATGTGCATGTAAGTGGACATTTTGTTTGCGAATTCCTCGTCACACCCTAGACGTTTCACCCAAGACACCTGGGTGTCACAGCGAATAAACCGCAGCCCTGCCATGGTGGTGCAAAGCTCTCTTCTGCACGGAGGTCAAATCAGGAGATGTGCAAGAGTTCTGGAGAAGATCACACTGTATTTGATGTTAGCTCAAAAGCAGCCGCATGCATATGTGTGTGCATATTTGAGTGTTTCTTGTGTTTGTGTGTGATATCTGTGACAGCACAGAGCGCGGCCTCACCTTCTTTTAGTCCTCTGACAGCAATAAGCTGTCATCATATTCATATTCTGCTGTTGTTCTCAGCAACCCTCCCATTACACAGTGGATCAGTATGTAATCCCTTCATTGTTACTGTGCTTTGGCGCTGACAATGTGTTAGAGGACATGCCAGCATAAGCACAATGAAAGGCTTGTGCTGTTAGGTGTGCACCCACTATTTGTGTTTGTTTATTTGCTGTTTTCTGTTTGGATTTTGCACATTGTATTTCTACATGTAGTGGCGAGTGACAGAAAAGACATGAATGGGAGAAGAAATGACAGAGGTTGTGACACTCGTGACAAACCATGATGTCGCTGGGTGATGCACCTTAACCCTAATAGATAAACATCCAAAGTTCCTGGCCTTATACTGGATAAGAAGTGATGATATCATAGCAAGTCCTATTCCACAAAAAAAAGAGTAGGACCTGACTACAGGCCCCAAAAGGGAACCCATTCAGAGTCAAATGTAAAATCACCAGATTTTTTACCTATGGGAACCCTGCTAGAATTGCCAGTGTACTAATATATTGGCTTTTCAAACATACTTTTAACCCCAGCTGAACTTGAGAAAAAGTTAAGCTTGGGTTAGGGTTATTTAGTTAAGCCAAATTTCAATAGGGTTTTGGCATAAATGTGAAATTCTAGTGGGGCGTGTGTATGCGCAAATGTTAGGCTAAACTGCAACATTTACAAAAAATTATGAGTAATCTTGTGTCCAGCAGGAGAAACATATACTCCAAGGAGAAGAAAATGTGGGAGGTAGTAGTTACACACCTCTTCATCACACACCCACGCCAATACATCATCATCCTGGCCATTGATTCAATGTGTAATCAGCTGCAGAGGTCCTATACTTTCCTCTTATTGACCCGGGTTGTAGGTAAATAACTGGGCTGATGTAATGAAAGAGGCTGCAGTGCTGCCAGTAATAGCAGCATAAACCTGCACAGTTTACCCAATCTCTCTCTCTCTGTGTCTGTCTCTCGCTCTGTCTCTTTGTCTTTTTGTGGCATTTCTTATTTTTCCCCATCTCTCCCTCTGCTGCCATCTCTCAATGTACAGACAGGGCTGTGCATTGAGCACCAGTTTTAGATTACAAAGCACAGATCTGCCTGGGTACACACTGCAGCGAGCTGTCAAACAAGACGCACAGATTTCTCCCAGGCACAATGGGTTTGTTAAGCCAAGGCTTAGGCACACATGGAGAGGAGAGGAGAGTCAAGGTGGAGGTACAGCAGGAGGACAGTCGCTAAGGATATGTGATATTGCTTTCTCACTGCTAACACTGTGTACGACAGTAAGCATAAAGTATTGTCTAACACAAGGCTCATCGCTTTCACTGGAAAATGCGAATCATTACTCTCCATTAAAAAAGGACAATACCTGTAAAACTGACTTCTCATCATGCGTCTGTCACAAATATTGGCCGCATAAATGAGTACAGAATGTGCTTTAGCAGCTTTCAAGTCTAACTAACACTAACACAACCCAATTCACTCCCATTGATGTTTAAAAAATATGAGAAATTGCTCAATGATGGACGAATACAATCACGCCTGTTGACAAGAAATCAAAAGAGAACTGGAAAGGCCCTTTACAAATAAAACTCATTTATCTAAAGTTGTTTGATTTTTGGTGATACGGCAGACATGGATTTTTACCCTTTCCACTCGAGAAAGCTTGCATCCCTCTATGAGTTACTAAAGCAGAAAATCATATAGCTTTGCTGTGCTTCATGTAACATGTGGCTTTTGATACGGGATTTTAGCACTGGGGAAATTCTCAGATGCTGATACCCTATTTTAGCCTCGGATCAACTTGATTTCCAATACCTCCAGTATCAGTATAAGTGAATCCTGGAATAGATGTATGCTATCAGTATAAGTGAATCCCTGAATATCTGAATGCAGCTCTGCCATGTGGGAAAGCAAACATCTAAACCTCCTCCTGGCCAGGGGAGATATGCGGGCTTAGACGGCCTGAGGAAGCACCACTTGCTAAGCATAGTGATTTAGAGGAACGAGAGAGGCTCTCTAAAGCGTATGCCATGATTTATTCAGGCTTTCCTTCAAGATGGGAGTGTGCATTGTATCAGTGGAGTGACTCAGGCACTATGTGGACATAGGATTTACTCTGGGCTCAGAGGCCATGCCATCTCAGCGATTGGATTTTGTGCTTGTGTGTTATGTGTAAGAATGTGTGTGTGTGTGTGTGTGTGTGTGTGTGTGTGTGTGTGTGTGCGTGTGCACGCATCTACAGACAGGCCAGGCTAGGATACACCAGATATCCTGTTCCCGACTCAGCACATCTGACTGACGGATGCTCTGATTTGACCAAATCCACTTAAATGTCAAGCAGCAACATTCACTAATGTCGTCCAAACCAAAAGAATCAAGGCTGGAGTGACGTTTATTGCTCATAAAAATTCCTCTTGGCATTTATGGCGCTGCTGTGTCAGTTTGATATCGGTGAAAATATATTAGATAAAAATGAAAAATAAAAGCTGAAGAGGACCTGTCAAATCTGAACCACATTTTTTTTTTTTTTTTTGCTTTTCTGGTACCTGTGGCCGAGGCAGATTTGTCTTTTTGAAGATGCAGCTTTAACAGATTTACCCATTTTTCATTCCTGGTTATTAATCTTGCTTCATTAAATGCGTTAAAATTTGTACCAAACAGCAGCTCGACTTCCTTCCATCATCATTTTCTTGACATAAGAGCTCAATTTTCTCCAATTTTGGAGTTTTATTGAGTAAAATATATTCTAAAAACATATTTTAAAGTGATTTTTGTGTCAACATGTTGACATCTAGTCAGCTCAAGCCACCCAGCCACCCAGCTGTCTCCATGACATTTGTCCTCAGGGACGGTGTGGCTCAAAGGGATGTCGAATTTTACAGCCTCAATCTAAAGCCAACAAAGAGAGCGGTAACTCCACAGAGGAGGAAGTGAAGGTGAGCGTGGCCTGTGATGTAAATCAACAGGTTGGAAAACACACTGAGTCCAAAAATAGCTCACTTCTTGTTTGGGTAGGCGCAGAGGCTATCAGGGAAAAATGCAGTCAGCACCAAACCCATACCTGGAGTCACTGATTAACATGGTTGAATTGAATGATAACCAAATTCTAGTCAAAGCCTGCATGCATTAAAAGAAACATGGACAGTCGCCACTTCATGCATAAAAGGAAATGCTTGCTTTAGCACTCAATGTAATACCGCTTTCTAAAAATAAACGCGAGTTGTTCCTATGTGATGTCACCTGGGGCTTGGTGTTATATTCACCAGGTGCAAAGTCTTTTATTGTTTGTGTCCTAACTCCAAGGTACACTGACCTGTTCCTTAACTCTCGCACATGCCGACCTATTCTTGTCGCAGCCAAGTTGAACACGGACTCAATAAATGGAGTTCTTTATGGCAGGTTATTATGGGGCACTTGATACCACTTTGAGGAAGGTCAATGGCTGGGTTTAAACTGAAGTGTACAGTGCCAGCCGTAATCACCGCGCTCGATATTGTACAGTAATTGCAGACCAGGGACCTCATTTAGATGAACAAACATTAGCCTCCGGGGGTTAGGAGAAGGTCTGGATTAACTGAAGGTTTTTTGACACAAAGCGCGGCGAGGGCAAAACATTACCTGAGTGCCGGCTTGAGAGCTGGGGTTACAGCAAAGAGAATTTGATCACGTCAGATAGAGACTGTGGCCTAGATGTATCCGCTGTGCCAAAGCGCTTGGCTGAACAAAAGCAGGCCACGTCAGTCAAATCAGTGTTACACTCAAAATCACAAAGCATCTTTTAATTTGGTGTTTTTTTTTCATTATTTCTAAATGTCAATAGTGAAGTCTCAATGGAAACAGGCGCTTGAGTGGCTGCCTGTTAAAATGCAAGTGCACAGGCCACTATAACCTTAAAAACCTCTTGTTACAAATCGCTATTGTCATGTGAAAACCTTGAGTCTTGATGATTTGGTGCTACTAAGTGCTATGAAAAAAAGAAATCCACCATCCTACACCTGATGAAAACTCTTTCAAACTCCACTGGATAAACTTTAAAATGCATGTTGGTCAAGCTAGAAACTGCTGTTTTCTTTCAGACATTTTCACTGGATAGCAGTAGTATGTGTGGTCAAAATCCCCTGTGTATTTAGAAACATCACACAGGCCAATAGCCAGAATTAGAGGAGATAACAGAGATGCAAAATTATGTAAGACTCGAAATATTTTGTGGGTTGTTTGCTCCTGTCAGTGCAGACTACACACACCTCATGCATGTTGCTTGTCAACATATGTGTGATTCTGATAAGCAGATAAGTGTGCAGGAGGAGAAGATTGCTGTTTTTTTTTTTTTTTTTTTTGTTATCAGGGCACTACTTATTTTTACTGGAGGGAAATGTAAATGTAACACAATTTATCCAGGCAATAATGGCTATTCCTTGTATAAAAGTCAATGCAATTTTGTTGTAACATCTTCAGAAGTACATTTAGTGAGTCTGAGTTTAACCTTGCACTGTGTTGGAGTTTCTCACCCATGTGTTACCAATACAATATTCCCATTGTTCTGCAATTTAATAACATGACTAGTCGAGGAGTTGGGCTAATGCTGCTTTGAATAAATTCTAATAAGCGGCATGATTTATTCAAAGCAAAGGCTCTACTGCGCGACGAACAAATGGCAGCAGTGTCAAACTCGTTCATTTACATTTATTCCAGACTTACCTGTCTCAGAGATGTTGCTGATGCCAGAGCCTCGTTTTCTGCTCGTCTCAATTTCCTTCCAAGCCAAAACACTGCGATTTAGAAGAACTTCTACCAGCCTCTGCTTCTGAACAAGCTGCGATGACAGTAATCTGGCTTGCTTTTCCATAATTTCGCTCGGATGTGGCTTCACGTTGTTGTCCGAGACGCGTCAAGCAGTTTTTGTGGTCCACATCTGAACTTCAGCCTGTCCGGCACAACAAACACATGCCTGTGTGGCGGCAGGCTACCGGCCCAGACTGCCTTAGGAAGCGGTGACTTCCATCAAAGATCGTCTATTGGGAAGAGCAACCACTCACTTCAAAAAAAGAAAGAAATTCCAGTAGCCTAACTTGAAAGTGGGTGTTACCCTTCACGTAAGTGCTGTCTTCCTCCAGTACTACAATTTTGTAAACTAATAAACATACATTAAGTTACTGTACGGTATGTTAAGTTAAATTAAGTTAAGCTATGCACTTTTTTCGTGCACATAGACACGAAAACTCGCAGTGCATTGAGAATTATTTTTTATTATGCCATAGGATGAAATGGTTATGATATATCTGACTGGACTTCACCATTTCAGCTTTGAGCAATGTGTTTTAAGGTAAAACTGAAAAGAGGAAGCATATTTATTTTGTTTCATGATACTACTTCACGAGATGTTTCTAATCTATTGGTTGTCTCTTTAGGAAGGTAGGCTACTGTACTGTTTAATTGCCACTATTATATAAAGTTAACAGGCCAACCTGTTGAGAAAACGTGTTGATAAAAGCACTTATTGGACATTTAAAGACATGAAACACAATTTCACCGCTACACTTTATTGTTAGTAGTATTTTTCGATTGTGTATAATTTTATTTTCAATAAAATTGCAATATATTTGCTGCAGCGTAGACATTATCATGCAACTTTTCCATTAAAACTATCTATGATTAAGAGCAATTCACTGAGAGCAGAGGCTGTTGAAAGCGCTGAAGCTTGTGGTAGACAGGAATATGGACAGAGCGAGACCTCTCGCTGGTCTTTCTCCTGCAGAGCAGACACATCAGCACATTGCACAGACGCCTAATCTGCTGATCTAAATTCTTGACTCAGGTCAGTCAGGCGCTTCCACGTTTTCTGCCCATGCCAGTAACAGGGTGGCTGCACTATTATCTCAAATCAGTGACCGTCAACTTATGTAACTATACCATCATATAGGTTGCAGTTTACTCAGCACCATACTTATGATGTATGCGGTGAATTAAAATTTCCATTAGGATGAAAAAGTGGGTAAACACCATTTCACAAATAAAATGAATGGTAATCCGAGTTAAGGCTGAATTACCCTCCTTTACATCATTGCTTCTGGTTTCAGTCCAAGAGATTAGAGGGTAATGCGAACACTGGAATATTAAAGAATTTGATCCTGAGGATGTCATTAGAAACAGACCCCACCGTCTACCCCATCCCTCTCTCTCTGTCATTCTTATTCTATGTGTGTGTGTGTGTGTGTGTGTGTGTGTGTGCGTGTGTGTGTGTGTGTGTGTGTGTGTGTGTGTGTGTGTGTGTGTTTGCGCATTACAGTTTTTTTTTTTTTTTTTGTCAAAGTGAAGCTTTAGGCCACTTGTCAGGTAGAAATCAGGACAGGTATGTCTCAGCTACGTAAATCGGCTTAGAGCTCACTTGGATGGATTATAAACAGGGCGACAGAGTCAGAATGCTGCAATATCAACTTTTCAAATGACAGTCCATTATGCAGGCAAATCGTAGATCTTGTGAGCAAGCTTCCCAGAAAAGCCACGGTTGAGGAAATGGGTCACATCAATGCAAATGATATGCTCCACGAGTGCAAATAGCAGGGCAGGGCTGATCAAATAGGCTACTCTCTGAATTTTCTCAGTGTGATGTTTGGTGTTTGTTTGTGACCAACCATGAAACAGAAAAAATAGCATATATATTTTTCTTTAACAGTGTCAGTGTTTACATGACTGGGTGCAGCACGGCTTGTGTGAATCACTTATTTTGTTTGGATGACTAAATATTGAGCTAAAAGTGAGCACTTCCTTCAGGTGTGTTCTGAAGGTAAAAGAGTAGGCCAAGTTTGTGTCCGTGATACTAAAGATTATTTGGTGTAATTTTATGTTTTGGTTTGGTTTTTGTGCTGGTCTTTCAGGGACAATTGTTTCATATTGATTTGCCTGTAGACCTACTTAACATCAGGAAAGATGTGCTCTGAGGGAAGAAAGCACCTTATTGTTAGATGTGGTAAAACATGGGTGGCTCACAAGTGGGTCAGTAAAGTTTACTTTCATATCTACATGCTGTTGACTGAGGGACAAAGCTGACCTCTCTAATCAGTGTTAATTAATGGCAAGTATAGTATTACAATAGATATAATACAAATTTTGTATAAGATAAAGTGTTGTTTATTTTGTAAGCTACGCTTTATGAGGCTGCTTAACCTGTGTAGTCTGTAATATTTCACTACACAGCTTGTGTAAGCACTAGTAAAATCACAAATAAAGCATAAGGGCATTTGATTGTACCTGGGCCTGTTCTTGTGTGGTTGGTTTGTTGCTAAGATTTGGTCGGTGACATGTTGGCAAATAATAATAAAAAAAAAAAGGTGGGTTGACTGTGACCTCCAGTTGGTCATCATCTTAAGGATAACATACAAAAATAAAGTCAATTATATTTTGAGAAACACATTAATTTACACCGTACTCCATCAAAGATCCCACTTTTGACACCTGCATCAGCTTCATACTATTTCCTATGACCAAACATATTATATCAATATAAATATATAGCCTACGTGAAGATGTATGGCAACCTAGAAAGGTAAGCAAGCAAAAGTAATAATGAAAAAGTGGGTAAACTGAGGGTCTGTGTGTGTTTACCCTCAGAAAGCAGAATCAGAAATACTTTATTGATCTCTGAGGGAAAATTGGTTCAGTTGCAACTGCTCAGATTTTCAAGAGAAGAATTAAATGATAAGAAATGGAAAAAGAAATAAGAAATATAAAAGTGTGCCTTAGAAATTTAAAAAGGAAGTTCATTACATATAAATATGGACATTAATACAACTTGAACATTAATCATATTTATATTAAAAAAAAAGCATGTGTATTATGTCTAATGTTTAATGTTCACTTTGTCCCTGCCTCTGGTCCTGATGCTGGTGGTCTCACCTTTTGATTGACAGGTAAATTTCTGTAAACAGCGCAAACACATCAAAGCGTCAGTGGAGGATGACGTCATGGCGTCTCAGCGACCTAACGGCACAGCTCACTTGTGATTGGACGGCAGTGAGGAAGTGTCCGGCCAGCCAATCATCGCGGCGGTTGCTCGGCGATTCGGCAGAATCAACATGGCAGCTTTCTGAGTTTTGGAGGAGGGGACTTGGTGTAAATAAACATAGATTTTTACCTTGTAGAGATAACGACAGTGTTCGGGCATTTGTGTTTAGGACGGGTCGGACCGCCGGGGGAAAATGTCAGGTGACGGAAACAAAAAACAGTTTTGGAAGCGGAACACGGCGAAGGTTCCTGGCAGGTGAGTGACGTGTTCCATCCTGCTGCTTAGCTTAGCCGAGTTAGCTTCACTTGTTTGACGCTGCTCTGTTGAGCTTGAAACGCAACTTTCACTTTCACTGAGTGACTCGCTCAGCGTTGTCGCACACATATTATGGCTTTCACACGTTTTTAACGCTGGGTTGTCCGCTGTAAATTATACCTCGTTGACTCACTTCCCATCTTCCTGCCAGTTGGCTAAACGCTGCGTTGCTAACTGGACTTGCTAACAGTGGCTAACACTTCAGGAAATCCAGCCACACTGCAGCTGCATAAGTCTAATTATAGCAGCTCGTTGTCTAATACAGAGTAAACATGTCATTACGATGGAAGTGCATCATATTCATCACACGCATGCCCAGTTACGCAATGTGTTATAACTGCTGTTGCTGTATGAGGCTGGCTTACCTAGGTTGGCAACCAGCAATCAATCAGCTGATTCATTTGCATGTTTTTTTTTTCTTCCCTCCCCACAGCATTCAGCATGTGTACGGCGCTCAGCATCCGCCTTTCGATCCACTCCTTCATGCCAAGTAAGTTGAATTTACTTTGTGAGTGTTGTTGAAGTAAGTTGCACTCATGTTGTTGTGCCCTGTGTTTTGTCAGAGTTGTGTGGGAGCAATTTAGACTGACTTTCTTGGCTCCTCTCTCCTTTTGCTCTCTAGCATGCCGCATATTTGCCCAGCCGAAAATACTGGATACCAAAATATCTTCCCTGACCATGAGAGATGTGGTTGTTTTGTTAGATTTACACACAAAAAAACTGGCTAGAGCCGTAACGTCCTCTCTCTCCATTGCCCTGTATACAGAGAAGAATGTCATCATGATCCATTGTAAAATCTGGCAGGTTGTTAACTTGCTCATGATTAAAAGCAGGGCTATGTAATTTGATTACACTTTTTGGATCCACTGATAAAATCAGCATACAACTGGCGAGCCAGGCAGCATGGCGTTCTCTGTCTAACCTGTTATTCGGACAGCATTGTTCCACCATTGTTCCACCAGTTTGTCATGGCTGGTTTACTGGATCACACCAACATGTCGTCAGTGTCAGATGGAAACCTCATATTTCCAGTATGGGGGATTTTCATGTTTTCAGAGCAACTGAAGGAGTACGCGGCCCTCTATTGGGTGAGAAAATTCTCCGACGTTTTGGGCTTAAAAAGCCTTTTTAAAATCCATTGGATGCTGTCAAAATGCTCTGCCATCAAGCAAGTCCTTTAATAATAAATATATTCTGACCATAAATTCAATAAATTCCCAACTTCATTTGGCAGTTTGGTTCAGTGTAAGGGCATGTTACAGTTATGTTGGGCATTGTGGAGGTCCAGCAGTAGTCTGAGCTCCTATTGGCTTTAATCATCAAAAGCAACCGGCCTGTTTTTGGGACATGTGTCTATATGGGACCTGCCTGTATTTCTTTTTACACAAAATTCTTACTCAAAACTAGAAAACATACTCAGAAGATGAAGGGGGTTAGCCCAGAAGTTAGCAACAATAGGTTAGCCTAATGATCAGACTCACTTAAAGGGGACTGGCCTTTAAGCTGGACCAGCTGTTCTCACTTAAGTGAAAATCTCAGATGCTTTACAGCACCCCCCTTACCCCCTGTGGTGAATATATTGGTGATTTCTGGTTGTTGCGCTGACAGCCAGTGATCGGAAAATTTGGACATATTGGCGAAGTCTAACGTGTAGTCAAACCCGGCCAATAAAAGAGACTCGGTATTTAATTTGGAGTCCGCTTTAAATTGAAAGTTCCTGTAATCCACTCGCTCTAGTTTGGGCTTAATGATCGTACACGTTCTCCACCCTGGAGGCTGTGGTCTTCCTGCAGGCCATCTCATTCTCCAGTGCAGGGCTGTGGGAAGATGATTTAAGTTGGGGGTGCTGTAGTCGAAGATTAAATCAAATGTAGGGGGGCAATACCATCTTCTTCCATCGTAGGGCCTGTCATGCCTTTTATATTACTAGCATTATCACATATGCCATAGCCTTTTGCATAAAATTGTACATGTAAAAAATTTACATTTTGAAACTTATTTTTCAGGTATTTAGTAAACATCTGTTGCAATGTATTTAGTTATTAATTTTGAGCAAATGCTTTTTTTGTGGAAAATTTCATATATAACATCACATATGAATCCAAATGTCAGTATGCCAGTCTTGCAACTACCAGGTGCTGTCCTGTTGTGCACAGCAGACAAGACCATATCCAAAATCACTCATTTTAACGTGTCCAAGAGCCTGTTGTGCACCCCTGCCTCTGGCTTTATGGTTTGGCAAAGGCGAGTCAGGGTTCTGCTCACTCTTGGGGCATGGTCTGGCATTTTCAGGCCCACTTGCAAGGCACACGTTTCAACCTCGTGGACCATCTCCTGTATAGTTTCATCATCTCCTAAGTGCCAATATGCATTCTTTTAGCACATTGGCGCATTCAAGTGTGCTGAGGGTAGTTGCTGCCCCCCCATCATCTCACCGACAGGGGGGGCAGCAGTACCCCTACTTCCCATGGCTTTGCGCTGATGCTAGTTTTTTTTTTTTTAAATGACTGACTTAAATGACTTTTTAAATGAAATTTTCAAAGGGCTTCTTTAAAAAAAAAGAATGTTTTTTTTTTTACTACATGCTTAGTGTTTGATTGCTGTGCACATGCTCCCACCCCTAACCATAAAAAAACTATAAGTCATGTTTTGCAAATTATGTCTGTTTGCCATTAAGAAGAGTGTGTATGCTGGATTTAACTGTCAAGCATTATTTTAAACTGATTGGCCTTTCATATATTCTCCTGGGGAAAGTTAACCTTCCTGAAAATCCAGTTAATATATAACGAAGCCTACACCTTTAAGGAACTAAGACGTGCTCTCAGTCAGTTTTATTTTCACTTCTTGGAAATTCTTGTCATTGTGGTCACAGCAAAAGGGGGATGTTGCAATGTGTGGGTGATGTGTCCCTTTTTGTATATTTTAATGGCTCTTTAACATCATGCCGGAGGACTGCGGTTGTAAACTAGCCTCTGGCTAACACTTGCACATTTACAGGAATGTTAATTAATGTGCACTGTCCTAAATAAATAAATAAATAAATAAATAAATAAATAAATAAATAAATAAAAAAAATAAAAATAAAATAAAATAAAATAAAATAAAATAAAATAAAACAAGGTCTGCCACCCAGTCTAACTTTATTAGTTTATATTCTTAAATAGCTATAAGCTCTTGTGTGACTTTTGTAGGGGGGTTGAAATAGAAGTGTTGTTTCATTTGTTTAGAATTACAGGGCACCTATATAGGTCTGGAAAGTTTCGACATGTTTTGTGTAGCACCAAAATCTGCTGTAAAAGTATAGCAAATAATTGTTGCCCCCTTGCTTTCTTGTACTTGTGTATCAATTTACATTTCACATATTGGGATATTTGTTGTTGAGAAAGATAATATTCAGTTGTGGAGTGATTATGGCCCAGCTACAGCCTATTATTTAGCAGAGCTTGTGTCACACTGAGCTGAGCTTTGAACAAAATTTTTACGTCCAGCCAAGAAATTACATCTGGGGAAAATATTTTGAAATGGAAAGTGTGTAGGAAACATGGGTTTAAGTATTGGAACATGAAACCGCTTTCATTTCTGCGGGGAAATTTGCCATTTGCTCATTTCTCGGTGTTTGTGATCACATTTGTACCTTATTTGTCCTCAGTTCCCTTGTTGTTAAAAGACTTTGACTGAGCAAAGTAAAAGTAGTTTATCTGCTAAAGCTGTCTTATTAATAATTTGTTCAGAATACAAAACAGCGTCAGTTAAGGTGAACTCTTTTAAGATTAATATCAAAATAGGCTGCACTTCATTAAAAAAAAATCAAGGTATATTTTGTTGAGGTGTTTTTGGAACCTTGTTGCTCTTGCATACCCATAGTCTTGCAATTTGTGCTTTACACACACACACACACACACACACACACACACACACACAGAGACACCCTGGTTAGTCAGTAATAATCCTTTTCTCTCTTCTGATAGATGTTTAATCATATGGATTTCCACAGAGGGTTGAATTTAATTTGCTTATTTTTCTGTCGGGGTATAAGTTCAGACTCCTTCCTTTCCTCTAAGTTATGATAGAAGCAGGATAATGTGAACAAGTCTCTCTCTTTATTATGGTAATCCTTGTCTTTGAAAGAAATCAGAGTGCATTCTTCCCTTTCTTCACCCTTTCCCTCTTTCCACATACTACTTCTCTGCACCACAGGATGAAAAAAGAAAGGTTGAGTTTAATTGAATTTTTTTTTTTTTTTTTTTTTTTTACTGTAGCATTTATTGTTTCCATTGAATGGAAAGGTGTCCTTGCAGCACAAAGAAACTTGTCTTTTGAACATTGCCAGATTCAATCTTGTTAGGCGTGAGAGACTACTTTTTTTCCCTTTTTATATATTGAACCTTTTGAGTTGAAGAGTCCCTGTGAATTGGTGCTGACTCACACACTTGTCTCAGTGGAATTTGTTTCATTGTCAGGATCCTCTGTCATTATTGGAGAAGCTGTCAAAAGCCACTCATGTTCAAAATGTGAATATCTTATAGGCTTCGTTCGGGCTGAATGTTGATTAATTAATTGTCAAACGTTTTGATACCAAAGGCGTACTTTTTTCTGTCTTTTTGTTTGCACACCTGTCATTGTCAAAATGATTTACTGTGCCTCCATGTCTGTTTTCCTCCCTTCTCCCTTCTCCCAAACCGTCTGTTTGTTGACCTAACTCCCTTTTCCTCCACATCCTTTCTTCTAATTCTCTGTCCTTCCTACCACTCCCCTCCCCCTCACTTTTTCTCACCTCATCCTCATCCTCCTCCCTCTCCCTCTCTCTGTCTTCTAGCCTGATCAAGGCGGGCAGCAAGCCTCCTCCAGCCACACCAGGCAAGCCCAAGAAGGCCACCACCTTTCAGGAGTTTGAGAGCATCACCAGCGACGCCTGGGACGTTGGGGATGACGATGACGAGTTGCTGGCCATGGCTGCACAGAACCTCAACATAGAGGTCGTCATGGAGACCGCCAATAAGGTGAAGGACCAGATTCAGCGTGTTGCTCAAGATCCTCTGGTTCGATTATGAGTCTCACTTCTCACTGTGCTGCCCTGTCACACCATAAAGTGGCCGTAATTTCAGTCTTAACCAAAAACAATCACCCAAGTGTTTGCCTCTTCCAAAGAACTCCCTGTTTCCCTACATAGCTAACTTTATAGGGAAACTAGTTTTCAGATCCACTAAGCTGCACTGTTGTTAACAAATGCTAAAAATATCTTCTTCCAACATCTTCATGAAAAAAAACAACAAAATACTGATGTGTTGAAAAGCTAGGCTGTTTTGAAAGGATTGAAGTGACCTCAAATTAATTGGATAGGCTACTTAAAATCCTGAAGTACCGTATCAGACAAAGAGCCAAAGTTTATAAGACAGGTATACACCACTGGATTTTGACCAGGTTTAATTCCGGATAGAACTGCCTACACAAACATCTGGGTGATAATTGCTTGTTTGTGACTCAGAGTCTTTCAGCGTGCATCCATTTGTAACAGCTTGTCCTAACAGCATCTGTGTGACTGAGTAGCGTGTCTCGATGGCTTGATGCTGTCTACCTTGCAAATGTCAAGTCTATGCATCAAATCAAAATGTAACCAAACTGCAGATCAAACTGTCAGCGTAAGAGTTAATTTATGTGACTTTGATGACAACAATGTGGGTTTAGAGGTAGTACAGCTCAGTTGTAGTAGTAGCAGAATACAGACAGGGTGTCTGTTAATGCTTTGGGGAAAGAAGCACACTTGTAACCTATCCAACATCATTGAATGTATACTGTGTTTTTTCTTTGACACTGTCTTGCTTTGCGTGCATTTTGATGAGATGTATGCTAAGCAAGAGTGGAGTTCCATCTCTTTATCCATCAGACACCCAGCAGAACTGGCCCTTTTGTAACATTTCATTTTTCAAGAGAGCCTAATATGTTGCTTCTTAAATCATCAAAATGTGACACTTATTGTTGAAATATCTTGTTTGTTGTCTTCACAGGTGATTGAGAACCACAGCAAGCAGCAGGAAAAACAGAGACAGGACAACACGACAGAGCCAGAACAGAGAGAGGAGGAGGCGCAAGAAGAGCCGGCGGAGGAGGAAGAGGAGGAGGAAGAAGATGAGGAGGACAGAGGGGAGGAGGGAGACGTGACCAGTCCAGAGTTGTCGTTTGCCTCGGAGACCAGCCCTCACAGCGATGGCCGCTTGGTGAAGTCACACAGCGAGGCTCCCATTGGCTCGCCTAAAGGTTAGTGAAGGCTGTCATCCGTTGTCCAAAATTAACTTTTTGGCTCGCCTGCCAGGGGCTGATTAAACTGCCAAAAATATTCCTGCCAAGAATAAGTTTTACTGCCCGAATAAATAATGTGAATTTTTCATAGGAATATGTCACCTTAGGTGTTGTCAGTACCATTTTGTGTATAAAATTAGGCACTAGGTGAGACATTCAATAAAGCAGAGTTAAATTTTATTTGAAACTTGCTTACTCACTTATGTGTTTGTCAGAGTGGTTGTCGGCACTGATGATTAACACAGGAAAAAAAAACATTCCTGTTTTAAAAATGTAATATCATGTTTAATGTTTTTTGGATTGTTTTTCTGTTTTTATTTTTTCCTTTGAAATATTGTGCATTGTTCAAACTTGTGCCCTCCACTGATATTTAAGCAAATGAAAAACCTGAAAAGGGAGTCGTTTCTTAGTTGGACTGTTCACTACCCTGTTCATGCAGACTGTGACAGGCATTACCAGTAGGAATCGGTTTATTTCCTGGGGTCACTCTAGCCAAAAATTTAGAGAACGGCTGCACTTACCCAACTAAGGCACTTTTTTCTTTCTTCAATTTCATTGCTCGGTGACTGCAAACTTGTTATTTGTCACCAAAACTGAATAACATTGACTATCAATAGATGTTTGGCCAGTTAACCATTCAAGCAGCACAGACAGAGAAATTAAGATGCTACCACTATGTGGAGTGCAGCATAACAGGCGGCCAGTCAGAAGGCAGTTTAACACAGAGCCAATAGCCGGCTCTCCACTGTTGAGCCAAATGCGGGCATGCTAGTGTGTGCCAGGGTCAGTTGTGTTTCCATTGTCACGTCCAGTCTTTGATCGAGCCTTGCTGGGACTATGTCAGGGCCAGTTTCCAGGTGCTAATGGCCCACCAAATACCTATGGGCGAGACACAGCTAATCGTGGCTTGAGGCGGAGTTAAGAGTCATAAGCAGGGCTTGCCTGGCTTTGGGCGGGGAGACGGTTGCAGCTGATAAGTACAGATGTCAGTGCAGCAGCTTGCTCTTGTACCAGAAAAATAACGGAGAAAAGAAAAAGTGGAGAACAACCGGCAGTACTGGTCAAATAAGGACATTAGGGCTGTGGTCACTATCTGGACATGGGATAATGTCCAGTGTCGAATTAGTGGTGCTTGCTGAAATGAGGATGTTATGCTATATATTGTGAGAGAGCCAGTGTTTTTGTTTTTGATGGATTGCTGTCTTGTGCCGTGCAGTTAACATATATAGTAACCATAGTAACCATTGCGCCTTTGTCACTCACCAAGCGAACATCAGCATCACCAAACACACATCTTCTTTGAATCCCATTCTGCAGTCCTTAGTTGGTGCCGGGTGTGCAGACTTTAACCACACGCCTCCTACTTCCCACGCGTGTGCATGCGCAGGATGTATGACGTTTACTCTGAGGTGGCATGTGATGGACGGGTTATAGGGCAAGACTGTGGGGCTATCAGCGCAACAGTGGAAACGTGAATGGTTTTTGTTCTCACAGCTTCCAGTCCACAGGCCATTAGCACTGTCTGGCTCGAAGATAGCCCTAGCTCGCAGTGGCACGGCAGTGGAAAGATGGGTAATTAGTTTCCTTTGGTTTGACTGGCTTGAGGTCATAGAGAGTGTGGTGTGGTCAGCAGTGACAAAGTTTCATAGCAGGCAAAAGCCAAAAACTGTATATCAAACACATTCAAATGTTAAGAAAAAAATTTTTGGGCAGTGTGGTGACTAATGCTCATTGATTATTCACCAAAGGCAAATTTTATCACCACATTATTTGACAGTGACAGAAAAGTGCCATATAACAGACAAAAAAGAAAAGAAATATATACCAACTGGATGAAGACCATCTCTCTGTCTTTTATTTTCTTTTCTCCACCATCCCTCTGCTCTCTCCCATATAAAAATAAGATGAAAGAAAAAATAAAAATTCCTCTCCTCTACCTCAGTTAGTCTCTGTATACACCGAAGGCCTCTTTTTAACCCAGCGGCACTGAACAATTGCTTGAGGTCATGGCTTGTGCAGTTGTTACATGGCTGCTTATACATACATATTTCAAGTGCTGTTTTATTTTTTCATGTTTTGAACCTAAAACAGGGCACAGAGAAATACTGTACTCTTGCCTTGTGTAGGATAACAGTGCACCCGCTTCCTTGTAAACAAGGAGAAGAGGAAGGCAGCACTGTGAAGAGATATGCCTGGTGAACAAATAGCTTTTACAGTATGACATCAGCAGCAGCAGCAGCAGCGGCAGCAGAGGCTGTATGCTGTGCTTTCATTGAGTTGAACGCCTGGATGTCTGCTGGCTTGTCTGGCAGGTCATCTGCCTGTCTGCCTGCTTGTCTGCCTCTCTGCCTGTTGCTGTGTTTATGCTACAGATAACGCAGGCAGCTCCTTGCCTTCAGGCAGTGCTCCTTATCTCCTCGGAGAAGACACAGTTAGACTAGCGTGCACTGTCACGTTGTGTGACAGTGCACGGATATGCAAGATGACACCAACTGCACCTACACTGAGCTTGCAGCAAAAGCACAGGAGCTCTCAGACACCAAGTTTTATACGTGCACTCATGATGCTCGGGCAGTTGGGTAGACACAGAGACATGTGGGATGCAGAAAGGCAGCCCTCCTCCTCTTCCTCCTCTTTTTTTTTTTTTTTTTTTTAACCTCTTCTAAGATGTGTGTGAGACTACAATGGAGAGGAGTGAGAACAAAGTTGCCCCAGTCTTATTAGATATTGGCACAAAGCAAGCCTCTCATTAGCCAAGACCAGACTGTCTCTCTTTGTTTATATAAATACTGTCGCACAGCATAGACATACATGTACACACACTGTCCTACTCCATTGGATTTAAGTGAGACACACACACACATACACACAAACAGAAAACCACACAAATACTGTACACACACAACCAGTGGCCAGGGGGCTCTCTTCAGCCTCTGGCGCTCCCCTCAGCTGTCTAGCAAAAATACACTCTGCTACTGTAATTGTCTGTAATGGGTTTGCTTTCCAGCTGTCGGAGTGCTGTCTGTGTATGTTTTATATGTGTGTGTGTGTGCGTGCTTGTGTTTCCTTCTTTCCTCTCTTGTACTACTCGAAGCAATACATGGTGACAGAGAAGTGTACATTGCTAACTTGGTCTTACTGTGCTTGTTTTCCTTTTATGGCACTTTAAAAGTCAAAAGTTAATTAAAAGTACTATAAAGAAGGGCGTGTTGTTAAAAGCACACAAAGGGTTCCATCACAAAGAAGCTGCCATGCTGGCTTTAATAATCTTTTTAATTTTCACAAGTGCAAATAAAGCAGTCGAGAACAGTTTTGTGCTTTTTATTTGCTCTTGTGAAAATTAAAAATGGAAATCAAAAAAGGCAGCCTTCCAGTGTCCTGGTTTGCCTTGGAGTCTTTGTGTGAATCTAACTGGATGTTTCATGGTTTCCCCCCAGCACTGAGAGTCTGTCATTGCTGCTCACAGGGCTCCACCCCACGAGGCCTAAATGTAATATTCTTATTCACTTCTGTTAACTTGTTTTCACTTTGACAGAAGCACAGACTGTAAAAATAAATGGGCACAGTGAGTGAACTGATGTGAAAGTCACATTGCCTTGTTTGTTTTCAGTGGGGTGTGCTCAGTGGGACAGCCGTGCACTGTTTTGCACTGTTGCTGGTTGCCATTTTTCTTACTTCTGCCCATGCTTCTGCAGATTCTTGGCCATTAGCAGCTGTAACTATAGTAACAGCTGGGCAGAAAGCATCACTGTGGATGAAAAGAGGAAATGTGTTAAAGTCCTTCCAGTTCACAGTTCCTCTCACCAATGATGTTCAAGCATTTTTTTTAATCTGCCTGTGTTACCACTGTATAACAGATGACTGGGCTTTGGTATGTGGACAGATGTCCATATTTTTTGAGTTTACACGATTTATGTTTTCACATAATTAGAATTACTAAGTGATTACAGTTATTACATTGAGTTGAAGCTTAAACTCTTCATTCAACAAACTAAATTTACCTCTTCTTTAAAATTTGGTGTCATTACCTCCACCAGTGAAGTTGAAGGGGGGTTGTGTTGTCACCCCATTCTATCTGTCTGTTTGTTTGTTCATTTGTTAGCAGGATATCTCAAAAAGTTAGGAATGGATTTGCACAAAACTTTGTGTAAAGGTTAGTCACAGGCCAAGAAAAAGCTGAAATTGGCGATGGGTGTCGCCGATTGATCCCAAAAAGGTATATAACCTCTGAACAGATTCATTAAACATGACAAAATGTTATGGAAAACTTGGTCATGGGGCAAGAAAGAGCTTATTACACCGATTGGCCAAAATGGAGTGTGGTGATGGGCATGGCCAATCACAACAAGGTGCATAGCTCTCTAATGCCCATAACACTGTAAGATTTTGGGGAAAGATTGGTCATGAGCCACAAAAGAGCATATGAACATTTCACGATCATTGGCCAAAATAGAGTGCAACAGTGGGCGTGGCTTATTACAAAAAGATGCGTAGTCCCAAATGGAAGCTGGAGCAAGGAAGACCTGATTAACCTGGCCAAAACGGGGTGTGACAGCGGGTGTAGCCTATCACAAAAAGGTGCATACCTCCAGCAATGGAAATGATCCCTAAATCAACCACACATACACACACACACACACACACACACACGCTCTTGACCGTTTCCTGTTTAAATTTATGAAACAAAAAACATTATCCTCAATTAAAAGCGCAAAAAGAAAGAGTTGACCAAAGTTTGATATGGTCAGCTATATGACTTGGAAATGGTATATCTTGATAATTGTGTAGTGTTGGTGGAGGTTTGTACTCTATGTGCCATCTGTTTAGTTTTTGACATTTGGTGTTATTTAATGGCTAAGTATATTACAACCAGTGAGTAAAAGTGCAAAAACACATGGGTGAGGGTTCTTGCATTTATTTGACTGTTACATATTTTAGTACAATGGACTCGTCTTTGCCCCAAATGTTGCTCTTTTGCAGTCTGACTCTTGGAGGTTAGACTGACAATGAAATATAATCAAATTTTGTTAAAATGCAACTATTTACCACAGTTATGATCCGCTATTGTTAAAGTGTAATAGGCAAGATATTTCCTGAAAATACAAGTATGTTGACAGCCTAAGTCACAAAGTGGAGCTATAACGGAGTGTCCCCCCCATAATTGAGATTTAAGTTCACCTTCTTTGGCCAAATTAAATTCTTGTGTTTGGACACGTCTCTTTGCAATTATCTGACATCAGCTCATGTCTTTTGGATGTTAAAATTTTAAACTTTTCAGTTACTGCTTTTGTTGCCATGTTGAGTGGCTAACATGCAAAGTTGCGATGTGCAGACAGTAGTTGTTAAGTTAATCAGATGCAATGGTGTGCTAAAAAATAACAAGCTTTCACTGTCTATACACAAAATCAGCAGATTAAATTATTCCCTTACCACTGCATCGTTCACATATGCAGTCAACTGTTTTCATCAGTCATTGCAATGAGCTGTGAAGCTCCTACATGGCCACTAGAGGGCTTACCACGTCACATGAAAGCCTTCTACTCATTGTGTGTGTGTTTTTGTTACCCTATCCCGTCGCTCCCCTCTTTGTCCACCCACCAGATGCAGCAGGTGAGCGTGCAGCCCTCCACAGACAGCGCTCTCTGCCCCACCGGCCGCCCGTCATCCCCCTGGTGGCTCGCATGGCCGACCAGAACACATCGGGCACCCCGGCCATGACCGAGAGGGAAGCCTCCCGCCTAGACAAGTTCAGACAGCTGCTGGCTGGGCCTAACACAGATCTGGGTAAGAGATAGTTTCCTAACAGTCTCACCGTCTCTTTTTATCTCTCAGTGTGTGTTACTGTTGTTCTGGTTCAGTTCCCCTTCTCGCTCACTCTTGCTTACTGTTTCTTACTTTATTTGGTGGGCTTTGTCCTCCTTTCTCTTCCATCCCTCTGCTCTTTCTCATTTTTTCCTCTCACTCTTTCTTGCTCCCTCTCTCTTCCTGGTGTTGCATGCTCTCTGTGAGCCAGCTGTGCTATGCTTTTAACGATGCTGTGAGGGGAAGTCATCTAGCCATCTGGACATGCAAATTACAAGGGAAAAAAAACACAACAAAAACAAATGACAGGCCCTTGTTCTAACCAAACGGCAAGCCTTTATTGTTTGTCCAACCCCAGAGACTTTGCTTCCTACTGCTTCCCCAGCGGCCATGGAATCCGAACAGACCTCCCAATCACCACTTTGCTTTCCATCCTCTGTAGCTAACTTTCTGCAACTGTCATGCCCCAGCAACTACTTGTTGCAGTAATCCTTAACTACGTCACAACTTGCGCAATGTAATTGTCAGTGTTTCATTTGTGTGTTTTAGTACTGAAGTGATTAGCTTATAAGTCAACAGAGAATTAGAATTTTTACAATTTTGATGAGTTGTTTTGGTCATTTATCCAGTGAAAATATCAAATCTTTGGTGGTTATAGCTTCACAAATGCTAATGCTATACTTTGCATATCATATCAATTGCATATCATTATAAAATGAGAACTTTGGCAGTGGATCAGAGTAAGTAGACATTTTTAAGCTGTCACTTGGGGCTAACTTTAAATGGCCATTTGACATTATTTTTGTCATTTGATAGACAAAATGATTAATTGACTATTTAAAAAAATCACTAGATTATTCACCAATATTATTCAACCCTTGATGTATTAGTTTGATATTGTATAATATAGCTAAACTCACTCTTACACTGAAATGCTCTTGAATCTGTCATGTTTTCATAGTTACATGGCGCCTGTTATTGGAGGGTTTGTAGATTAAGCCAGCGTGAACATAAATGCTGAATTTGAAGTGTCAGCCACTTACCAGTCCATAAATTACAGTCGTATTATGTGGTGGGATGCTTACACATGTTGATAGTGAGAAATAACTGCCCCAGGTCTGCAGAGTTGTGGTTGGCAAAGCTAAACTTGAATAGCATGAATGTGACAGAACGGTGCCTTTGGAAGTTCAAATAATTGCCATGTTTTGTTTCAGAACAGCATCAGCATGTAACATGTGGGGAGTACTTGTGTATAATCATTTATCACAGTTTTTATTACATAATAGTTGTTACAATGGCATGTCATGTAATGAGACATTACATTTACAGTGGTTGTTGTAATAGTCAGGACGCTGCTGCAGGATGCAAAAGTGCAGTAAAGTATTTTGTTCATTGAATCAACAAGGCTAATTATCATGCTGCATAAACACAATTACAGTATCTTGCAAAATAACTGTAATTATCACTTTGGCAATAATTGCACAGCCCTAATGAAATCGTATCATGCCAATAAAGAGCTCTGTAAACGATTTTCAATTGAGAGCGAGAGCGAGAGCAAGAAAGATACCTTACGTTCTCTCCACTGGCTCATCTTCAACTGGCCTCTTTCATTTTTCACCAGCTAGCTGGGAGCCTTTGGTTTCCACTGACATCAGTAAATGTGCTAACAAGCCAGAGTTTCAGGTAACCACAAAAGCAAATGAAGAAACCGTCTTTCTAGTGGCCTTGTGATCAGTCTCAGGTTACACTTTGTTGTATATAACTGGCAATTTTCTTCCTTTTGTGCTATATGAGTACTGCATTTCCTGTCAGTTGTTTGAAGGAAAAAAATGCAAGTGAAAAAGATGATGTTGTTTCTCTTCTTGAAATTGAATTATGTTGTTTACTTTCAATTCAGGATTTTAAGATATGGCAACATCCTTCAAGCTCCATTGTTTTCCTTCATTACCAAGGTTTACAAGTTGTGTTTTCATATATGCTTTGTTAAGCTGTGCATAGACAGGAAATGCCAAGCTGGGGGAATCCCTGAATTCAGTTGTGTGTTTGCTAAAAGGGAATTGGGAAGAAGTGTGAACACTGAAATATTGATTTGCATTCAAGTTGTTGATATGTTATCCTGACCTTAGTCAGTTTTAGTCAAAGCAGAAAGATTGACGCGTAAATGCTTAGATCGGAGTTGTCTAGATTGTTAGGGGAGGAGACACTGTCAGATTCTTTGTAAAATCTCTCTTAAAAGCCCTTTTGTGCTCACTTCTCTTGTGTGTTAAGGACTAGGACGTGCATCAGATGTCCTTGGATGATTTTTGATGTCTTTCTGTGTCATTTTGTGTGTGTGTGTGTGTGTGTGTGTGTGTGTGTGTGTGTTGGGAAGGAGAGAATCAGTATTGTGCTTATAACAGTAAAAAGGCTGTTGTTAACTTTCCTTATATGCTAAAATACAAAAACAGAATAGAATTTACTATGATGCAGAAAGGGTGAAGGTATAATATGCTTCAGTCCTACACAGTTTCACTGGTTCAATAACAGCATCACTTAACATGGGTTTTCACTGAATTTAAATAACAGGAAATGGTAAATGTCTTTCTATAGTGCTTTTCTAGTCTCCTGACCACTCAAAGTGCTTTACAATGCTTGCCTAACAGTCATTCGTACACACACACACACACACACACACACACACACACACACACTCTCTGATGGTAGAGGCTGCCATGCAAGGTGTCAAGCTGCCCATCAGGAGAGGTTAGGGGTTCAGTGTCTTGCTCAAGGACACAATGACATGCTCTCTGAGCAGCTGGGGATTGAACCTGGAACCCTCTTATTACCAGACAACTGTTCTGCTGTACCCCCCTGAGCCACTCTGCCCTAGAACAAACAGCCTTTTCTCCTGTGTACATTTATGTAAGATTTCTATGAATGGTAATACAAATACCCGTAAACATCCATTCATAAGCTTTTTGTTAGTTTTTTTAAGGTTAAAAGCAAGGTGAAACAGAGATGAACTTCTGGTCTATAATGTTTCCTTGTCATACTTTACCAGTATATGGCATTATGCTTTATCTAATGTCATATACTGTTTTTTTTTTTTTTTTTTTTACAGAGTGTCTCTGTAAGGAGGGCGGCATGGGGCTAGGAAAGGCTGAAACATAATAAGTTTTGATCCCTGCTCCAGTCAGCATGTCTGTTGACACATATATGCATCATGCCCAAGTGCCCCTGAGCAAAGTTCAGTGTCCTTGAGCAAGATGCTACATATCTATTTCTCTATTTGCTTCATGCACATTCAAACTGACAGGGCGTGACATCCCCTCAGTTGTTCAATATTTAACATCTCATAGTATAAACATAGTATAAACCAAATAAGGATTTGTTGCATCTTTTCATTTGTAGTATTTAATCATGATAATTGCTTGATTTTATCCAAATCATTTGGCATCACCAGACATGGGCTGCATTTTGGACATACTGTATTTATGTGAATTTATACACCCTCAAAAAGTTTTGCTCACTCAGCCCCTGCTCTTCCAGGTAGTGCACTATGAATTACCATATTACGCATATTGCTATACAAAAACATGAGGATCACCCACTGAGTTGCCCTCTTGCACGGAGCACGTAATGGCTCTGTGAGTATTGAGCCAGTTTCTAAAATGGAAAAGTTTGAATGGATGTAGCTTGGACGGAACCTCACCTCACCTGTGTATGTTCTCCTGGGAAACTTTTTGAACAAAACGAAGCAGTTCTCGGCCCATCAGCATTAGTCGGCGGTGGTAGCGGCCTGCTTGCGCAGAGTGTATCCTGTACATCAGCAGTGTGTCTTGAGGTGTCAGCCTCCATTAGGGGCTGCCAGCCATCACAAGCCAGCTGTCTAAATTTAGTTTAGTCTCTGCGCCATGATTAGATAGCCCAGAACGGGCGAGCCATGCTGCCGGCTGCTGGCAGCATGAAAGATGAACTTCATTCACGGGACATAATTAAGTGAAGGAGAGGGATGGGGGGGTGTAGTGGAGGGTAGGGGAAGGGAGAGGGAGAGGGGGAGGGGGAGATAAGATAAGATAAGATAAGATGAAACTTTAATGATCCCCTTGGGGAAATTGGGTCATTGCAGAAGCAAAGAATAGCATATAGATGAGAATACAACAAATCAAACATATGGAAATCTTAAAGCGACACAGAGGTTTTGTAACACATTTGCCTGTATATGCTCTTGCGCTCAATATAAGTCTATATTCTGTCTCACAGGTTCATCAGGAGCTCTGCTGTAGAACATAGATCTTTCGTTTTTCACCTGCTCATTCGTGTGTGTTCACTCACAAAACGATGATATATCAAAAAAACATAGCTCCAACTAAAATATGAACAAGTTAGCTGTTCCAGTTCAGTGGATTTATATTCCGGGTTTTCTGGATCATCTGTCCTAAATTCACATTCAAACAGTTACATTTATATGGTAAAAAAAAAAAAATGTATGCATGACTACCACCTCCTTATATGATGATGCTGTCTGCATATTGCTTGTAACTTGTTCATATTTAAGTTAGAGCTGTGTTTTTCTGATCCATTTTGTGAATGCAGTACACATGAATCAAGAGGTGAGACAGAAACAGAAGAAATGTTTTCTGCAGAGGAACTCTCGGTGAACCCGAGTGTCCGATTATATCCTTATAATGAGGTCAAGAACATACACAGGCAAATAATTTACTAAACTTCCATGCCGCTTTCAGTTCATGATGAGATACTCACCAACTGATGGTGATGGTGCCAACTTTTACCAAACTGACTGTTGGCAAGTGGATCATGTTATTGATTACTGTTAGAGTTATGAGTTAGTTTTTTAGATCTTTGCTCATAAAGTGTAATTGTTTCTGTGAAGGAAATCATCTTTTGAAATACTGGTGGATTAGCCTCACCTCAGCCTTATTTTAAATGGATAAAGCGTACAAAAAAATGCAGATAAGCTTGTCTGTGGCTTTTGTTAAAAAAAAAAAAAAAAAAAAAAAAAAAAAAGAAGGTAAGAGAAGGTGCTTTTTGGAGTTCGGAGAGTTTAAAATCAAACCGTAAACAAAATCCTCTAAGGCAGCACTTCAAAACAAAAAGTTCAGAAAGTGTTTATTAAATTGGCTAATTCATGTGGGATGTTTTGTAGTGTGAGTTGACCGTTTTAATTGAGTTACTTAGGAGGTTTTTGTTTACACAGATTTAGAGTGTTTTGGAATTAAACCCCTCATGTTGAAAATTCACAATATAATGTCTTAGTCATGGCAGCACAGGGCTCCCACTGACTTGAAAGAGATCTCGCTGCGTTGACCATTGACAGATTTACAGATTAACAGATGTTTGCAGTTTCCAGGGAGAGAGAGAGAGAGAGAGAGAGCGAGAGAGAGAGAGGGGGAAGAGAGATGATGACAGAGACGGATGGACCTCCTTGTCCTTAAGGGGAGGTCACTTTCTTGGTATACTTTCTGTGACACACATATTCACCCTCTTAAACACACACACAGACACACACACACACACACACGCGACACTGGTCTGTGGGGACGCTGCCCCCTTGTGTAGAAGGGACATTCGAGCGACTGTCCTTGAGCTCCGTTGGGGAGTGGCGGCTGGGATGATCCATTGGCTGGTTTCGCACTTGGATGGTGTAATTAATTGCGGAGGCAGGCATGTTTTTGGGTCGAGCCCTCTGTCATGTCAGGGCTGCCAGTCTCCAGAGTGCACAGGTGTGTTTGCCTGTGCATGTGTGTCTACATGTCTGTGTTTTTTTGTTAGTGTGTGTATTAATCTTAAAACTCAGTGGGGTAAGGCCATAACTAAGTGTTAGATCTACGTGTACTCAATTTTTTGACCTAGTTCAGTGGCTTCCAAATTGGGGTCCGGGTCCCCCCCAGGTGTCCTTGATGGTCTTCCAGGGGGTCCTCAGCAAAATGGCGAATAATTGAGTTTAAGTATAATTGTTTCCGTACAAAAAAAGTATGAATGGTTGTTTTATCATATTTTAACCTAAGCACTTTGTATCTTTTTGGAGAGTGTTAAACATCTACATAAATAAATAACAAACCAAAATATTTTTTGAGATTAAGGTCCCAATAGCGAAATTACTTCAGATGGGTGTCTGCGGCTTCATGAAAGTCACCTTGGGCATCCAAAACATGAAAATACCTAGAATGATCTCAAAATCTAACCATGTCTATAAAGCTGTTAGTTTGAAGGGAATGATAAATTGATTTGATGATGTATTGAGATAGGGAGAGAATGAAAAAAAGAGCCGCCTCCCTACACTTATTTCTTTGTTGCTTTCTCAGTCTGTTTGTCACCAGATATGTTCTCTTTTTGTTTCGCTGATCAGGGTGAATCTGCCTAACTTGCTTTCAGGATCTCCTTTGCATTCTGATCTTTTGCATCCCTGTCAATCTCTCTCCCTGTCGCTGTCTCTCGTAAGCCTTGTGACAGGTGGTGACAGCGGTCTGTTTAGCATGTAAGGTCATGTAGAAGGTAATGACCTCTGTGTGTGGTGAGTGATGCCGGCTTGATCTCGGCTAATTGTTCTGGATGTCCTGAGGCGAGCATGTCTGTTGAATGAACCTGAACACAGCACACATTGTATGCTCGCTGATGAGTGAGCTAGTTCGGCTTGACACACACACACACCCACACCCACACCCACCAAAAAACCATCAAAACTGACTGAAGTCGCAAATTCAACAGAGAAACACATTCCCAGATGTCACTTGAAGTTACTTTTTAAGATTTAGGTTTTTCTGGTCTTTCTGCCTCCTTTGATTAATGTTTGAAAATAGGGACTTTGTGTGGTTGTTTGTGTGTTGCTTTCAGACTGTATGTAGCACTGACTGTTGTGTGAACCTGTTGCTCTCTGATGGATTCCAAGGCACAAGGCCAGCTTTCACAGATTTTCTGCATTTCTTTTTTTTCTTTCTAATAGTATTTGAGACTAAGAGCTGGCATCTGACATCAAGTAATTATTGCCGGATGGCGGCAATGCGGCCGTTGCTATGGCGATGCTCTTTTCCCCACCTCTTCTCCCCGGCAATCTATCTTCACTCTATCTGTTACTCCCTCTTTTTATCTGCTTCTTTGCTTGTTTGTTGCTTTTCTCAGCTTCTTTCCTCCTCTTACATTTTCTCTCCACCTCTTTTTGCACTTAATCCTGTTTTTATGTAAGGAGCAGTAAACCTTGCACATTCGCTGCACACATACACACATGCACACACTCACACACAAACAATGATACCGATGTGCCACTGATACCAAATAGGAAAGTATCTCAAACGGGATCTGCCACCTGACTAAAGATGACTGCCCACACACATATAGACGTATACACACACAAACACATACTCTGCAACCAAGCATGTCACCAGCAGTTACCACACACACACATTCACACACACATTCACACACGCAGAGAGGTGTGCTCTGCATCCCCACACAGTGACAAACAGAGCGATCGCTTCTTGTACACCATCCATACCAAAAACAAGCACACAAGCCCACAAACACACTTCCTCCAAGTCCCTCGCTGGCTGTCGGTGTCTCCCTGTTGGGGGTGCTGCAGCTCTTTGTTACATCTCCACTGCTGCTGCATGTTTCTCACCAGCCACAATCACTCTTTTCTGCCACGGTTACCAGGCCTGCTACCTCTGTGCCACGGTCGCTCACTCCACAATGCTACAACTCACAATCCTGTTACATAGCTAGCCATCGCGTGCTAAGCTTACCATCAGCCCCATTTGTAAAGTTAATAGCTGCCATCAAAGCAGGAAGTGGCGGTGTAATTCAATTTAACTCACTCCTAATGCCATGTTTGAAAACATTGTGCAAGAGCGACAATTTGAGAGGAACGTCACTGGCATGGAAATTGTAGAGGAGGAGATAGTGCCGCATAATGCCGCCTATGAAGGTAAATCTCTAGGTAATGTGACAACTTTATGGTGAAGAAAGTTTCCACATGTATGGTTGGGTGGTAGGTTTCCTTCTTTGATGATTTCTTAGAAGCCAGTAACAGCTCTCCATGCAGAGGCAGTAAGATAGAGGGAAAGAAAATGGAAATGTTTTGGCCAGTAGACAGTATTGTGGGTTATTTCGTTCGTGATTTTGTCCTCTTGTCCTTCTAAAAAATGCATACTGTCCAAAATAGAGGGCCACAAAGCTAAAACATTTTGTTGTTTCCCAGGTTTTTCTACGATTTAAAATAATATGTTCCACTCTATTTTGCTGCACACTAACCATGTCAGCAGCTGATGGTGTGTGTATGTGGGCATAAATGTTCGCTGGTCTTAATGGGGCTGCTCCAACCACCAGCTGTCTCCTGTGTCAGTAGCCTCCCACATTGTCTGGTGTAGATTATTGAAATGTTACAGTGTGTGGTATTTTATATGAATTTTTCATGCTTTCATTTCTATGGGAAGGTTGAGTGAACATGCTTCTAAACGCATGTCTATTTCAGAGGCGGCCTCACGCTCCACACCTGCTTTCTCTCGGCCATTGAGAGGCTCAGTTAAGTGCATGGGAAGACATTTTATGGCCACTACCTGCAGTGTCTATCAAATCCCAGAAAATCATCATCCACCTTCATTATTTTACCTGCCAGCTGGATTTGTAGAACAGTATGGGGCCTCTCGAAGATAAACTGACCGACAAATGCTAGCACTCCTTACTACTACTGCTGATGATAAAGTGATACTTTAATGATCCCCACCATTATTCCATTGGAGCAAGATTCATAAACAGAGAACAAACTATTAACTTACAGTGCATTTTGTTAAGGAAATAAAATTAAATGTTTCACTGTTGATGATTAATTGATCTCACTATTGTTGTTTAATCTGAATTCTGTGACTTTTAATTGCAAAATCTGAAATTACAGTATATGTATAGCCCCAATTTTAAGGCTCTCTTCCCTATCCTGAAGACTAATGCCATCCCTGTCCCCTTTCAAGCTGGCTGACTTTCAGTAGCAAGTGAAATGATGGTAATGTAAAGCTAAAGGCAGGCTTTGCAGTTTCAACGGGGCTGGGGAGGGTGGGGGCACACCACTTTGTTTATGAATATTTAGGATGACGCTGAGGAGGGATAAACCCCCTCAGGTTCATGCCAAGACTAATAACCCATAGAATTAATGTAACACTTTTGAATGCCTGTCTGGAATCTAATATTTTGATGTCAAATGTGCACAAAAACATAAGCGCTCTCATATTTTGGGTTATGATGGGGTACAAGAGTCCTGAGGCATTTCTAAATTATACTCCCTTGAGAACTGAGTGCCATTCATCATTCTTTACCACATCAAAACAAGGTGGGGTGCCCTCCCCTTTGAAACTGCGTAGTCTGTCTTTAACTTCACGGACCAGATACTCAAAGACAGTAGGCTCTTCGTTTGATATGCTGTCTCATCACAGTGAGTGACCCATGGGATGTCCACTATTTAAAGGAAGAAAGCCAAACAAAAAAAAAAAAAAAAATGACAGCACAAAATTAATACAAAAGATACAGAATATGCAAAAATATACAAGTTCCAATCCCCAACAGTCCCAGGCATTTTTAACAGAGCTGAAATAGGGCAGACCTAATCAGCTAGCTCTTGAGTAAGTGTGTGTATTATGTGTGGGTGTGGGTGAGAGAGAGAGAATCATAAGATCTCTGGGTTTGTCAGTGCCAGTCACAGTTTGGCATTCATTAGTGAGCTGCAGGACTAGCAGTGCTCAACAACATCCTGTGAGCCAGTTTAAATTTCTACCAATTAACAACCATGTAACAAATGCTTGTTACGTCTGCTGCTGCTGCTTAGCTAAGTAACATGATGGAGACACTCAGCCCAAACAGTCCAAACCCCCATAGCCCATTAGTCAGGCACGATGCAGGGAAAGAGTTTGCGGAGCTTTTGTTTCTGAGCTCTCCTAACTTTCCTTTAACTGAACGTCATTGAATCCTAAGACCTGGGACACACAGACTGCATCAGATTTGCGTGAGCGACGCTGAACATCTTGATTTTCATTTTGGTGGCCGTACAAATAAGTCAGACCTTGGGGTAGGGTAAGGGACAAGATTAAGACTCCTGAGAAGTTGGAGGAGGCTATATCCTTCCCAAAGACAGCTACTGATCTGGCCAGTGATAAGCTGGTGGTGATAACTGAGAGGCTGGCAGTGGGAAATGAGCAGGTGACAATTCATTCGACCAATGTGGTAACTCCTGCGTCTAACCTAGCAACCCACTGGATTGGTTGTCTGCCTCTGCCTTGGAAACTAATGACTAGCCAAGCCAGTAGCCGATCCAGTAGGTTGCCAGGTTTGACGCATGAGTTATCACACTGGTCGAATGAATTGTCAGCTGCTCGTTTCCCACTGCCAGCCTCTCAGTTAGCACCGCCGGTTTATCATCAGCCAGATCAGTAGCTGTCTTTGGCAAGGATATGTATGGCCTCCTCCGACTTCTCAGGAGTCTTAATTTTGTCCCTTACCCCCTGCCATGTCAAACAGCCTGCATGAGCAGTGTGGCGCTGCATCCCTGATGCGTCGCTGCAGCAGCAGCAACTTGAGTTTAGGAGCAGAGCCTATTTTTAACACGTGCAGCGGGCAGAAAAAACTCAGGAAATACAATTCTTTTTTTTTTTTTTTTTTAACCAAAATGGCAGTGAAGTAACAACTTCTCTACATCATACCTGCTGCATTTTGTTATTGTGAATGTCTTAATTAATTAATTACAATCTTGACAAAATACTTAACAGGGCGTTTACAATGTTTTTCTACTCCTGCTTTACCACATTTAAAGTGTCATACACCATAGAGATTGTCACATTTTGCTTATCTAGCATCTTAATGTCAAACTGTCATAAGGTCTGTATAATTAGTTAAACATGTAATTGGGTTTTGGGTCATGTAAGGAAATAAAAAGTAAGTCAGCTCAGTATCACTGTAGATGCTGTCTAGATAATGTATTTAACTTTGGTAAAATGAGGATTGACAGCATTGGCCAGGGCTCTAGCAAAGTTTGTAGCTGCAAGAATGGGTGAAACAAATTTGATCCTCAAAACAGAACAGTATCTTCAGCTCTACAGTCCTTTTGATAAGCATTTAATAGAGAAGGAAAAGGTCTGGGATGCAAGAACTTCAGCTGTTGATGTGAACAGTAAAGCTTTGCATGTGGCCTCTTTTCCCTCTGCAAAGTAACTTGCCTGTATATTTAATGAAATGTTGAGCTGTACATGTATATTGAAATTCCAGTGGGGTTAGTAGCAGCAGGTGAGGCTTTCGGTGGGAACGGATGCACGCACCCTGCAGCAGCATGCCACACACAACGCACACACAGCATATCTGTTCCAGGTGTAGCAGTGCCTTTGGCTCCACGTTAGCTTACTATGTTATAGCTCTACATTGATTTAATTGAGAGTATTTAGAAGATTTTAGGTAGCTGAAATGTGAAAACCTATTCATCACAATGATACAAGTACCTGCTGAGGGGAAAAATAACTAAAATTCTAAGTTATTCCATTCTAAATCTTGGCCTAGTTCACCAAACGAGCTTTTTTGCAGTTTAGTGAATTTGTTGCACTTAAGTGAAGTTTCTTTGAAAATTTGCCACCAGGTCACTTATTTTGAAACCTGTTTTAGCTTAATCAGTTGAAGGCAGGGTTTGCCTCAGAGAGTTGACAGTACAAGTCCTTGCTACAACACACTCTAACACACACACACACACATTCTCACACCTTTACACTCATCTATGCTCAGTGTCCTCTCCCAGCCATATGGGCCATCCATCAGGCCTCCTGAGCAGGTATAATCCAGGGGGGAGTATCTTTTTACAAGAGTCCCATTAGTTTACGAGCCGTCTGCTCCCTGGCGCCATCACTTTGTCCTTTAGATGAGTTAGGCCGTTCAGGACTCTCTCACGGCATTCAAGGTTTATAGGAGGGGAGCTTAACTTTTTAATACACTGTATGATAAAGGTGTCTGTCCGGATGCTATAGTTTTGCTGGTCCCACCATCAAAATAGCTTCACACAGCAATGCAGCAACACACATGCTGTTTGCAACACTAGATTGGATGGTGGTTATCTAGTTTTTACTATAGCAATAATTCCCAAGAGGGCATTCTTTTATGGATATGACAGCGATACAACAGTACTGTCACCCATGATCACAGCAGTGAATGCCTTTTTGAGTGGTATGACTTTTTATACAACAGTTGCTAGTGTAGTGTAGTATATGCTGCAGTGTACATGGTATGTACAATTGAAAATAAGCTACTGTTGCTCATTATCGCTCTGGCAACCATATGATGTAACTTTCAATAGAGCAGAGCTAGTCTTTCTTTTTCAGGATGAGCAACATGATAAGAATTTGAGTATACATACTGCTTTAATTGTACAATTGTGTTTTACAATTAGTGTGATGTAGATCTCAGGGTTATTTCGTAATTTGTGTCCAATATTTACAGTGTCTCTTCGTGTTGCACGGATTAAGTTGTGTTCCTTTGGGCTTAATCTCAGTTTGCTTGGTCAATATGCCTGTTATACCATTTAACATCCCAGTTGAGCAATTCACAATTTTTTAGGTGTTACAGTGTAACTTCGCTGCCCCAATTTGTACAAAAATAAAATTTGTCTACTGGCAAGTAACAACAGGATGGAGTAAATTCATTATAGTATGATAGTAGGTCACTTTAGGGTGTAGTGGAATACATATTGGATTTATGGCTAGAAGTTCACAGGTAATATACCTTTTGAGTTTGGTGTTTCTTAAGGTTTGGACTACATCTGATGAGATTTAGTGCTGCTGTCTTGATGTTGGTTGGATTTGCTGAGGCAGTCGCTATTGCAGAATACAAACCGTTGTTTTAGCAGGTGTGTGTGCACATGTGTGTGTGTGTGTGTTTGTGTTGCTGAGAACTTTGTGGTGTTGTGCCCCAGTGGTCGTGCTCCGTCTGAGCGATGCCTGAATAGTGCATGGCTCCGGCCTGCCAACCGTCTCCCCTCCTGCTCCCATCAGCTCCCCGCTCAGCCAGCACTGACTGACAGCACTTCCTCCCTCCTCGCTGGGCTGTCTTCCACTCCTCTTATTGGCCTGCATACACGACCAAACGCACAGGCAGGTGGACTGAATGACAGGCAGGCACAGAGGCAGCGCATTTGTGCACAAACTTATACTATCACTCATACACAGAGCCTCACTTATACCCACTCGATGATGGATCTCGCTTGATGTTTTTCATATCACAACAGCCTCATCTTGCTTGGCTGCTTGTACAAAGAGCCGTCACTTGCAGGTTCTTCAGCTCCTACATCCCGATTGTTTCAGTCTACTCAGGAAACAAATGGTGACGAGGATATGGGCCTTTTGAGTACATACATGACTCAAGTGCTGACACTTGACTTTCCACTTGCCTGTTTGTGTCTAATCAAGACAAGAACCTGAATTTGCAGTCTGAATGGGATCCTACGAATAAGAAGCCCAATCAAGACTCTTGTGTTTGAACACTTAGTTCTGAAGCGGCTCGGGACCTGAGTGTCGGTCGTCCATGCAGCCTGAAAGAGTCGAGGCCACGGAGGTGAATGAGACATGTTCCCTCTTCTCTCAACAATTTCTGTTTAAGCACATTTTTTACCTCAATGAAAGTAGCATCTCTGCACGTAAAATGACACTATTTGATGCGTATTATGGTTGAAAGCGGTGTCTGTGTGGGTGTCACATACCTGTACAAGAATAATAACCTGAATACCTTTTATTTGTGTAGCATCCTTCTGAGAGAGTATTCCAAATGGCTTTACAGAATGAAAAAAATACACATGTAAGCAAATATACACAATTAAATGACATAAAATCAGGTAAAGAAGTAAAATCATCTCAACAATCAAGAATGCCATTTTGGTGTGAAGTATGTGTAAGGTTACTTAATCTTATCATAGGGGTATATCTCTGTATGGGAATTCAACGACACATATCAAAGCAGATATATAAAAGCTTCAAGAGCTGCCACGATCTCTACATTCATGCCTTACGGTACAGTTATGTTGCTTTCAACTATAAAATGCGCTTGAGATGCCTTTAGCAAGAGATCCAACCCCCGGCTGCCTCACTAGAGCTGCTCAGCATCTAAAAGTACATCACTGTGTTTGTGCTGGGAAATCCTTCATTGTGTGCATATGTCCCTTCACTCAAATCCCACCAGCCGGTACTACATCATGTTTTTAGTCATGTTGCCTGGTTACATAAGAGTTAACGTAATAAAAACATGTGGCTATTTAGTTTGATTTTGCCCTCTGAATGTTGTAAGAGTCATTGAACATTCATTACCTCCGAGGGTCCCATATCAGTGCAGCTGTTATGGTGTTCAGCAGAAGGTACACGGTGTCCTAATCACCCCCTGTGGTCCCCAGCTTAACTCTAGCCAAGACAAAGTGCGGCCCTGTAAGTTCATGCATAATGGAGTACAGTAGACAAGAACACAGAGGAAGGACTAGGAGCAGTTGCCCTTGAGTTGCACATACTCTGCTGGTGTTACAGGTGTTATTCGCACCAGTGAGGAATACACCTTCCTCTAGGGTTGACTCTCTCTCTCCAGACTCAGTTCCCCGAGGCCTGTGCCTGTCACTATGATAAACACCTGTGCTACTGATCACACTAATTCCAAAGCATGTATATAATAATGTGATACTTTATTGGTCCCAATAGGAAAATTCTCTTTTCATTTGCTCCCACTTGCCCTTTTACATGTATATATTTAAACGATTACAGGTGAGAAAAATTGACCATAAACCCAGTTTGTAATCTGCCAGCGTGCTGCTATCGTTTCTGTTAAGAGCAATTGCAGTTTTGTGATTTCCCACGCAATATTTAGAAGGGGTAGTGACTGAATTTGTCACTTAAAAATGTCTTTTTAGCATTATTAATATTCTTTGTTAAATCAGCTAGCCCCTAGATGGTGAGCTTATTTGCATTTGGCCGTACCCTTTGCCTTAAAATAGTTGCAGAAACATTTTCTTCAAAATGTGCCAAGTTCCTACTGAACAAAAATAACAGACTAATATTCAAAATGTCATGGTATGCCTTTAATTTATTACAGTGCAGCAAGAGCTTGGCTGTCTCATTCATAATGCACAAGAGTTACCCTGGAGAGCCAGATATGTTTTCTGAGAGACGAGCTAGCCTTGCGCTAATGAAACGACATCTGCAATTTAGCCAGTACGTCAACTATGCTCATGTCGCACTCTCTGTCTCCGCCCGCTGTGGGAAATGGATTTTTTTTTTCTCTCAGAAATTGATCAGTTGAAGCTGAAATGAGTAGTCCTGTAAGGGGTTTAGACATATATTGTACGTGAGTGCATTTTGCAAAAGAGTTAAGCATCCTCACAGAGTCTGTTTGACAGATATAGATTAGACATTTCTCTATATGGAGATTTTCACTGAAAGGAGCTTTTTTAGTCATGTCAGTTAAAATGACTGAAGCTGGGAGAAAATGATGAAAAATTATCTCCTTGTAGAATTTCACATTGTTATTTCATGTGCTGTACCAGTGCAGTGCTCTGCCAGTCAAACTGGTTTCATAAGTTATCTTGACTCACTTTGGGGAAGCTGTGATTTGGATTCTGCAGTGGTCTGGCTCACTGCTGGAGTGTATTTGGAAGGCAGCAAATGCAGGAGGAGAGGCTGTGTCCGGCATTTGGGTTTAACGGGCAGACGTGCTCATTTTGCTGTCCAAAGGGTACCAAGTGTATGTTTACCCTTTGCCACGCTCTTACATACCCACTCACACACAGCACACCTCGCTTCAAGCACATTTTTTCCATCCCACAGAGGTACACACACATGCACAGATGGACAGAGTGAATTTTTTCTGCTGCAAGTCATTCCTGCAGTGTCTCAGAGCTCGGCGAGTAGAGGGGACAGGGCTTCCTGGAGGTCGGTGTGGCCTCTGGAGGGAGCCAACTTGTGTCTCTCTCCTGACTCCCTCGTACTCCCCTCTTCTCCCTACCCCCTATGGTGAGATTAATGCCAGGTGGGGGAAATATAACAGATAGTTTAATTAAGCCTGAGCCAGCAAGATTCATGGACTCATTTCTTCGTCCGACAGAGCAAATGAAGGTACAAAGGGTGTGAGGCGAGAGGAGAGACACCCTTGACTAGCTCTTTGGAGTGTAATGAATGGAACAGCGCTCCCGAGATTAAGGTTTCACCCTTAAAGACTTGGACTTTGTAAATATGGTTCTCACCATAACTTCAGTTTGGCAGACCTGCCAATCTGTACGCATTTTGCGTAGCAGCATTTTGACATTAAAGTACATTGGTACGATTTGACTCTAAAATAAACAAAAAGCTTTCACACGCCTCATGAGTTGGACCCATTGTGCATTACTTAAGTCTAACAGCAATAGGCAACAGTGAGCCTGAGTCTAGCCTGCAGAAAAACAAAAGAAGAAGAAGAAGAGGTTGACCATTAATAGTGCTGGATTTGTTCCCCTTAACTTCACTTAACCTGCGAAAAAAAATATATATTTGCAAGTGGGGATGACCGACAAATGTGTAATGTTGTTTCAAAAGATTGTAGTTTGGATCTGCTCATTGATAGCGACACTCTTGACCTTGATTTTATCCCCCTGTTCCCTCACCTCACTCTGGCTGGCTGGTTGCTCAAGTGAGGACTCTTCTTTAAACTCCGTTGCAAAGGTAACCAGACTGTTGAAAGCTGAGATTGCGAATTGAGTTAAGTTCATGTTAGCCTAACGTTAAGTATGTTCTTGCAAGCCAGCTTGCTCGTTCACCGGTCATTTAAGTTGGCAAAGTTACATTGTCCCTGTGTTGCATATGGTAATAATATGACTTTTAATAGTATTCATAATATTAATTATTGCAGCCAAACACAAAATTGTAATCAGAGGAGTAGATCATTGCATCTCTGGCTAGAAAAAAAAAAAAAAAAAAACAGTGCACATTCTCCAGAAATTCCTAGAAAGTTACCACGAGAGATGTCCATGCCTCCGCATCTGTAGTTGTCTTCACTATGCATTCTGCATTGTCTTTTATATACTGATATTGACATCAGTCATAAAGGATCAGAAAGCAATAATTGAACATTGCGTTCAATGTTCAATTATTACTTTCAGTGTAATGTTTAGGTATTAAGTATTATACCTATATGAAGTGCTCATGTTGGTGTAAGACATTAGGAAGGATAGATATGTCAAGTTAATTCATAGTTTTTTGACAATAGAAATATGATGGTAACCGCTAAAAAGAAGTAACAGCCATTGCATGTTGAGCAATAGCTTTGCAGGCAGCTCACTTGGTGGTCAAGCACACACACTCATCCATCTGAGACACACATAAATATACATTTACTGCTCTTCAGTTCCTGAAGTCGTGAGGAGAGAGTGTAGCTGAAGGCGTGTCAAAAAGCAACGAGAGACCAAGAGAACATTGTTGAGCCTCTGCTCTAGCCTTTCTTTGGAAATGTTATATATGATATCAGAAGCAGTCTTTTCATCTATGTTTAAATGCAACTTGCAGTAGCACAGCCTAGCCTTGGGGTAATCGAAATCGTCCCATACCATGGTGCTCTGATTCTGTATAAACCAACAGAGCCATGCTGTGCGCTAGATCACCTTATTGAATTTCTATGTAATTAAAGTCAGTGGGGACAAGGTAGGAGAGAAATTTAAAGTGGAGGATGTATAGGAACTATAGTGAATAAATAGCTACTCCCATCAGCTGAACAAGCCCTAATGCGTTTCACTCAATTTAGCCAATGGACTTAGCCCGTTGCTGTTTAGCCGATTGCTATTTCCTATTCTGCTATCTGTCACTGACTCTCCATTGCATTTGCCTTGAAGAACAGGCAAGGCAGAGTCATTTGGCAGCACTAATCAATACCATTCGCTCTGTGCGAAGGGCTTATCAATTTCCAGCCAGCGCCTTGAATAAGATTCTGGGAGGAATTTGGCTTATTCATGAGGTACATCTGTTTCTTTTTACTCAGAAAAGTATGTTAAGGCAGTGTCATTTCATTTGCACTCAAATCAATTTCCCCCTCTCCCCTCACTACGCAGGTAAAACAACAACGGCAATGCAATTACAAGTAAAGAGATTCCAATCGAGTTTTCATGTTTGGCTCAGTTTGGATGTGGTAACGTGTCCTATTGAATGCTAATGGGGGATTCTAAACTTGCAGGGCCCAGGCAGAGGCAGAGCTATCCGTGAATAATGGATGAGTTTAATGTTAGCGAGAACCCTTCCAGGAACCACCTGCTTCTCAAGAAATAGTGCTGAAAAATGCACAGTCATACATCTTGGATATCTCCGTCCACCTGCACCAGGTAGCCAAGGTCACTCAATGCTTGCACTGGCTTTTGCAATAGTTAGGAAAGTTATTTGGGTAAGTAAAATGTGTCATGTATTACCCAGGAGGAGATTTGGGCAGTTAGTCCCTACACGACACACTGTATATTGAAAGTAAAAGTAACCTTCCACTTCTTTACAGAAACTTTATGATTGTGGTTCCAGGCATATCTGAACTATAATGTAAGCTTCTTTAGTAATTCAAGTCCGAAAAGTGGGTTGCAAAGTGTTCTCACAGGGTCAGAACAAGTCAAATGGATGAATATTGTGTTATCTAATGTAGTAGACAAGAAGACTAAAGGCTAAGGTAAAATGTGAGCTCCTATACAAGACTATCACGTGCTGATGTGCTGAGACAAACGGCAGCTTTTGCTTTGTTTCTGGGCGTGAGCTCTTTTTCCTTGAGGGAAATTAGGTCGTACACATTTATCGTCATGTGGTTATTGTGTGCCAGAGTCAGATAGAATGAGCCCTTCATTTGAAATAGAAAGAAATAAAAGACACAGCTTACTGGATCCAACAAGGTAATATGTATTCCCTTCGGACGTAGCCGATTCCCACCATAAACCACCCGTTCCCTCTGTCGGAGCGTGTGTGTGTGTGTGTGTGAGGTATGCACCAGACTTAATGTGCGGCACCCAGCATTAAGCCATATTTTTTGGGTCTTCGTGGACCCGAAGGGAGCTACTCTCTGCCAATTTAAAAGTTCAATTTGCACCTCTCTGTTAGATTTATTTTACGTTTTAGCTTGCCGTCTCTCCCACCCATCCCGCAGATAATGTAGTTAAAAACCCACTTCCATTCCCATTAAATACTAATTTCACTGAGGGGAAAGAGAGGCATGAAGTAGGGATAAAGAGTGAGTGATTGATTGGTGATTGGTGATTAACTGATGAAGTAACTGATTGATTCATTTGTCCATGAGTGGCTGGCTTGTCCCGATCCAGTTGTCTTCTAAAATAACTACAAAGCATGATGAATAGAGTCCTTCTTTCACAAATAGCCACTATTTATTTACATTCGAGGCTATGTGGTGAATATTTATTTGTCTCTTCTAGCAGTGGAGGGCATTTTCTGCTGAATGAATGTATGCAAATCACTGATACAACATTGGAGTGTAATTGAGAAATTCTAGGCTTATAGCACTCTGTGTTTTCCTTGAGATTTTTTTGTTTCTTTACAAACTCAGTATTGCTGTGGCTGTTTGTGGCTTTTTTTTTTTTTTTTAAACCTATGGTCAGGCATTTTCAGTACAAGTGAATGTAACCCTAACCCTAAACAACAAAAACACTGGTCAGCTTAAATTAATTCGTCTTGTGCCTTTTTTTCTTTTTCTTTTTCCAACAGAGGAGCTACGGAAACTCAGCTGGTCGGGAATCCCACGACAGGTTCGACCGATTACGTGGAAGCTTCTCTCGGTAGGTTTTAAATTTACACACATGCACATAAACACATGGAAGTGTACGTCAACACCCACAACCACCAAAACACCAACAAATGCACACACATGTACACAGTTGTATGCCAACACAAAAATTCTCACAAATACATGCAAACACATGCAAACCCATAGTAAAACATTAACTCTTACAAGCACATATACATGAACACACACACACACACACACACACACACACACACTCTCTCACACACAAAGTTGCTGTCATGTTTTCTCTCTCAACTCCTCTCCCTTTTGTGATTTATGAAGACCAGTCCTATTTTCTTTCTTTTTTTTTTTTTAACTTCAATAGGGAAAATTAATTGCAAGGCTCAAATAATTTATTCATGAGACGCGGTGTGTTTACTCATTAAGCCATTGTTGTGGTCTACAGCTCCTAGTCTGCAGAGAGAGGGACTGGCTTTTGAACGCCATGACTCTCACATTAATTACCGCACAATAGCTAATGTGCCGCAGAAAAGACGTCATTAAAGGTGTGTGTGTGTGTGTGTGTGTGTGTGTGTGTGTGTGTGTGTGTGTGTGTGTGTGTGTGTGTGTGTGTGTGTGTGCCTGTTTTTTTGTGGTGGGAGGTTACTGACTTAGGTTTGGACTGTTAACTGCTGCTTTGTTTGGTACTTTACTGAAGTGAGGGTCCATAACGTCTTATGAAGCTGTGGTCCATAGCTGTGGATGTCTGGGTGTGTGTGTAGGGTGGGGTAGCTCAAGCAGATCAGTACATTGCTTGTGTGTGTGTGTGTGTGTGTATGTCTCTGTGTGTGCATGTGCGTGTTTGTCTTTTATGTTTGTGTGTTTCTTGGTCTCTAACTGCACAGCTAATGTACCAAAGATAACACTCCATTAAAGGTTTGTGTGTGTCTGTGTGGATGTGAATGTGCACATCATTGTCTTTGTCTCAGTGTGTGTGTGTGTGTGTGTGCGTGTGTGTGTGTGTGTGTTGTTGTTGTTGTTGTTGTTGAATGAAGAAACTTTTTTGCTGGCGCTGAACTTTGGGGCTGCAGGGTAGAGCTGACCTCTGCCCTGTGTAAATGGTGGTTGGACCACCTCAGCTTCACTGAGGATAATAAGAAGGAGGGAAGGGACAGGAATGGGGAAAAACAAACACAAAACAAAAGGAGAAAACTAGAAGGATGGATAGATGGAGAGAAAGTATAAACAATAAAAAATGAAAGAAGGGAAAGAAACTGGTAGATATGAGATGATGAAAGATAGGGAAGGAAGTAGAGAAAGGGATTAGAAGAGAATGGTGAAATGAATAGGAACGGCAAAAAGAGATAGATAATCCCTTCTCGGCCATGTTTTTCCCCTCTCAGTTTTCTCCTTGGTTTTTACCTTGGGGTTATCTGCTTTGTTGAAGTATTGTAACCCTCTTTGCCTCTCCACCAGCTATCCTCCTCAACCATTTGACATTCCTCAACCCAGGAGACATCCTCCGAGTTTGATTTGTAACTTTCTGATTGTCAGGTGTTGAAAACTACCCCGCTGGTTTGCTCCCAAGTAGCAGTCACAACAGGAGTGATGTTTTAGCTGTTGCTTTTCTTTTATTAAAAACATGGAGATGTGGGAAAGTTGACATTGAACATAATGGAGTGAAACAAATATCCCCACCAATCACATTTGTCTGTGAAATGTGTTAATAAACATATAGGCAACATTTTGCTGCTGTGCTGTTATGTAACCACTACTGGGACAACTCAAGCCACATCCGATCCATATCTGAAGTGTACATTGCAGGGTTTTCAATAGATTTTTACAACTTAGCCCTTGTGCTGTGTGAATTAGCCCTGGCCAAATCCAAGCTCAGGATTAAAGCGAACACTGGTCAGTGTCAAAAGCACTCATCGATCCTGAAGTATCCCAACACTTCACTGCCTTTTCAATCCTGTCTGTGCTATGATACAACAGAGAAATAGATAGGAGGGATCAGGCTCAAAAAATCTATTCTCCATCTGGCGCACGCACAACCACACACACACACGCGTGCACGCGCTCAGACTCACAGCCCAGCCTATATTCCATAAACTTGACGGAGCCACCTAATAAAACTTCACTTCAGTGACGTCCCCTGTGCCCTTCCCCTGCTCACCGGCGTGCGGCAACCTATTTGATTTTCTCTCCCCTCCAGCAGGCTTGCCTGAGCCAGGCTCTTCTTCACCTGACAAAGACGAGAAACAACTTCTCCCACTACGTTCAATACCTGCTAATGCTCCCCCAATGCCCCGCATTTACCAGCACATGGCACAAATCGTACATCACTGTCTCCACCATTATTAGCCGGTATGGAAATTAAAAAGCAAGAAAGAGGGCAGAAAAATCAGACAACAGGCTGGGAGGGAGAGAGCAATTTTTAGCCTCATTGGATAGCTCTCTCCACCCCCTTTCACTCCATGGGAGATAGGCGCCACAGGTTGCCCGTAGCTCCAGAAACACATGCGGTTGAACTTCCTATTATTTCAAAATGAAATAATACCGTTTTATTTCATTTGTTTAAAGAGCATTTGTGTCCGAGCCTGAAGGAGAAGGGGAAAAATTAAATGGCTTTTGTGCTTTGCGAAAGAATGTCAGCCTGTGGCAGTATGTACATTTGCTAATGGAGTGTGGCTTTTAAATGTGAAGTGGTGGGAGAGAAAAGAAAACTAACTGGCTGTGGAAATATTGATAAGGCTGAAGGGTTATGTGAGATATATCAGGGCCTATGGAAGTTGAAGCAGTAGGGAATAGATTATTTTACTGTAATATTGCTGTAGTACATTCTACATAATCATAGCGCTGGGTAGAAAAAGACAAGGTTGTTTTTCGCTTTGGTGAGTCGGACAAGTTGTGCTCTCTGTCTCTTGGTGGGCACAACCTCAAAATGATCTCAGAACAGCAATTTCTTTTTGAATATGTAGACCTCCACAGGGCTTCCTGAGCTGTCAGGCCCCAACGTTAGCTACCCTGCTGATCCACTGTCATCTCAGGTATTACAGTGTTTCCTCTCGAGCTTTCAGCTGCAAACAGTCAAATTACTTGATGAAAACACATCAAGGACACAGAACTAAACAGTTTTAGCTTGGTGAAATTTTCCTTCAGATTTCATTTCACATGAATTGCCTGATAACCTGAGGCCAGCACGATGTTGACTTGGGGCAGTTGATGGCTCAGTCGGCGGCCCGATAGCATCAGTGCCAAGAACAAGTTTCTGGTCTTTTCTCATTTGCTAGCAAGAAATGAATCATTGACTCTTTACTGTGCCACCGCATGGGCCGCTCTGCTATGATGTTTTTTTTTTTTTTTTTTTTTTTAGCAGATATTGCAGAAGTTACTTCATATTATGAACTAAAAACAAATAGTCTGCTTTGTCATAGAGGCAAGAGTTTCTTTGGGTTGAGAATGATGAATCAGAATTTTTTATTTTTATTATTTTTTTTTTTTTTTATAACATTTACTCATTTTTTTCAGGCTTTCAAATGCAGTGTTCAACTTAACTGTTTCCCTGGATAACAAAGATACCCCAAAATTAGAGGACATGGATTTGACGATGACATTTGTTAGGTGACATGTTTTTGAGATATTTTTTTCCAGGGAGAGATGTCCACTTCTTCTTGTGGGTGTCAGGTGATTGACAGTAAGGAGAGCATAGCTTAATGCATGCATTGATTTGAAAACACAACATAATCAAGTACAGTGAGGGCAAAATAAATAAGTAACTAAATGAGTAAATATAACAGAATGTATGCACAAAATCATATTAAGGCTTTTGTTTACCTTGATGGATTATCTCTCTCAGGCAATTTACAACTCTGAGGAGGCTGTTTTTCATACTTTACCACAATGAAAGGCAGCAAATGGGTTCTTTTGAAGGTAAAACAAAAGCCCTGATATTTCCAAATATACAGAACTGTGCACAGATACCACCAAGAGACACCCCCACCCCTCGCAATAAATGCGTAAATAAATGAATGTTATCCCTCAAGAAACCTGAATAGTATGTGCCTTAAGGTAAAGATATTGCTAAATGTTGGCCTTAAATTGCTGCGCGCACCAAAGTAGTTTATTTAATTTCTACCAATGTGAAATTTCCTTTTAACAAAGTAGTTTCCAGGGGTCCACGACCCTGTTGGCAAGCCAGGATGAATACAGCAATGAATAGGGGTATCCAATCTCAGCTGATGCTGGAGGAAAGACATGACGCATGGTCAGAGGTGTGTCTGTGTAATCAAATTGGTTTGCAGCTCCACTCTATCAGGCTACATTGATCTGAGCTATTTAACTCCCAAGGAGATGAGGGGTGAAGAGGTGAGAGCTTGAAGAATGGAGACAAGCGGAAGCTAAAGGCAGGGTTTCTTCACATTGAGTTACTCCATATAATATGAAAATTCTTTGTCCTGACTACAAGTGTTGTGAATAAGCACTGATCTAGAAGAAAATAGGTCCTCCTGGCGCCGTGTGCATTGTGCAAGGTGGGTGCTAAGCAACATGTTTGGTCCACTCATTCAGTCCAGACTTATTATGTAAGCATTTTTTTTAACACTACCATGTGTTTTATTAAATGCTTACAAAATGGATTCAAGATTCAACATGTTTTATTGTCACTCTGGTTATACCAAGTAAAATTGTGTGAAATGCTTTGGCCATGTCTGAATTGGTTTTGGGCCTGCTGAGGGGAGATCCATGGTACAGAACGGACACGGTCGCGTTCTTGACTGTCTGTAAACTTTACAGACACTCAAATAATATTCTCGGTTAACCGAAATAAACCGATTAATGAGGCCTGGTGGTTGCCATCCCTAAATCATACATAACTGTACAACAAGCATTAGCAGTGGTATACCATTATTATAACACAGTTATTGACCAGTTAGATTGCATGATCCGAGCAGACCATTTTATAAATTCAAGTATAACACTGTCTGATGGAAAATTTCAGTGAACAGTTGTAACTGGAACAGAGTGAAAAGCGGCTCTATGGAGAGAAACAGACAGATCCAAAAAGTTGGAGAAGTTCCCAAAGTTTTTCTTTATTCAACTCTTGCGGGATGTTCACAGGGACAGCTTGCTTCTGTAGTTACGGCGTAAAGTGCTTGAGTTAAATAGAAATCAATTTAGTTTGTCAGAATGCTTGCTAAAAAGATAATTTCATTTAAACCCCCTAAATGGATTCCCCAAGCATATTTTTTCTGTCTTTTTGAAGAGAGTTTGGCTGTTTTACTTAAGTGGAGGATCCATTAGAGGAGTGGAGGGTGGGAGGGACGTAGGGAAAGAGGGATTGATGGTTCACGATGCGGTTCACATGGGCCGATTAACAGAAGGGAGACCAAGCACTGGCAGGTAACACAGAGGCATCACTCATGTTTGCTTCTCTTTCAGTCTGGAGTCTCTGTCGCTTAAAAAAAAAAAAAAAAAATCCCCAGTCCTCCTCTCTCAAGCAGTAAACCACAACCGAAATGTAAATTAGTCACTCAGGTTCACAAAATAAAAATTCAGTCATTCAGGATCGGACACAGTGAGCTGCTCAAATAAATATACTCAATTACTCGTAACTCTATGGACTCTTTAAGAAACATCATGAAAAGCAAGCCATTTGCCATCTGGTCCTTCTTGCTCTGCTTGACACAAACTCACTCACTCGTTATTTTCTTAGTCTCTTCTGTTTTCTCCCTCTCCTACATTTATGGCTTCTTCTGAGCCGCCGATTGTCAGAGCTGCATGATTATGACTAACATTTTAATTGCAATTTTTTGATTAGATACTTTAATCGCAATTCTAAATCATGGCCAGTAGTTTAGATCATTTGAGGACAGCAGGTGTTGTACTGGCAACAACAACAACAACAAAAAATCTATCTACCTATATGCACACACAGCATATATATATTCGTACTATCATTAATCACAGAGTTGTAAATCATCTATCTGTGATGTTCACTGCATTTCAGGGGTTATTTTGGGATGAAGAGTTGCAAATTACCTTTTTGTTGCATCCATTACCCCTTAATCTCGTTTACTTCCACTTCAGTAAGTGATTTCGACAACCCCCAGTGAACTTGCCAGGACTTGTTAGATTCAGCCCTTGGTTTTACCTATAGCTGGAGAAAGCAATAATACAATAATGATAGGCGAGAGTGTTTTCTAGTTGACAAAAAGTTGCATCCCTTTCTCTTAACTACTGTCAGTGGAGAATTTGTTTCCTCTTCTCCCTGTATAATGATCGCTTGTTGTCTGTTGTTGAGTATTTATGCAAAATGGTGAGTCTAGAAAGAAACATTTTTTCTTCAATTGTGAGAGACACCAGGATCTTAACCCAGAAGTGCAAGATAGATTGCTAATAGCTGTACCATGTGTTTTTATGTATGTGTTTGCATTAAGTATGACTGTATTTTTATGTGTGGAATCAGTTTGATATTTGATATGAAGGACTTTTTTGAGGGAAAACATTTTGGGGTAGCTTTGTTGGTGTTTGGATTTAATGAGTGCGCTCCTATATTTGCATGCTTGCAGGTGTGTCTGGGGATATGTATGTATGTGAATATGTGTGTGTCTGCAGGCAAAGTTAAGTTGTGTGTCTCTGTGTCAAATGGATAAAAATGTTGACTCACCAAACCTTTCTCTCAGGTAGGGATGCACCAACGCATCACACTTGTGAAAACATGACGCAACAGTGGTCTCAGATACTGACTGACTGGCATTCAGTGTAACGTAAAGGCAAACAGATAAAAAAAGAAAAGATCTACTTCTAGGGGTGGACAGTTCAGGCAAAAATGCTCTTTGATAATTATGACCCCTAAACATGACCCATCCTTAACTACTACAGCATCTGACAGTTTACTGAGAAACTTCAAAGGGTGGGATTTGACTCAGGCCTCAAAACCTAAACCCAGCATGGCCTGACCCTGAAAAACATTTCTAGTGTCATGAATAAAGCTTCTTGTGTGCCCAAATATGATAAAAAAGCTAAAAATAGAGTCCATTTCCCAGAAATGAGTATGTAATAACAGCATTTTCACTTATGGTATTGAACCACAGCTTGACTCAAACTTGAGCAATGAAGTGAGAAATTCATATCCCACCTGACATCAGCCCATCTGGTCCAGTCAAATCCAGAAAGGTCCAGTGGAGTCCGGCAAACTAATTACCTTAAACAGGAGGAGGTAGAGTAATTATTGCATATAATTATGTAATCATCAATTGGAGCATGTCAGATATTTTAGTCTTGTCCCTATCCACCTCATCTGTGATGTTTAACAAAGCCCACCATCAGCAAAGACTCAAATGTATTCTACCTGTGGTTTTACCTATGGTTGTTTTCTTTGTGCTTTTTAAGAAATTATCAGGTAAAAGCAGTTCTATCCAATATATCTTTTAGCATTTCAGTTGACTTTTTATGGCAGGATATATCTGTTTTCCTGTACTTGGAGTCACTTTAGGATTTAAGGTAAAAAAAAAAAAATCAAACTGCTGAAAAGAAGAACCAAAAAAAAGTGATGAAATGTTGATGTTAAATGAGCCATCAAGGCCCACTCAACACTGATTGAAACACTGTTTGAAACAGATTACTGAGCTCACGGATATCCTGTGAAACATTTTTCAGACACTGATTTATCAGATGCATCAGACACTGTCTTGGAAACCCAGCCTGTTTGAATAGAGCTTAACAAATTTCAGGTTCAGTTTTGGCTTATTGAGTGAAAGAGCTCAGAACAATATGCCACCCACCTGCCACTTGCTGGCAAAAAAAATAAAAACAATAATGCATGCCATTTGTTGACCTCCGTTGCTGTTCAGCAAATAGAAATGGCTGCCAAACCTGGTTGTTGTGGGAATGAGGCCCTCTCAAGTTTCCAGAGCCTGGAGTCGTGCTTGACTGCTGTTTTGAAGAGTTGTTTCACTTTGTGAATATTTTAGAGTCCCTGATCCCAGCCCTCACTTTTAATAGACTTTAGATTTGTTGTTCAGTTTGGGGTTGACTTTCTCCTCGTTGCATAAGCCAGCCCGCTCAAGCACCCGCTTGCAGGATACATGCTTACACAAGCTTATACTTACAAAAACTCTTTGACACACATGTGTCCCGAAAATGCACACATGCACACACACACATTAAGAGAATTTCCCAAGAGATGGAAAGCATTTGGTCGTCCAACAGTGTTATTTGCAAAGTGTCATTTACAGAATGTGTAATCCCAGGTGGAGGAGTTTGTTTTTCGCGATTGAACTTTGCTAAGACACTCCATTAAAGCAAGTCAAGGTTTTAACAGGTTTTAAGAAAATGAAGCCACTCAGAAGTGTTGGAACAGCAGTTAAAATAAAGGCTCATTAAGTAGAATATACTTACACGAGAGAGAGAGGGAGAGAGAGGGCGATACCATAAAACAACAGTTTACACTGTCAAACACTGAAAAGACAGACTCACTGCTTATCTGTGGAGTTGAATTATGAGTCTGAGTGTGCAGCTCAAAACCCTGTGTGTGTCTGCCTATGTTAAGGTCAGGATAGGTGTATTGATATTATGAGATCATGTTTGCTGAAGTTTTGAATTTGTAGTTGCACAGTTCATATATTGTTAAAAAAATGTTCTGCACATCAAATGAGTCATATCAAAGAAGTGAATTTTCATACAAATTTTACTGCAGATTTCAGTTAATGATGTTGATTTACTCAAATTCTGTTGCAGACACTTGGCTTTTTAAGGAATTTTGTCATTCACAAAGTTGAAAGCCATCTCAGCATTTGGTTCAGTTACACTTTTTGGAACTGGAGCACGCTATTAAATGTCTGCAATTTCTTCATTCTGGCTCTCTGAAAAAGTCTTAGATCTGAGAGACAAATCCCAAACTCCAGCAGTGATCAGGTATATGAGGCTAAACTAAATTTGTGTAATACTTGTTTGTCAGAACAGAGCTACAAAGTGCCCTACAGAAAACACAACAAAGATAAATAAAAAAAACACAAGAAGATAAGCAGTGAAAAAGGCGGCTATCATAACTCAAAAACAGGGCTTACAAAGAACAAAACAAGTGACATACTATGGGAATGGAATGAGTATAAATGAATGATGCAAATGCCATTTCAAAGTTGACTCAGAGTTTTTATTTTTATTACTATTTTTTTTTTTTTTTTTTTTTTTTTTGGCCAGACTAATCTCCAAAGCCTGGAGTTCCTGTAATCACTTTTTCACCCACTTTTTCTTTTTTTGTACCATCTTTCTCTCTCTCTCTCTGTCTCTCTCTTTCTCATCCTCAGGGTTACCTGCCTGCCAATGCAGAGAGGAGAGAGAGCGTCTTACAGAGGAAGAGACAGGAATACTTTGGCTTCATCCAGCAGTACTACGACTCCCGAAATGACGAACACCACCAGGACACATACAGACAGGTACACACACATACACATGTGCAAAGGAGCAGATACTAGTTGTGTGTTTCAAGTTTCCCTTTACACCTGACTTCTTTCCACATCCAACCAAAGACCGGAAACAGACGCTGTGCATGAGACAGACAGCAAAACTTCCAACTCCACTTAGTAGAACAACTTCTTGTCACTAATGCATTCCCTCAGCACAGACCCACACCACACACAGCTTTCAGTCAGCATGAGTGTGTGTGAGAGAGAAGCTATGTGTTTTGGGACAGACAGGATTGGGGCCTGTAGACCGGATTACTGGAACCAGTTATCTGGCAATAAGTGCTTTTCCATGCTTTTTTCTCTTCTCTCTCTCTCTCTCACACACACACACACACACACATACACACACTCTCTCTCTCTCATTTCTCTCTTGTATACTCAAAGGACTGATGTCCGTCTCCATCTCGCTAACATTTATTCACATACACATTGCAACATCCAGAAAGAAAAGACATCATCTTCCACGTTGCCAAGGCCCCTGTAATATGTGTGCGTGCGTGTTTGTGTGTGTGTGTGTGTGTGTGTGTGTGTGAGAGAGAGAGAGAGAGAGAAAGAGAAGACGACATGGGAGGAAGTGTGGTCCAGAAGACTGCTTAAGTGAACACTTCTCTTTGGCTTTGAAAAAGAATATCTAGTTTTAGCCCCCCCATCCACCCTACACTCTTTCAGTTTAACACTTAACTACTTCCTGTTCTTTTCAAAGCCGATAAGAAACATCAAAGTGGGTTGTCGAAGCAAACACATTTCTCATATTCCATCCAGTTTCCCATTGATCTCTTCTGCACCGCGCCAGAAAACTGACACACTTTGTTTTGATGTTTTGTTTGGATCGTGTCTTCAAGGCTCTTTTCTGCCAAATTCTATAGGCTGACAGCTGTACACACTGTTTGTTTTGATGGAGTGGGCCCTGGTTTCCTCTGTGTTTGTGTTTGTGTACGTGTATGTGATGGTGTGTATGTCGTTTTGGTGCTCTACCATTTTGTCAAACTCACAAAAAAGATGCCAAAAAGATACTGCAAATGCTCTGGGTTTTGTGTATGTTTTGTATAAAATGTGTGTTGGTTTACGTAGGTGTGTTTGTGTGCATGTACCAGTCTGTCTCGCTACCTGTCTGTCTGTATTTGTGTGGGATGGTCTGTCTGAGCGGCTCTTTCTCCATCTGTGTTCATAAGTTCTGTCACTCTTTGTGTGTCTCCATCTGGATCTTTAATATAACTGTTTATGTATGTTGTTACCTGTCCAAACACTGTGTGTATATATATGTGTGTGGGTATGTGAAAGAAGGATTTGAGAAGGATATTGTGCAGACAAGTATAGCTATTGTAGAATTCCCACTGTGTGCACTTATGCCAATGTAGAAACCCCCAAACCTTTACATAGAGGTCAAAGTTCAATATTAAAGCTGCAATAATTATAATTGCTATATAAAAAATTGTTAATAAATTATGTCCTTACTCCACATTTTTGTCACTTGAATCTAATCAGTAATTTTTGTAATTTCAAATATTGTAAAATAGGGCACAGAGCAGCTCTGAGGATTTTGTGGGCATTTGCTTTTTCTTGTTTAGTTAGTTAGTTTTAATTAGTTTGTATTAAGACAATTAGTTTGTGTTTACTTGTACCTTGAATCCAAATATGACCTGAGGAAATTTCACACATGCCGTATATCTCTCATGCAAGGCCTTCATGCTCAAGTAAATACAAAACAGATGTATGTGCAAAATGGACGCTCAAAAGTTCAATCCTCTTTAATCATGTCAGAAATGGGAAAAAACAATCCACCTTCAAGTCCAGCACTCAAATTTCATTCGTAAATATTCATTTTCCAAACTGTTTCCAAACTCTGCAGAGACGACAAGCAAGCACATTCACACCTAGGGGCAATTTAGTATCTCCAATTCACCTGTCTTGCATGTCTTTGGACTGTGGCAGGAAACCGGAGCTCCTGGCAGAAACCCCCAAAGACTCAGGGAGAACATGCAAACTCTGTACGGAAAGGACCCTGGCCAGCTGGCTGGGAATTGAACCCAGGACCTTTTTGCTGTGAGGCAATAGCGCCACTGTGCTGCCCCCTTTGTAAAAATGATGGCCAGTATTTGCACCCTTGATAATCAAACCTCATAAACCCAGTATGCATTGCGGGCTATAATTTTATGATGTTGTACACCAGGAGCTGCATATTTGGTGTGCATATCACATGGCGGTTGTACATTAGAGTAAGCGGTGGATATGACTTTTCCATTTGCAAGATGCTCAAAGTGGATTTTCGGAGTGGATATCTGTTTCATAGTGTGTGGTCACATAGAAAGCAGTTGAATTAGATCTACCCTCTTGATGCACAATTACTGTTCAAGATTTCTCATGAAGTTTTGAACAAGTTGCGCTTGGACTCAAGGTGCAGGTAAATCCATATTAATGGCAGAAATTGCATGAAGGGGACTTCTACAGTAGGAACCACTTTGTGTGTGTGTGTGTGTGTGTGTGTGTGTGTGTGTCTAACACCTTTCTCTCCCATGTTGCTGTCAGATCCACATAGACATTCCTAGGATGAGTCCTGAGAGCTTGGTGCTACAGCCCAAGGTGACAGAGGTAAGGCGGACTGGAACAAGCTGGGCTGAGGATACAAGCCAATCCCCAACCCCATCAGCGACACACACACACAGGCGCTCTGGTCCGGTCCGTTGCGGTCCGGTCTATTTCAGTCGGCTTGGCTCCAGCCTCTGTCCTGCATCCGTCTGGCATCCTTCTGACCAATCTGTCTGCCTGTTATGTTGTCGATCTGTGGGGTTGACACTCTGAAATGGTGGTGGTTTTAAGGTGGTCACTCACTGATACACTGGTATACCACATACACACACAAGCAGACTTTCCATTCAGGCGGACAGCAAAACAAACACTCATCCACACATACCAGTTTCCCACGTTTTGGAAAGTCAGACAAGGAAAGTCAAGAAATTGAATATATCTTTGGGAAAAACTGTATTCAAAAAGTAAGTAGTTACTCACCAAATATAGGTACTGGACGTGTTTATTTAGAATCTATTAAGATTTAGCCTTCAGCGGGCTGTAACATATTGTTCCGGAACTGACAGTGGCAGTATGCAGATGATTTACACTTGTTCAAGAGTGTTTCGAAGAACAGACAAACAAAGATGGATGAAAGATGGAGCGACAGTTCCGCCTCAGCTTGTCCAAAAGAAACACAGCAAGAGTTTGTGTGTGTGGAAGTATTTTGTGTTCGAGGCGGATGCTCAGGGGATGATAATAAATTTGCAAAACAAAATATGCAAACGGTGCCATCGAAGTTTCCCATTAAATAGTTGTTTCTTTTCTAATTATGTATAAGACTACTCATTATTTCCTTAATTTTCTCAGGTCTCTGCTGGATACAATTGAAATTCTGTGCAATCTAAAAAGTTATTTGAGCATAGTAGACTTACTGTTTGTTTTAAATACTTGATGGCTTAAATATTAGATAGAATCCCCCCCCCCCCCCCCCTTTTTTTTTTTTTTTTTTTTTTTTAACTGTGGTACCGAAATGAGTATCGAGAGTCGTGGAAATTCACTGGTATTGGTTTTGTCTGCTGAATTTTTGGCACCGTGACAACCATAGTGTTCACATTGTTTTCACTTCCCCTTCAAAATAAAACGGAAATTCAAACTTTATAAGATTTCCTGGTCAAGGAAAAAAATGCTCTGTTATATTTACATACGTGATGAAAATTCAACATTTTTGTCATGGAAATGTCTGGGAAATTTGCATTTTGCATACCTAAGCAGACTCATATATATGCACAGGCAGACTCATGTACATAAATATCCTTATACACTGACACAGGCAACTATATGCACATATGCAAATTCACATACAGACTTCTATATAAATACACATGCCCAGGCAGACTCGCATTTACACACATACAAACACACAATCACACAGACAGGCCAACACATATGGACACGCAAATGCACATATCACTGAAAACCACCACCGCTACCCATTTCAGACCACCGAACCCCCCCGTCTGCCTTCAATCGAGGACACCAATCCACTAACTATTTCTCTCTGTCTTCTTCTCACTGTCACTCTGTCTGTGATGCCCAGATCTGTGCTAACCTGCCCGTTGCTTCTGTGTTTGTCTTTTTTCTCTCTCTCTCTCTCTGCAGATTCACATTGACATACCGAGAACTAATCCTCTTATTCCTCTCTTTCAACAAGCTTCTGTCCAAGAGGTGAGACCCCCTGCTGCACACACACTACCTTACCTAGCAAGGTTTTCCCTCAGCTTTTTGGGCAGATTTGATTTGGTAACATCACCAGTGTTATTGGTTTTGTGTGTGGGGGCAAAGAAATGAAGCAAGTGAGGCTGTTAAAAGCCATTCTAGGTTTCAAATGCCAAACAAAGACGGTTCAATATTAGATTTATTTTTAGGTTTCTACACCTCACTAGGAAGGGGGGAATAAAACAAGTCTGCCCAATTGTTTGATATGCAGGGAAAAGCCTAGCTGCTGCACACTGCATGGTCTGGCATGCATGCATTCATCCATGCAAACACACACCAGCGCAACAATTCATATTCACAAATACAAACACACTGTGTGCACATAAAAGGCTTAAATAACATCTACACTCATGCATGAGACCGTGCATGGATAATACTGGATAATACCCTCCTACAGACTTGCTTATTTGTTCTACCTGTCTTAGAGTGGAATACGTGCGATTCAACAAAACATTCCATGTTACGGTTAGCCACCGTGGTGTATGACAGATAGGGCTAATTATCTGAAAAACTTCTGAAGTGTTACATTTGACAAGGTAATAACTATCAATAGTAGTTAGGACACATTAGGAAATCAAACGTACAGCAAGACACAGGAACCTGAATCTTTATGTGCTCACCCATTTGAAGTTGCAGTGGATAATGGGGTTTGTAAAATGCCTAAATGTCAATTTTAAATCAGTTCAAATCAGAAATATTTTTGCTGAGGTGTAAGTATAAGTTAGCACAGCAGGTTTAAGTGACTCTCCTGCTGCATTTTTCCTAATGGGTACAGTTTCCCAAAACACCTTGGCACTAAAATTAACTTCTAAATCTGTGGGGTTCAGTTGATCTTATTACCGAGGTGCTTGTGGGAGATCCTGTCATACATAGCACTTCTGGCCTGAGAAGCAATAGAAATGGCCCATAATGAGGTTCTGGCTAATGAGCTGGCCGCGGCTGTGGACTGCTCTGATGAACACACACACATGCACACATACACACACACTTTCAGGCACAGACATCCACACTTGGGGATGAGCGCACACACACACACACACACACACATTCAGGCATAGACATCCACACTTAGGAATGAGCGAGCCCACACTTAAATGTACACACAGAGAATGCACAAGCACAGACCTCTGTTCATACAGACACCCATGCAAAAACAAAAGCAAATAAACAAAACAAAACAAAACAAAAAACAGCCAAAAATCCATCCATGCAAACATGCTTATTTGGGCACAGCGAGCAGCGTGATGACATCAGCTCTCTCAGATGTATGCCATTTGCCAGTGCAAGTGCATAAGCTCACAACTGCGAGCGCATTAACTCATGCGCTTATATATGTACACTCACAGTGCCCTAGGCAACGCCACCTCCCATTGCCCCTGTCTGGTACAGGAAACTGCTCTGGGCTGCTGGATGTAAGCGTGGGGAGGGTGGAGGGGATGAATAAGAGATCAGACGAGTGATGGGAAGAGTCTGGGCGGAGAGGAGCTCTGTTATGCTCACCTCCCTCTACATCAGTGCCTCTCCCTCTCTCCTACCCACTATCTTATGTATGTATGACTACTCTGTCTACTCCCCTCCTTACCTGCTTTTATCCCTCTTCCTCCCGCCCCTTCTGACCCTCTCCCCTGCACCCGCCCCGTTCACCGGCGCTCTCCTCTCAGACGTGCAGAATGAAAGCCACCAGTGTGCATTGAAATATTCAGGCGACGCTCTTCTTGTATATTTTGGTATGCGCCCGACTCCAAAGGCCCTTTTTTATATGGTGATGCCTGCCACCGCTCTGCCTGAAAATCACCTCTGCTTCACTTCGTTCAGTTGTTTTTCTGTCTCTCCCTCTTGTGGGGCTGGAAGAGATTTAGTGGAGATGAAAGACAATCAACAGTTTGTTCTATTTTGGGGGCAGAGAAGTATTGAAGCAGTTCTTTAGTGATTTCCTAAGTGGTACCTCAATGTTTGAGATCTCTGTGTCACGGAGAACAATACTGTCTACATTCTACAGTTTGTGGGTAAATGGAAATAATAAGTTCTCATCCTGGAAAATAAAGGATTCACCTCTAAATCACGATTACATGCTGAAACCCTCTACCTTACTTGACTTGACTTCTTTTATTTTTCCTTTTTGAAGCATTTAGCTGATGTGATAACATTTGATAATGGCCTTCCAGTGTATTAATTGATGTGTTAACCCATTCAAAAGGCTTAATTAACACTGTATTGTTACACCATTGTAAGTATGTGTTGGGGATAATTTCATCAAATACCTACCCAGTAATACTGTGTCCGTGCAGTAGTTCTTCATAGATTAAAGGCACAGTGAAATGAACACAGACTTTTTCATCTTGTCAGCTTATATTGCTTGCCAGAATATTCACTTCTGCAAAAATGAATACCACATAATTTACTACATTTTGAGTTTTTATTTATTTAGTTTTTATTTCAAATTCCATTACTTCTACACCCTGGAAAACAGTATATTTTCAGCAATGACATGCTGACCCAGTAGGTGTGAAAAATGTCACTGTGATGTCCCGCTACAGTATCCTGCTACAACAGGGTCAAAATAAGGAAGCAACAGGCTCTCAAATGCTGTTTTATTGCAACTTTTAATACACCGAAGATCACTGTAATCCCAGAATGAATTGTAGGAAGTGACTTGGGATAAGTGAGCAGGTAGCATGTTCCATCTTGCCCAAGGACGCTTTGACAGCACATGGGGCTGTTGATGTGCTGTACTCATCGACTGTTTGGGGGATTGAACCCATCTTTTGATTATGGAATGGTCTGCCTAAGCACCAGACCACCCTGTAGATGTAACTGTGAGTTAGATCTCACAGACTGTGCTTCAATTTAAGTCCATTTTCTTTTAACCTCTTGAGACAGTTTGATGCCATTATCAGAGTCCTGATGGACTGGGGCTAATGGGTTGGAGCCGTAAGGTCATGACACAAGAGGACGGCTTTCTTGTCTTAGAGATGCGCTTAATTATGCAAAGAATACAAAATTAAGCATGAGATTAACATGTTCTACAGTAATCCATTTGGCTACCTTTTGAGCACTAAGTGAACTCTGGGTAACCCAATGCTTGGTTTTTGCTTAGCGTTTAAGGCGAGTGAAGTTTCTTTGTGTCTCTCTCTTTTTTTTTTTTTCTCACACGCAAACAGAGACAGGACGGTATTCTTTGCCCACACTAGAGGAGACTCCGGCAGGGTGCATGTGCGTAGGTGTGCATGCATGTTTACGAGAAGCAGGTCTGCACCCAGGTGCTCGCATGAATCATGTGTGTCTGCTTTTAAGGTTGTATGAAAAGAAAGTCCCATTACCCACTCCCCCCACCAGCATCAGCACCACTCCCTGTTTGATGGATGTGACTTTGATGATGAAAGGAGAGGTGTGGAGTATGGAGGCAGGTGAAAATGGAGGGGTGTGGAGGAAGTGTAAGAGAAAGCCAGAGAGAGTCATGTCTTACCAGTCCCGTCCTACAGTGTTAACAGTGATGGAATGCCTTTAAAAGTCAGACTCCAGGCCCCTGCACTCAGTTCTCAGAGGTAGACGCTATCAACACTGCCATGTTCTCCCCATAAAACATGAGATATGAGGTTATTTAGAAAGTGACAGAAACATGACATCCCCCCAAAATGTAAGAAACTGCGTGATGCGTGTGGTGCAGAGGTGTGTGTGTGTGCTTATTTTTGAAGGGAATCCATTCCCACACTAGAACATCAACTGAACATCAAGCCTCCTTTAATTCAATGGAGTTGACAGCATTAAACAGCAGCCCATAACGAAGATGGAAGTGTTTGCCTTGCAAAAAAGATCAAGAAGAAATAGGGAGGGAGGAGGCGAGAGTCAGATGAACTGGCTGAAAGGGAGAAAGATTTGGGGGAGAGACTTAAGACAAAAGGAGGGAACAAAGTTTGCATTGTGAAAATTGTTGCATGTGGCAGTGTTGTGCCATGTGTACAAAGCAGATAAGAAACCATTGAAGTGTGTGGTGTTGAGAGTCGAGAAAGAGGCACAAAGAAATACTTAAGCTTGAATTTAGGTACTGGTCACCCATGTCCATATGAATGTCCACCGTGTTGTGTCCACTTGTGTAGTTGTTGACGGAGACAATCATATTTTCAGCCTTAGTGGAAAGTGCTTCTCCTAAACAGAATTAGATTACCTTATATGCAGTAATACTAGAGTAAATATTTGCATGGCTATACAAGTGACAGGCATCGATTATCAACAGTTTTAACAACAAATGTAGTTGATAAATGTAAAAACACATAATTTAAAACCTGTGCATGAAAACAAATTTGTGAGCATAAAACAAATTAAATTAGAGAGGTAAATTGAATATTATACAATATTAATCTCTCAAGCCTGGTGAGTCTCGTAGCTTTTTTGCATTGCAATAAATGTCTGGGCTCCCTCTCCCCTAGGCCTATTTCACTTGGGGGCATTGCTGCCTTGCACCATGGTGAATGCTCAAACCAATCAGAATGAGTCATGCAACATGAGTGTAGGCATAGTGCAGCATGTGCAAGCACTGTTGTCATCAAAATCAGAAGACATTATGTCGCTGAGCACATTAGAGCAATATTTATGATTTGTATGTAGCACAGCAAATCTGCCAGGAAGAGGAGTGAAAACCTCTCCTACGACAAAAGCCGTCAGTGCAGTTATTTGCTTTATTGCAATTTCAGATTCTTTTTGTTTTTTTGGAAGCTGTGGCGTCTGCCCAACAACCAACTGCAGGACTGTACAGCTGACATGGTTGTTTATGTTTCTGCTGTGTTACGTCACCTCCCCTCCTGGATCGGCCTCCAAATCTCTCTACTTTGTGGGCGGGCCTGTCTTATTCCCCACTACCTATCAGGGAGGGAGGCGAGACATTAGTAGTGTGATCATCTCACAAGATTCGCCTGTGCTGTAAGGCAAATATGTGGAATCTAGACTTTTGGCTTTTAGTGAAGTATTTCTTGTATTTCAACCACATTGTGCCTGCTTCTTAAAAGCTAACATTTGAATGTCTAAAGGTCCAAAGGCAATTTTTCGCAGGTTGAAAGGTCTACCACTAATATTGGCTGCTCCTGGGATCTGCGGTCATCAGTGCTTTCTTTGCTTTGTTTTTAAAAAAAAAACCTAGCAGAGTCAGTACAGTTAAAATAATTAAATAAATCTTTTTCCAAGATCATAGCCTGAGAATAAATATTCCCTCCTAGTAATTTTCAGTATCGAGAGCTGGAAATTATGTTTGGACGGTGATGCTGTTGTATTCTCACGACAACCGATACCCAATATTAAGGCCGGAAAAGTCAGAATTGTAAGCTAAAGTGAAAGGTGGCCACTAAAATCTGTATTCGCCATCTTCAATGCTTCAAGAAAATTGGCCAGGCGAGCTAGGTGTTGCCCATTTCACTTCATCCCTACACAGTTGGAAAATGCGCTTTCCCGTTTGCAGCTTGGTATGCATGCAGATGTTTACTCACCATTCTGATTTCTGCTGCTGCTTTCCACTCCTCACTCACTTGATCAAATTTACACTTCCGTGATTGAATCCTGATATTGCCTGATACATGTTTAAACAAAACTCTAACTCTAACCTTATATGAGTCTTATTTTGTAGAGCTGGGGAGTGTCAGTGAATGAAGAAATTTGATTGATTATTAGGGTATCACTCATAGTGCACCTGTATTTATCTAAGTAGAGTAGATTACATGGTATCATACACACATACAGTACAACTTGGAGTTACAATGGTAGCCATTTTAAAAGTCCCTCCACCCTGCATATAGCCTTCATATAACATGTAGGATTTTCTCAGCAGTTGTTCTTGGTGGTGGAGCAGCAAGTTCAAAATTAAAATACAGCTGTTACAGGGAACACTACTACAGTTTGGTTAGGTATTATGGCTTCTCATTAGTAATGCAATAGTTCTGATGATGTCACTTAGTTTTATCTGTGAAATATTGTGTTTTAACAGCGCCCCTGTGCTTGTGTTTGTGTCAGATTTTTGAGCGGATCCTGTTCATTTGGGCCATCCGCCACCCAGCCAGCGGCTACGTGCAGGGCATCAACGACCTGGTCACACCGTTCTTTGTCGTATATGTCTTTGAGTACATTGGTGAGTAGCATACCTCCCTCTCTTTCTCCTTTTCTTTTTAACTTCAGCGCTCCCCCATTTTTTCTTTTTCTTTTTTCTTTTTTCTTTTTTTTTTTTTTTTTTTTTTTTTGATATGTGACTTGCGTTTGATGCAAAGATCAGTCCTCTTTTTGCCTACCCTTCCAAAAAGACCACTGCTCTCCATAGTGCAGAGAGGCAGCCTGTGAGCTGGTGGGGATTCAACTGCTTTGCTTGCAAGTCCATCATTAGCCATCACAAGGAACTGAACCTGTGACCCATCCAGTTACAGGACAGTCCCTCTATTCACAAGGCCAGTGGTCCTTATGCGCTGATTTTCTGGCCATTGTCCTCCTCCTCTAGCTCTGTGCTGCTCCATCCCCCTCTCTCTTTTCCTCTAGCTATCTCTACCCCTCCCTTAATTGATAATATGTAAGCTGGTCAATATCACATTCTGTAAAAAGGCGAGTCTCTTGTATCAGAGGACTCTTCTCTTTCTAAATGATGTGTGTGTGTGTGTACATGTGCATGGCATGCATATTTATGGTTGTGTTTATGTGTGTGCAGCACAGCGTTCTCTCCACAGCTCCCCTGCTGTGTGCATTTATGTTGTGTCATTTATGTTATTATGTTGTGACATTCATGCAAATGAGTGCTTACTTCATTCTCACATTTCATTGTTTTGACATAAATACACTTCAAATACAGAGCACATAAAGTAGCTCTGAGCAGTTGAAAAAATGTCAGCATTTATATCATACACAACATATATATCAATGTCAACATATGAGGTTCTGTTTGCACAACAGTCAGCATTGTAAGTACATATCTTTACACATTAGATTACTCTGTATTTGCTTCTGTTCTGATCCCATTAATAATTTTTGCACTTATGTTTTGCTTTTTTTTTCCCAAGACAGATGTTTTATTTGTGCATGTTCATTTAGTTTTCATAGTATCTGTCTTTCATTTCTAGTGTCAGCACAGAATAAAGATAGCTACGGAAGTGAACATGTGGAAAAGTGACAGTGTTCAGTGTGATTTGACCCCATGCTGTCGTGACAAGAACATATACAACGTGTGAACCACAGACACACACTTGGCTCTGTGCATTTCTTCATGCTTCCTCCGTGTTGTGATCTTCTCTATACTCCCATTGTAGGCACTGATATTCTGTGCCTATCTGGGTGTGTTTATGTTTTTACCCTTTAAGATGCCTTGCAATAATTCACGATAGAGCTTTTCCAGTGCGTGAAAACCACAATGCCCTGTGGAGCAGTACAGTACCTAGCATATTCTGGACTGTCTGAGGCCACTGGGAGACAATAAGGATCCGCAAGGGGCTTAAGTGCCAGCAAGCATGCAAGAAGTTGCAATACTCTTACTCCTCTGACTGCATTGTTTTTTGTTTATTTTTGGTGCACAGCACTCCCAGTCATTTCCAATGCCTTATTTATTTTATTTTATTTTATTTTATTTTATTTTATGTTATGTTATGTTATGTTATGTTATGTTATTTTATTTCTTATTTATTTATTTGTTTATGATTGATTGATTGATGTCCTTAGAGCCCCCTGGTTTGTTACTCTCACATTAGTACCTGAAATTCAGTGTTTCCCCAAAGTTGGTGCAACTTTGTCATCAGCAGCCGTCAGAAAGTGCCAGGAAGCAGAAACACTATCAGAATTCAAGGATGGTGGGTTTCTCTTGTTATGCAAGTCTATTTTATTTCAGGGAACAGAAATAATAAGGCACAATGCTGCAAACATTTTGAGTGGGCAACTATCTTCATTGTGCTTGTCATCACATCCAAATGAGTTTCATCTCCAGTAGCCTTGTCAAAAATCCTCCATCTCCTTGGACTTTTTACCAAATCAAGAGAATTCATGGGTTTCCATTTTTGCTATCGACCCTTTTGCAGAATGTATTTCCCCAAGGAAAGTGTGAATGTGAGAGAAATGGCCGAATAAGGAGCTTGCTAAATATTGGCTAAATAAGGAGCTCTCGGAAGCAATACTCACTTACATTTGGGACTTATTAACTCCCTTCCTTTTTCTGCAATAATTGGGGACCTTCTTTGAAGCTTTTTACACTTACGTTTTTGGTCAATGTGCCCACCAGTCTAGCATCATGATTAAGGTGACCTTTGAACTTCATTCTGTAGATGTAGCTGATTTTGTGCTTGTGTGTAATTTAAACCACTATGGACTCACAGGGGCCGCTCTTTTAATCAAATGAAATGAGTCCTCACTGCAGTTGTGTCTGCACTACCTGTGTATATATTGATACAGAAGCAGTGTGACAGCAGGTTAGTGATAGTGTTTGTGTGCTTTCTAACTCAGGGGACTGTAGTTATTTTCACAGTGAGGTGTGAAGGGTTGTCTCTTGACTTGGATTTTCCTCTTTTAGCCTCGATTGTCCTACCACTCTTTCCATTTTCTTCTTTCCTCTATACCTTTCTATTTCATCTCCTCTATCTCCTCTTGTGTCACTTTCTCTGTCACTCTCTTCTCTACCACTTTAGCTATCCTTATCTCTCTCTCCATTTTCTCCCCCTCTGTGTCTCTGTGGGTGAGTCAGACTCTTGTCAGATCTTCAAAGCATTACCCCATTCTTTCTTTCCCAGCATCTCCATGCGCTGATGAGCCTTGAATAACATACATAGCGAACAAACCTTCAAATACACTTGGCTGGCATCTTACACGATGGCTTGATGCGCTGTCATGTTATTAGGAGTGCTTGTTTTCCAGTCTGACAGGAAAAGAGAGAGAAAGGAAAGAGGTTTGGCTCTTTCATGAGCTGAGCCTAATGCTGGTCCTTTGTGGAGGGGCAGCAAGTGTGAGATATACTCGCTCATGCTTTCTTGCACTTTTGCACTGTGGCTGTTTCTCTTCTCTTGCCTCGTGAGTTTTTTTTTTCTGCTTCTTTTTCTTTCTTTGCCGTCTTTTCTCTTTGCCCTCTTTTTTCCTTTCTCTTTGCCACTCCCTGTTGAAAGGGGGAACATATCTGTCCACTTGGATGATGAAAATGAACATGTCTTACAGTCATTTTTTCTCAGAAACCATTGCAGATAAACATTGTATATACACGCACACCCAACATACTCACAGTTCTTACGTGGTCACAGTGAAAGGTGTTTGTAGGTCAGACACCTACATACACAAATCTTCCACTCCTCTAGTCCAGTATCTAAAAGACAGTATCAAACCTTATTTTTTTTTATTTTTCCCTCTCTGAATTAGGTCAAACACTGAGTTGTCAAACCAAGGTACAGAAGCCTCTGTGGGCCAAAGACTTGACTCAATAACTAACATATGGGCTTGGAATCAGAGCCATGCAATGAAGTGGCATTTCAAATAAAGATGAATTCTCTAATTTTAGATCTCTGCAAATTACTACTCAGTATATCCAAACTACTCATTGCTGAAATGCATTATTTATTGATTTGAACCATGTTTTATGTAAAGGGAGCTGATAACCTTAACATAGCAGACATGAAACCATGACTGTATTTGTATATATATATGTAGGCTAACCTCAAATATAGGTTAAAGTGACAAAATGGTGAGTGCTGTATTTTTGGGCTTATCTGCAGGTCGATAGCAGTCAGACTCTATAAGGCAGAGAATTGTATCGTCCTACGCACAAGAGAGATGCTTGTGTGAAGCCAGTGTGAATTTTCTTTTTTTAGGAATGAATATTTTGATAATTCTGAAGTGCTGACCAAATCCCTTTTGTGTGTCCATTGAGGTCATAAGAATAGTCTCCCATATATTTTATGTGGGGCATGCAGTCAGAATATGTTTGGTTTGCACAGCACTCCTCCAACTCTTTAGATGTCGATGGCATGGTGGGTCAGTGGGTGTTGGAACAGCGTGGCACTGGTACTGCTGCTAGACTCAGATGCTCACAGCTGTAAAAGATGCTTGTTAAATGAAAGGGAGCTTTGTGTGTGTATGTGGTTGGTGTTTTCATGCGTCTATGTAGAATTAGCAGGGTTCGTATTCATGTTCATATTGTTAATTGTTCATGGGCAGTCCTACAGGACAGGGTGTTGAAGGTATCCCATCGGTTATTGGACAGTTGCTCTGCCCTCTAGGCAACGATGTTGTCCCAGTAGCAGTCAAATAAAACAAGGTGCACAATTAATGAGTCTCAGACAAGTATGTAGCAAAAAAAAATTGAGGTATAATGCAGCCAAAGTCCAAGTGCCTTTAGCAATCGAAATGACTGCAACTCCCTTTTATTCATCATGACATTCTTCATCGTCCTCTTTGCTTGCGTAGTTCGTCTTCTTTTTTTTTTTGTAATTTTTAACTTTATTAAAAAAAACTTCTATCAGACTAGTTTTTGTAATGTTGTAAGCCCTAGATCACGTATGTGTGTGTGCTCACGTTTGAGCGGTGTAAAACCTTGCGGGTTTGAGTGACAGCCAGTGTGTGAGGATGTGAGGCAGCTTGCTTTTTGAGAGCATGGTTAAGACTTTGACCTGCTTGCGACTGTTTCATCCACCTTCTGAACAGGGCTTGTCTGCTATGTTCAAAGCTGTGCCCGTCTGTCTGCCTGCTTCTCTGTTCCATGTTGCGTGTTGTCTCCAGCTTTTTCTGTATTTATCTCTCTCTGCCGCTATTCCTTTGCTGTCCTTAGTCCCTCTCTCATTTTGAGATTCTCTCTTGATCCCTCAAGCAAAATTTGTCTTTTTGCTCGCCCCTCTCCACAGGGAAGTCAGAGCACAGGCAGCTGGTAAGGATTCAGAGTCTTGCTCAAGGACACATCAGTAAGGAGGGTTCTTGCTATTGGAAGATTTAACACAGGCTGGTGGAAGGACAGTGTCCCTAAACAGAGCCCTGCTGCCCACACACTGCTCATTGACGTGTTTGCTTGATTGTGCTTTTGTGTGTGGTTTCACTGTCTCATATCACTTGTCTGTTTTGGCTCAATACTTATTTCTGTCGCTGGGTTACAGTCTCTAGCTTCTCTTTGTTTGCTCTCCACCTCCGGCACATCCCAACCCCAGTCCACCACTGTAATGGTTGTTTGGCTGTTGCTAAGCACTCTAGTCTCCTTTGATGATGGACGACGGAGTGATTGCTCAACCTCCTCCACCTCCACAGCTCCCCCCCTTTATCTCTTTGTCATTAGCCGTTCCTACTACTTTTCACTAGCACCTGACCATTAATTCAATTTAAACAGTGCTGGTTGGTAGTCGATTGGTGGTCCTTAATGACGTCATGATAGAAAAATCCCACTAAATTTGCCGTGTGTCTCCCGGGATAGTTTAGCTATCTGCCTGTTGTAGAAGGAATCATTGATTTGGAGTGTCCATCGTTCCTGCTCTTCAACAGTGAGGCATACTCTGCTTTATTCCTCTTTGTATCTTCCATAGTATAGCGCCTGTCCCATTAGCCAACAATAAAAGTCGTCTAATTAAGGTAGAGATGGGCCGTGACGGGCCAAGGAGCAGAGCCAGGCCTCTTTTAATGTGCGGCGGCCATCGATCGAGCAGCAGATCCATAATGTAATCTGCATGGCTGTGTCCATGTATGGATCCCCACTGAGGAGAGGCGAGAATAAGGGAAGGAGTCAGAAAAAGAGGGAAAGAAGTGTGTTTGGAAGAAAAAAGGCAAAGCATCCAAGAGAGGTAAGGACATGAGAGAAAGAAGACAAGCATCTGAAGGGACGGAAAAAGAAATAAAATGGCGAAAGATGAAGAGAAAGAAAAAAACAAACAAGTGAAGAGAACAGCAGTAACCAGAATATTTCTCGACAAGCTTAAGAGTAAGAAAGAGCGAGGGCATGGAGAATGACAGAGGGGGACAAATAAGAGTACAGGAAAACAAGACTTTAAGCAAAGGAAAAAGAAAGCTCAGAAAGTGCTTCCATGCTGTCAGGAGGCTGCCCAGCCAGGCAGCCCTTATTCCTGTCAGCTAGGAGATGAATTGCCTAGCATAGCCTAACCACCAGGCTCTGCATTGAAGCTGTACGTGTCATACTAGGCTTTGAGTGGCTAGCAACAGCTTCTGTTGCTAGGATTTCATAAAGAGCTCTGCGATTAGAGCTATATTCGGGGTATTGTGTGCCGCTCTGTGTGGAAGGCATATCATTTTCCCTCCCAACCATTTGTCTTTGTTACAAGACCACCTTTGAAGACAGAGGTCTGAAACATTCTCATGATTTCTAATTAATAGTCTCTTTTCGAATGTCAAGTTGCTTCTAGTGGATTAGAAAGACTGAATCATTACAGGCTAAGCATGCTTAAAAATTGCACTTCTGTCATTTGATGTATCCATTTCCAAATACCCACTGTATATGCTCTTTCAAAGAAGTTTCTTATTCACTGTCTCAGAATGTAGAAGATGACCTCTTTTAAAGTGTAGTCATTTTGACAAAATAGGACTTGTTAAATACTATTTTGTAAAAAGTAACAGTTTGTCTTAACTCTGTGCTGTCAATTTTGTAAGAGTATTTTATTCCTTTATTTGAATGGTTAATCTCTTTTTGGAGTAAAGCTTTTTTTTATGTAAAGATGCAGATTTTATGATTTCAAGTGTTGGACTATTCGCTAAATCAAGACGGATCTCTAGAGAAAGCTCCTATGCATGAGGAACAGCATTTTGCCTCATTATGGAATCAGAATAATAATCCTTGACAGGTACATTGTCAAGTACCAGGAATTTTCCTTGGTGAGTTGGTGTTCATTACGGAAACAAAGCAAAGTAAGCATACCTCATAGAGAGATAACATAGAGAGATAAGACATTCTCAACAAAATACAGAGTTAAATACAAGACAGAATATGTACAACCAGTATTGGTTGCACCATACACAAAATGAACATCTGTATTCAGCACTTCCTGCAGCTACATCAGACACCCAAATACATTTGAATACTATTGGAAATTTACAGTATCTTGCAGAGAGGCATCGGTAACTTGTGTGGAGCCAGGTTGTTTCATTAGAAGTTCTGTATAGAGGATGATCAAAACATAATGCTAACTTAGTGTGAAGTCCTACTTTGAGGCTGTGTGTTATTTCCTCATTTCCTCCACTTATTGTGAAATTAAGCATGCAGGGACAAAAGATGAGCCTGACAATTTGGAGTACCCTTTTCATCTTTAATTGTCATTGAGTTCTAAACTATTAGCACGTGAATGTAACCTCATTCTCAGGCTCTCTGATCTGTTCAGAGTAAAAAGCCTGGAAGAAGGTCCCTGATAATTGTAGAACAAAAGGGGGAGCTTTAATGATCCACCCACTGTCCTCTCATTGGTCTTTTGAGTTGTCCATTTGAATTTGAACAGCAAAGCGTAACTTGCTAATTCGTGTTGAAGAAGACAAATTGAGCTGTTTCTGATCAGGAAACAGAGAGAAAACAGCTTGAAGTAGAAGAAAATGTCAGCTACTTGCAGCCAGCAGTGGAAGAAATGCCAACCCTTAACAAACCTCTGGGTGAACAGCAGTGAGGAAGAAGTGGGGTACTATACATGTGTATATTATATTTGAAACAAAATTTGTGGTGCAAATTGGATGTGCATTTGCCAGTATTCTGCGTGGATGTATTATTTCATAATGTAGTGAAACTGAAAGGATCAAGGAGGCAAAAAATGCCCACTGAGGGCAAAAATGACATCACACTCTCTCTTCTCTCCCTCTTCTTTATCCCATTCAGACGTGGCTTTAACATCTGTCCATATCTCTCTGTTGCTTTTTCTTTGTATATCATCATGTTTTTTCTGCTTACCTCGTGTTCTCTGGTGTGTTTGTGTGTGCTCATCGCCTTCTTGCCATATAATTACTCCACTTTTTTTTAAGTTAATGGTTGTCCCGAAAGTATTTAAGCTGTAAAAGTGCTCACAAATCACAACAAAAATCAGTGGAGAGATTTTTAGCAGGTACAAAAGTGCTCTCAGTGCTGTAAAATCATCATTTTTTCACTTATTTGCATTTTTGTAAATTTGAGTAGAAGTCCTTGTAGGATAATGTGCTTAGTTAGCAGGGGCTCTCGACTTTAGAAGTGAGGAGGACAAACTTAAAATTTTCTGGGTTAAATGCATTTTAAAATTCAAATGCATTTTAGCGTGAAAAGAGCACAGACTCATCTCCAAATGGAGGGGGTCAATTACCGAGGAATAGGGTTTAAAAAGAAAAGGGTCAGACATTTACTAAATTGCTTTAGGCTTCACAGACGTTAGATTCAGGGGTTGATCGGGGTGAAAGGAGGGATATGGAGTAAGAGAGGAGATGAGTCAGTAAAGTAAGACAAGTACTGGAAACGGTCTCCTCTAAGTGAGCACGTTTACATGCACACCTTATTCCTGTATTAACCGGAATATTCGCAATATTCCGGTTGCGCACGTGTCATGTAAACACGCACCGAACCCGATTAAGGTCATATTCCGGTTGGAGAGAATTCCGAATAAGCCCCCTGGAATATGCCTGTTCCAACCGGAATATTGGGGCGTGTAGACACCTTAGTCGGAAAACTCCCCGAACCGGAATATTCAGTCACGACTGTGCATGCTCGACTCACAAGGAATTCTGTGGCGTCTTTGTTGCTATGGTTACCTGCAAGCGGGGAAAACGTCAGGGCGAACAGCAGCAAGAGCCAGGAGACTGCAGTCCACCTTCAGCTAATGAAAGACTTAAATATCACGGAGGATATCGATGGGAGAAAACATAGAAATAGCGACAGAAGAAGAAGAAAAAGAAGAAGAAGACGAGGAAGAAGACTTCTTCGTCTGTTTTTCCGGCAGACCAGACGCCTATACGCGTTCTGCTGCCCCCTGCGGCTGAGTGTCGCATTACGTCAGAGAGTGGAATACGCCGAAACACGTAACAGGGGCATGCCAAGTGACATGTAAACGGAATATTTCCAGTTACCTTAACCGGAATATTGAGCCGAACCGGAATATGGTGTGCATGTAAACGTACTCAGTGACTGGAGGGACAACGCCTTGAAAAGTGGTGTATGTAAACCTTTAAAAGTGATCAGATCTCCAGACACATGTCATTTCTCAAGGTGCTACTTTAAGCAGGACCTGCTTTCTGTCTAGGACACATTTGCAAATCATACACACAACTTCTACATACTGTCAGCATCCTGGAAATAACCGCTAAATGCGACCAAAAGTGGTCTTTGCAAGAAAAGTGTTATTTATTTATGTATTTGTTTGTTTGTTTAACTGGGTAAAAGGCTTATTGAAACTAAAATCTCATTTGCAAGAGAGATCTACCCTGGAGGGCAGCCTAAAACAATGCATTGAAATAATAGAGAGGTCAGCTAATGATCAGTTATACATGAATCTCTGCTGAATTCAAAACGCACCTAATTTAAATCCTAGTCATCAGAATATATAACGAATGAAAGAAAGAAATTAAGATTAAGTATGTGAAAAGGGTTCTTCATTTCCTTTATTTTCTTTTCAGATGGCATTGTCAAAGGTTTGGCTCTGTGGTCACAAAACATACTCTACAAGTAGTTATTTTAAGTTGTGCTACATCAAATTATGTTAAAGCCACATTTATAAGTCATGCAGACTTCAGTTTATGAACTGAATTCTCTGTCATTTTTTAAGTTCTGACTGAGGATTAGCCTAGTTGTGACAGGTTTTAGTTTTATGTGCTACTGTCAGTGTGCTAAGTGACTTTGACAGATCTGTACAGAGCCACTGGCCTCTGAAACTCTGCGGCTGACTTTGCCTGGGTAAGCTCCTGCTTGGCACCAGCCAGTTGTTGGCTAATCTGTGTGTGTTTGCACATGTAGAAAACCTTGTGTTGGTGCCTGTGTGTGTCAGCCAGTGTGTGTGTGTGTGTGTGTGTGTGTGTGTGTGTGTTTACAGTACATGCCTTAACGCCTGTTTCTTCTTCTCTTTGTGTAGACATTTTTGGTAGCTTGGTGCACTTATGTACGTACGTACATTTGTTAAGTCGTAAATTATGTTTTACACGTTTTGGGAATGTTTCACCGCTCTGAAGCTGTTTACTGGTGAGAAAGCCCAGTCATAGAGACCTATAGTATATTTTGATCCAATCAGCAGTCATTTTTATTTTCGTGTTTATTTCAATTGTCATTTCAATATGTCATTTTGACTGGCATTAAAAAGGTTTCTGACTTGATGAAGCTTGCAGACACCCTACTTGTATTCATACCCTCTCCTCTGTGCGTATTATTCTTTTCACATGTGTCTGTGCCTCACTAAGGAAAAAAGGCCTATCTCGCTCTAGTCTAGCAGGTTTTGCCCATGCAGATGAAATCAGCCAGCTTTATTGTTGGAAGCTGACAGCATCTGCCTGTGACAGACGATCTGAACGGCACTAATGTGCAACCAGCAGAGTATTAGTGAAAGTAAATCACTAAATATATAACCCCTGCCAGGGTGATCACAGACATCAGTCTGAAACATCAACCTTAAACATAGAGGGAGAAGACAGACTTGCAGAAGGTCAATGTGGGGCCGGGGACACACACTAAAGCACACATAGACAACATCCCTGCCTTGTCACTGTGTGTGTGTGTGTGTGTATGTCTGTGTGTGTGTGAGAGAGAGAGAGTGAGAGAGAGAGTAGACCGACAGACTGGGTAGGTGGAGCACCCACGGACAAAGCTGGGAAGATGGAAACATATTGGCAGTCAGCTGTGATGACATGCCTGCAGGAACATAACACCACACACACACACACACACACACACACACACACACAGATTGAGTACAAGATCTGCCACAAATAGACACACCACACACAGTGCAGACTGTGGATGATATCTCCTACACACAGAGGAGGGCTGAATCTTAATGGGCTTGAAGTCAACAGGAATTTAAATATGAATTAAATCAGAGCTTAAGTCGCTGAATTAAAATTCCCTCTGTTTAGAAATTCAAACAGAAATGCCGATGTCAGTCATATTCTGCCTGAGCCATCATTTCATGCAGCAGCGTATTCTGCAGTGAGTGTCGGTTCACTTTAGGTCAGGCAGGCTTGGTTTGCTTTACTGTGTTCACTTTTGTCCCGTTCAGCATCTTTATTCTGTGTTTTGTTGTCTCATTTCTTTTTCTTTCTTTATTGCTTCTCCTCTCTCCGCTTCTGTTCACTCTCTCACTTGTCTCTTTTCTTTTCTTTTGTTCTGTTCTGTTCTTTTCTATTTTGTTCTGTTCTCCTTAGTTATTTTTTTCTCGTCTCTTCTCTTCTCTTCTCTTCTCTTCTCTTCTCTTCTCTTCTCTTCTCTTCTCCACTTGTTCATTCCTGTTACACCCTCTCCTATTTGTCTCTCCACCTCTGCATCCATCCATCCAGCTGCCCGTTTCTCTCTCTACGGACTGAGCAGTCTGTGGAGTGTATCTCGGCTAGTAGGTTGTTAACTAATATCGGCTTCCTCCCTCCCTACGGTCTGGCCAGTGTCGCTCCAGCCTCACATTCGAAGTCTCTCTCTGATTAACGGCTCTTATTAGTCCTAATGAGCTGCTAAGTAATTGCCCGAGCACAGCTGCTGACATCCAGCATTAACACTGTCCTCTCTCCCCCTTCTGTGTTCCTTATCTCCTTTTTGCTTTTGCTAATTTCTCCAACTTTAACCTGTTGGTGATTTTATTGGCTTGATGCTGAATTTCCTTCCGTAAAGATGTTTTATTGTTGAGATTTGTCCTCAAGTTTCTTTTCTGTTTCACTCTGTGTCTCGTTTTGCTTCTTCCATTCCCAGCTGTCTCTTTGTCTCTGCTACTCTTTTCTTTTTTCTTTTCTTTTCTTTTTTTTTATTTAGAGCACTGCCGCCATATTTCTTGGGTTAAGTAATGGTATTTGGACTGGAGAAATTGAATTGGCCTTTTGGTTTTGACCCTCTCATTTCTCTGCCTATCTCCCCCTCTCGCTGCATGTCTGTGTCTCTGTCTTCCACCCTCTGTCCCTTATCTGTTCTCTTTTGCTTTTGTTTTTTTAAAAATATTATTTCTCTTTCTGTCTCTTTCTCTCTGTCTCTCACAAAAGAGCGTTCCCTCAACATCGCTGTTAATCTGGTTTCATGTCTATGTAAATGTTTGGCTCTTTAATTCCACTGATAATAGCTTGGTTTCCATGCTGCTGAATTTTAACTCAAACCAAACATGCGACTACAACCTGTATGCGCGGAGGTGGATTGTGTTCATCATGTTCGGTGGATATTGCGTTTCCATGTGTCCACCTACCAAGAGAACATCTCAAACACACAAAATAAACCGATGAAACAAACAACATATTGCTTAGTTGATTCGAACAACAAAATCCAAGCCATTAATTAAATTCACTCGGGCTGGAAGTGGTTTAGGAAGTTGGCGGGCAGATGGGATACATTTACATTTTACATTATACTTTTTAGGCATTTAGTTTGTGCTGCTATCCTAAGCGGCTTACAATGGGTGCAGCAGCAGAATAAGCCTTACCTCCTAAACCAAGGGTCAGAGCTTTAGTGCCCCGACAACAGTACTGTAAGCCAACAATGGTCATTTAAGACAGAGAGATGCCAGGAAAAGAAAGTAGCATAAGAGCTAAAGAGATTAATCGAAAGGATTTTAGTTTGCTTATTTCTGTTTAGAGAGCAGTTCCAGTGTGTAGAGAGGGTATATTGCTCAGAAAGGAGGGGACAATGTGAGGAAGAGATAAGTTTTCAGCATTTACTCGTAAATAGCGAGTGATGCTGTTCTGATTCATGTGAGAGGGGCGCATGCTTTTGCTAAGAGTGGCAATTCATCCACCGGGCTTATTGTATCCTATTATAAGTGAGCATTTTTAAATTGCTTATTTATTTATTCTTTTTTGTTGTTTTTGTCTCTTTTTTTTTTTTTTACCACAGCACTGTGGTCATCAAGCTGTGGATTAAGGTCATGTGGCTAAGGATGTGAAATTTCACTCCTACATACTTGTAGGAGTGAAGTTTGTACTTTATTGTGAATCACAGCTCTTGAAAAACAAAACTTTCTTACAGTTTTTTTTTTTTTGCTGTTCTTTATAGGGGTATATGTAATTAAAAAAAAAACATGAAAAGGTTGAATTATTGTTAAGATGTAACTGCATTTTCTCACCTTAGTTGTGAATTTTCACTTCCCACACTTCTATATGTGTACTTAGACAGAGCTGTACATCATTGCTATATGGAAATGGTGTGGAGTTTCAGCCCATGGAAAGAGAAGAAGCATGCCTGTGTTTTAAGACAGGTAGTTTGCATTGGTCATGCATGTGTATCTCAAAAAACAACAAATATGTTAAAGGGGAAAAGACAAACATGGTGCGGTTATTGCCAACCACATAAGAAAATGTCACTGTTTTAGGATGAGACAGAAAACATGAATTGCGATATTGCTGTAAATGGGAAAATTACCTGATGCTTTATGCTGTTTACTCGCTTGTACTTTTCTATCCTTGATCGTCCTTTCAGTTTCTATCCAGTCTCTGTGAATGTACTTTTTTGTGTTTTAATTTTGTGTTGAAAACCTTTTATGTTTGGGTCTTTGGTGTGGACATTGGCCAGAGCAATCACAGAGATCATTGTCAGTGCTTGAAATAGGATGGACAGGGCTGAGAATCAATAGCGGCACTTTCATCTGCATTTGGCTAGATCTTATTTCCCAGTATCACCATAGATTCTCTCATCGCTCCTGATAAAAAGCAATAGAGCTCAGAAATGATTCAGAGAAATAGTCCTGTCAAAAAGTGATTTATCTTCTGTGAATAATCGCGGGGGTTATTGAATATTTTTAGATTAAGTTAATTACTCGACTATAAAAAGCCATAAATTGAAGCTCTCCTTGTCGAGAAGCTTCAGATCTCTCTGAATCTCTTTCTATTTCTCATTCTCTCTGTCGGCTGCGTGATTGGGAAAAAGTAGAAAAAAAAAAGAAAAAAATCTGTTTTATCATTCTGTCACCAGCGAGACGCGTTCCGCTTGACCTGATGCAATTGGAGGCAATTGAAACAGTCATCTTACCGTGCCGCTGTGATGGTGGTGGTGTGTGGTGCTTTGAGTTGCATCATGTCTGCATGCTCGTGCTCACACATACACACATACTGTACATACATTCATACAAATATACATGGACAAATGCACATGCACGGAGCCTTTGGAGTATTCAGACCAGCATTCGGTGGTGTTACAGGCCTGATTTATAATGATTTTTTTTTTTTTTTTTTTTGCCATTGCACTACACACAGTATCCAATAACGACAAAGCAAAATCACGTTTTTAGAATTTTTTTTCTTTTTTAGTTATATTCTAAATTACATGAATATTCAGATAAAAAAAAAAAACAAAAAAAACACGAGTATTCTTTACCTTGGAGAAGCGCCTTTGGCGGTGATTACAGCTTTGAGTCTTCTTGGGTACGCCTCCACAAGCTTTGCACACCCCTGGATTTGAGGAGTTTCTGCCTTTCTTCCTTGCCGATCCTCTCAAGCTCTGTCAGGCTGGATGGGGAGTGTCTCTGAAATGTGATCTTTAGGTCTCTGCACAGATTGTCAGTGGGGTTCAAGTCTGGGCCCCTTAGGGTTATTCAGGCCTGTTCACATTAGAGATAAATACTGTTTTTGCTCCTCAATTTAGTGCTTGATCAAGTCAACTTAACACTCAACATGATTCTGAATGACAGCCACAGCCAGTAGTGCTGAGTCCTGCTGCAGGCAGAAGCAACATGTAGCTCGGTTTTTGTTTTGGTGTGCACGGTAAACTGTAGGACCTTACATCGAGTGTGTGTGCCCTTCTATATCATTTTCACTAAATTGAATTTGCCAGAGGTAGCCTACAATCAAGTTACTGAGACATCTCAAGGATGATCAAATTGAGGTCAGGTGCATCCTCAGCTAAATGTGGAATGTCACAACAAAGGATGTAAAAAAAAAAACAAAACAAAACAAAAAAACACTCGTTTTCTAGTGTAAATCATATTTGTATTTTTTTTTTTTTTTTTTTAAATTCTATAAATTTTTTATTATTATTATTTTTTTTTTATCTCTACCACGTGGCAACCTGGAGGGGATCATGTGCTCAGTAGTGTGTATCTATGTGTGTGTGCGTATGTGTGCATGTGCGCGTGTGTGTGTGCATATTTGTCTGTTTTAAGGCAGAACTGGAAGTGATCAACAATTGATTCAGTTTGGAGCCTTGTTTTCATTCATTCATTCATTCATTCTTTCATTTATTTGTTTATTTGCTTTACTTCAGGGATAACTGATCATTTCTTGCTGTCAAGGATTCAAACACAGTTACGATTATGTGTTCTTGCCAGAAATTCAAAAGTTAGCATATAAGTGCCGAAGGAGGTACATTTGTTGGTAGATTCTTTTGTTGGCATTTTCACTTTGAAATTGGCATTTTACATCACTGGTCTTGTTCCTGTCCATGTTTGAAATCTAAAGTAAAACAATGATAACTTATATTCATTCAAACAGAGAATTACAGGTTGTGGTCAATTGAAAACCCTCAGTAATGTCAGCCAGCTGCTAAAATGCCTTTGATGGTTGACTGATCACTTATGGTGGCATGACAACGTACTCGGCATATTGGCTCTCCTTCATTCCACTGCTCTCATGCAGACACACAGCCTGCCCAGTAGTTTCTGTTCACCACCCACATGCCCCCAGACCTGCACCCTGCTGAGTGCACTATTCTACATTTTTGTACTGAATTCTGAAAATTCAACTTTTATTTTTTATATTTTATTTTTTTTACTGTCTCATTATGAGGTATTTTGTGTAGATTGATGACAACATAAATTCAGTCAGCTTTAAATTAGCCTAAGTGTTTAAAGCTAAGGGTCTGAATTAGAGATGCTCTGATTTTAAATTGGTATTGGAATCATCCAGTCTTGAGGAAGGAAAAAAAGAAAAATTGGTATTGGCACCCAAAATCCAGATCGGAGCATCCCTAGTTGGAATACTTTCTGAAGCCACTGTACCTGTCACTTCATGACACACTAAAAGGTGAGCATACAAATACCTATTATGCATGTATGCAGATATACATGTTGTCAGAGACAAATGTATATGCATGAAGACAGATCAGGCATGCATGTATTCACACACACGCAAACACACACAAATGCCCATGCACAAACATATGCATATACCCTCAAACATGGACACACAGTCACACACTTTGCACATACACACACGACACAAATATACACCTACACATTCATGCAAATAATTCATACGCAGCAGAACAGGATTACTTCTTGAGCCGTCTCTATGCCGCTCTGTGCGTCTTCTGCCAGTGTGTTTTAATTGTGTCTGCTGCCGTTCATAACGTCTGCTTATTACTGTGTGCCTAATGGTTTTTCCCTAACTAAGCCTGCAGATTACACACACTAATGACTTAATGGACTGATCCTTCACTTACATCTCTGGAAACTTTCCTTCATCTCCTAAATATGTCTGCCGCATTAGGACAGGAGATTTAGCAAGTGCCAACTTGACAGGAGAGACATCCTAAGTGATTTGAAGAAAGAAAAAAAAAAAAAAAAAAAAAAACTTTATTTTTTGTTGAAAGAAACAGGCCAGATCTACCTGAGACACACACATGTGTAGGCACAGACATACACATGCACATTTGCATTTTTCACATTTGGCATCTTGTTTTCAGGCACTAGCAGTAATCAAATGTTTGGAAAAGTACTGGTTGTAGCTTTTCTTATTGCTAAGTGACCACTGAGAACCCTTTTTACAAAAAAAAAAAAAAATAGAAAGTTTTTACTTCTAGTGTTTGGTACATTAAGCACTAAAACTGTTCTTCTGTTCTTAATGATGTTCACAGTGTTCGAGATGCCCTTTCCATTCAAAACAACTGACGCCTTAAGCAGGTAGAAAACATTTGGTTTGTGCCAAGACAACCTCCAGTAAATCAGAGCCTTAGTCTTTAATAGCGCACGCATACACACACACACACACACACACACACACACACACCCGCACACATATCCACACACTATGGACATACAAATTACAACATTTCAAGACTGATTTTTTTTTTTTTTTTACCAAGTCATTTCATATCAGTATTTGTCCCAGTTTGCAGCTGACTTTTAAAAGCATTTCCAATCATATTATTACTGTATGGCAGATATGTGTCAATGCCTTCCCGATGTTTTCTGTAACAAATAATCAAAGCAATTTCCAAGGCTGTCTTTTGATCTAACCTCCGATAGGCTGTGTGGATCTGTTCCACAACCACACGCACCTACAGCTGCATTTTGTGCTGCTCACTCCCACACAGTTTACTGCCATACCCTCCTGCATCTGCAAACTTCTGTACCCTGCTGTTCCGCTGGCCCATTAAGTCGTGACCAAAATCATGTACAGTTCAAAAATCAGGTTTACTGAATAGACATGTGCACGGTAGAGCCTAAAGTGCATTAGGGACTCATTAATATTAATGTTTTTTTTATCCGTGGAAAGGAGGAATTAGTATTCTCATTAAGGATTAAGGTCTATTTCAATAGATACTTTTTGATGGCTCTAGAAAGCAGGCCTAGAAAGCTGTAGAATGATGGTCAGTGAAGGTTAAATGGCCTCATTACACAAATGTGCAATCAGATGACAGGTGCAGACAGTTTAATCTGAGCTGCAGAGCTGCCAGAATGTGTTCTGTAAAGCCCATCTCATGGCCACACTTTTCACACAGTCTCCCCTACACCTGCCAGCAGCTTTTAAGAAAAAAAAAGAAAAATAATAAGATCTTTGCATGACCTGCAGACCTGCCCACCGTTTGCATACCTCTAAGCTTAGGTACGTTGTATAAATGTAAACTGACAACAGTGGCTCAGAGAAGACCGAGTTGGAATCACCTAACGTTTTTAAGATTCAAGATTTAAACAAAAATGTGTCCACTAATGCAGGCAGTAACATCATTTTATCTTTGGCGAACATGGAGCACCCATACATGTGCTGTAAATACAAAATATAATAAATACAGTGCATGAGGGTCATATAGTAAAACATGAGGGATGTAAATTAAAAGTTGCCTTAAAAAGTTGACAGATGACCAGTAGGTAAAAGAAGGATGAAAGTGTTACGTGCATGTAGATGGACAAAGTATTCCCTAAGTTCCTGCTAATTTGCAAGCCTGCCTTTTCCTTGTTTAGTTCATTACAAACTGCACATCTTGTGTGGGTGCCCCTGTCTCATATCACTGTGGAATTAGAAAGCAGTGGAGGAAATCACAAACCTCATCCGGGCGATGATGCCTCTCCCCGGCATTGCCATGGTTACGAGTGTGAAGCCGGCGATGGCGCTAGCTATGCACACATTTGCATACATCGCACATCCACACACATGTGCCATCACACTCTCACACAGGCGTACAAACACGTGCCGCAGGCCAGCATTTTAGCGTGAATACTGATATTGGCAGAAGTAGTAACAGTTAACGCGCACGATAGTGGCCTCACTTAACATTAAACAGTTTTTGTTTCCTCATATGTGACGTCATCCTACCTTGGGGGTGGTGCATCATTATGTGTCTGCACATGGGCAGATATGATATTAATAGCTCTATTCCATTTGATGTCGAGGACTTACATTATGTTGCCAACAGCTGCGGGCCCTGCTGTTTGATGTATGGACGCACGGCCTATGGTATAGATAGTGAGAGATGAGAGCATTGTTGGAGTGATTGTGGAGATTGTACGACTTGAAGCATTCCTTATCAGTGGCTGGGATGAGGTTCAAGGCTTTGATGAGGGAGGAAGCTTAGTGCGGTGGGATGAAAAACCTTGTAACTCCCAGCAATCAGCAAAGGAAAGACAGTGCACGGTTTCCCCATTGTCACATGTTTTTTTTTTTTTTTTTTTTGGGTGGGGGGGCTAGACTGTGGGCTGTAAATGAGTTTCAAAATGAGTTTCAGGGATTCATGAACCCTAAAGATCATGGAACTCATGTTTCAAGAGAAATAGTACAAGATGTTCATGTCACAGCCGTGACATGCAAGCTAAAAACTTCACTTTCTTTCATCTCCCCTCTTTTTAAACTTTGTCTGTTTCCTTCTTTTTCTCTCTCTCTCACACACACACCACTGCCCTCCTTCACCTCCAGCTGTCTATTTTCATAACTTCACATCTTGTCTCCACACACTACCATTATTCTGCTCTCATTACACTCTGAGCTCCTCTGTCAGTACACGCGTGCGCATGGGTGTGTGTGGTGACACCCAGGTTCTCCACGTTGACTCCCTTCTTAATTATCGAACAGTATGAATGGCACCTTTCTGGAAAATGTTCAGCTCTCATTAACACCGCTGATGTCACACTAATTGAGCCACGGTGGGGGAAATCACATTTGTTGTTACAGAAACCTGCAATGAGAGGTGGGAGCATCACACGTTTTACTCGCGACCAGCAGCTGTATTTCATTTTTAAGTGTCGAGCCTTGGGCGGTATCACTCAGGTGTCATTTGGAAGGTGGAAACTGAATTTTGACATGTTTGGATCGAGCATCCAGATTGTAAGTCATTAGATTAATTAGATTCAACCTAACCGCTGCTGTAAATTATAAATAATGAGTGCTCCACTTTGTGTGATCTTATGAGCTTTGGATGTTGAAATCTTGTTAAAACCAATGGCGTGGTCTCTGGCGGTCGACGACTCCGGTTTGATTAATCTAAACAAACAGAAGGTTGTCAAACGGGTCTGTTTTTATTGCCAATTGCTGTTTTTACACACACACAAATACATGCAGACACACACAAACACACACACACACACTGATTACATCAGGCTGAACTAGCTCGTTCATCATCTTACATCACATTACTGTGTGGCCCACAGTCGTAGAGGGCAGATGGCAGCACTGGCTTGAATGTGTTTGTGTCTGTTTGTGTGTGTGTATGTGTGTGTGTGTGTGCGCCCCCATGTGCTTGTGTGTACGTGCCTGCACTCTCTCAGTCTCCGGAGGTGTAACCCGGCTCTCCATGCCAAGCTGTGCCAAGTGCTCACAGCTGGCAGCGACCGAGCAGTTGGTCTCTCTGGACAAGTTGCCCCCTGCGCCAGGACAAACAGGAAATGAGCCGCAGGGGTTGGCAGGAAACTGGCTCAGCGGCCAATAGAAAGAGAGTAGAAGTAGGAGGAGGGTGGGAGGGGAAGGGCAGCAGTACCAACAGAAGAGATGTCAAATGACTGTATAGGGGAAAGGAGATAAAGGGAGGGTGTTTGGGAGAGGAGAAATATAATTGATGGCCAGAGGAGAGATCAAGAGACTGTCAGAAGAAAGCTGAGGGAAAAAAAAAAAAAAAAAACAGGGAGGAGGATGGATGACAAAAAGGGTCCATGAAGTGGTAGAGCAGAAACTATGTCAGGAGAATTGGGAAAAGGCAAAGGGACGACTGGGTTGTAGGTGAGAGAGAGTTTTGATAGATTCATATATTATAAAAACTGTCCTTTGCAGTTATTGGTTTTGCGTTTCCATGCTGAGGTCTGTTGTGGCATTTTGTCACCCAAGATCAAATTTTTCTGTTGTTACCTTAGTTCAGCCCCGGTTTTTGCATTTGTGTGTGTGTGTGTGTGTGTGTTTGTGTTTGTGTTTGTGTGTGTGTGTGAGTGTGTGTGCATGGCATTGTTCTCTCTGCGGCACCCCCACTGTTTGTTTACATTATGAAACATTTCCAAATGAATCTTTCATTTCATTCTGTCAGCTCATTCTTTTTGACAGTATAAACACACAAAACTCAAAATTCAGCCAAAAACTGGCTTTGAGGATCTGAAAGAAAACAAACATCGGAGAAATAGACACGATTCCATTCTCAAAATTCTTGGTCCTTTTAAACAGATGTCTTCAAATGCTTCATAATTATTGCTTCATAATCGGTTCTGCTCTTCATTTTTTTTGTGTTTCTCTGTGTGCGCAAGCAGGTGGAGCTAATAGTGTGCCTTGTAGTTCATTTGGTTACCAAGGGACTCCCGGTTTGAAGGTGGGCCAAGTGGGTCATAGAAACTTAAGTGAAATCACTTAGAGCAAATACCAGATGTTAACTCACCAGACATTTAAACACACAAGGTTTGAGTGTTTTATGCCTGAAGCAGTGGACAGAGAGAGCCATGTGGACTAGTTGGCCACAGGAATGAGTAACAATCTGAGCTTTGACTGTTTTGTTTTTCCAAGCATTCATCCGTGTCAGGTCAGGTATTGGTGTTAGCGTCAATTCCTCAAACAGTCATAGGGGGCACTGTTGCCATGTCTTGCAGCCGTGGTAAACACAGCCAGTCCCATTACATAGTCTCAATCTCTCCTCCTCATAGCCCTTCCTCTTCTGTGCCCTTGTTATTGTCATGAGCTATGCCCAATTCCAGTACAACCCCTGGACACTTGGAAGCTGTCCCTTCTAATCTGCTGTAGAGTCAAGGTCCAGATTTGGAAGCAGGCCCGACAGCTCGGCTGTAGCCACAACAAATACTGATTGTAGGCTTTGGGATACTCGGGGTCTCCCAAAACGGGCGCAACAGTGGGACTTCACCATCTTCTTAATCAACAACAACATCGTGTGAATTGCCGGTCAGTCACATTACAATTAATCATTTCACCTGTAAATCTGATGCCGTCAGTGGTGCCCACAGCCGTTGTGCCCCAGGGAGACAGCTGTATTCATCTGGCCTCACTGTATTCCACATTGCCATAATGCTGCAGTCAAGTCAAGTACTGACTCCAGGTTGGTCAGACGGTGGCGTCCTCTCTGTCCACTGTACAGGAGGAGAACTTTTGCTGCCCCAGCAGCAGCATTTGGATGTGATTGACTTTTACTGTGGCCTCAGTTGTAGCTGTAAGCTGTCACTTGTTCTCAGTGTTTACCTGGTGTGTGACCTTTGTTTCTCTGGCAATGGTTATGCTTGTGATTGCAGTGTGATTTTTTTAGATCTCACTACATTGTATGAGATTACATCTCGGTATGCCTATACTAATAATTTTGATTGTGATGATTTTGCGATGATAACCTTACAAATAAATAAATGAACAAATAAATAAGTATATCTGTAATTGATCATAACTTTGCAGAACAGAATGTCTTTGACAGCACTGAAATCACACATTTTGCGATAGCACTCCTCTGCATCCATCCCAACAAAATGCCCCAGTTTCAATATGTAGTGGTAATATTCCAGTATTCATACCAGTAATGATATGTCTGCTGTGGCCATATTACATTGTCCGTTCATTTCGTATATCAGCATTGTGGTTGGATAGGACTATAATGAGTTCTGAGCACCAGATCCACTTCCATACCTGGTATTAAAGGTCTGATTGTGATGTGCGCGAAATGCAATTTTTGTGTGCCTAAAGCTCTCATTTCATCCTTACTCCTGTGATCAGATGATTACAAGTCTCATTGAAAGTGGAGGAATTGTAGCATCTCGCTCTCTTTTCCTCTCTCTCTCTCTCTCTCTCTCCCTCTCTCTCTCTCTCGCCCGCTTGCTCACTCCCCCCAACTCCCCCACCTCCGTTTCTGTTTCCTGTCCATCCTTACCTCACTGCCAGACAACGATGAGAGAGCTTGGGCAGGTTGTTGAATGAGCATTGACACACACACACACACATGGGCGCACACACACACATGTACACACACACACAAGCTAGTTGTTAGTGGCTTTGTAGTTGTGGCCCAGTGCCAACTCCCTGGCTGTCTGTCTGTCAGACTGAGCATGCTCACTACAACCTTGACAACATTCCACTGGGGTTGCCAAGGATACCAAGCAGAGCTGCCAGGTCCTCTGTATGTATGTATGTGTGTGTGTGTATGTGTGTTCATGTGTAAAGTACTAGGAAAACACAAGCGCACGCAAATACATGTGCCAGATTCCAAATTTTGGTTTTATGACCACAGACACCCATGCCCTTTGTTTTCTCTCTCACCGTCTCTTTCTTGCTATCTCTCTTGCTCTCTCTCTCTCCCTCCCTCCCTCTCTCTCCCTCTCTAGATCATTGTTAATCAGTCTCATCCCATATCCTCTCCACTGCCTGTCAGTGGCTTGTCAAAAGCCCGTCAAAGCTCCTGCAGTCCGTCACACACTGCTGCCATTAATGACATCAGATGACACCCAGAGTTGAAGTCACCCACCGGAGATGACTGGTGACTTGATGCGCCCACAGCTGGGAAATTCATATTGCAGTGTTACAGCATTTTGGGATCCATCCACACCTAATCCTGCTATATCTATGTACAGACTGTCTGTGTAGCCCAGTTAGTGAATGGTCCCACTGGCTCGCTACCTCCTTCCATTCTTATTGCTTTCTATATTGCTCCCCCTTCCTCTCTTACCTCCTGTTTCTCTCTCCCCACTGGTTGAAAAGTCGAGTGGAAACAATTTTATGAAAAAATAAAAAATCTATTATATCCCCAGACAGGCATCACTGGCTCTCAAGTGGCAATGTAAACACAAATAGGAGCAGACTAAACACGGACAAGTGGAAATGGAGATTTTTTTTTTTTTTTTTTTTTTTTTTTTTGCATAGGCCTTGGTGATATGGAAAAAATCAAATATCTCAATGTCTTTGACCAAACACACTGATATCATATTGTGGGTATATTGTAAGGATGATCATAGATGCTTTCATAAGATATCCACATGAGATTTTTGATAAATAATCATTAGTGAGTTCAAGTTTGCTCATAGCTCTTGATCACTGCTGGTCTCAACGACCCTCATATCCACAATTTATAACAAATAAAACAACACCCCCTGACCTGAACCCTCATAGAAAGCAAGAAAAAAAACCCAAAAAAAAACGGGCTAGTTGACAGAGGGAAAAACCCCCTCTAGACCAGCTGGGAGTGCAATGGGTGCCGAGTGGGCAATTAGCTGAGATCAAATACAGTCAGTTAGTTAAATCACAGTGAATCGAGTCAAGAACAGAAAGAGGAATATTATAAAAGGAATATACATCAAACAAGCAAAATAACAGGACTCAAGAAACATGCGGCAGGGCACAGTAATAATATGGATGTGATGACCAGGCAGGTGCAGGCTAATAATAGAACAGACTAATTAAGTTCAGAAAACTGCCTCTCTTTACTGTAATGCAGCCTTTAAAACCAGGACAAGACCATTTGTATGATATATAACGATACTATGCCATCCATATTCCCACATAATGTCTAGTCTTCCATCATGATATCAATATAATGTTGATTATCTTGCCTGTCCCCACCTAAGAAGTGCCTATTACGATGCGTGTGTGGTTTTAAAATTTGCAGAATGGGACATGACTGGAAAAAGGTTGAGAACCACTGCTTTAAAAGACGATGATCATCCCGCTTTTCTACTACAAACACTTTTACCTCACTCTTAACTTCCCTCCCACTCGCTCCCACGTACCGCTCTTCCTTCCCTGTATCTCTCTTCCATTTGTTCACCTTTTCCTCTCTTACTTTTCTTTCAAACCCTACCCTACCTTTATCTTCTCCCCTGCTCCTGCCCTCCCTGTTTTCTTTGTCCTCCCCCTCTTTCCATCCCTCCCTCCTTATTTCTTCTTATTTGGTCGCTGAGTGGTGGGTTCGTGGCAGAGCCCCTGCTGTGTCGGTAGACTTGAATCGCTCACGACCTTTCTCTCCTCCTCCTTCTCTGTCTCCATTTCCCTTTTTCGCTTCATTTCTCTTTCCCTACCAATCTGTTTTATCCCCCCCTCCCCCCATCTTGCTTCTCCGTACCCTCTTCATCTCTCCCCCTCACTTTTTTATCTCTGTCTCTTTGTCTTTCTATAGAGGAGGAGGTGGAAAACTTTGACGTGTCCAGTCTCCAGGAAGAGGCTCTGAGGAACATAGAAGCCGACAGCTTCTGGTGCATGAGCAAACTGCTGGATGGCATCCAGGTAAACGTGTGTGTATGTGTGTGTGTGTGTGTGTGTGTGTGTTAAATAGTTCCAAGTATTTGCTTCATCCTCTCCAAGAGCACATGGTGTGATCAAAATGCACACACAAACTATCTTCGTTCAATATGTACTCAAGCTCTCATCTAATCACTCTCTCTCTCTCTCTCTCTCTCTCTCTCTCTCTCTCTCTCTCACTTCCTCACACACACACACACACACACACACACACACACACACACACACAAAAACGCATCTTTTGGTGCAGGGTTTGTCTTTTGTGTTAATTGCCACTCATACCCCTGAGTTTGACTTTGTCTCTGTTTTCAATTGATTTACGATCACAGACACCTCACTCAAACACACTCTCTCCCTGTCTCTACCTTTTTTTCACAAATACACACACACACACACACACACACACACACACACACACACACACACAGTTGTCTGCTTTGGCTTCACAAATAAGGGAGTGTAATCAGAGTCACAGTTTCCCAGGTGGTATTTGCAATAGATACTTCTTTTTGTTTCTCACTCTTTCTCTCTCATCTGTTTTTTCACTTTATATTTCTCTCCCATTTACTCTCTGTTTCTCTATCACTCACTTTCTCCTTGTCCTTCTTTCATTCTTTTATGCTCTCTGTCTCCCTGTCTCTCTCTCTCTATCTCTGCTAGCTTTGTTTAGTATGCGTCTAGGCTCCTCTAGTCTGGTCTGGTCTGGTCTGGTAGATAAGTGTTGCTCTCCCCACTGCCTTAACTTTAGCTTGACTGCTGATTCCTTTCTAATTAGCGGTGTAGCCTTTCGGTGTGTACCAGGGCCAGTCTCGTACACAAACACACACACACACACACAGCCTGTGGTCAACTTGGCTGATGGTCAACTGAGAATCAGAGGAATCCAGTCACACTTGCAGTGCTGAAACGAACAGTTTATTTTAAAACCAGGCACGTTTTGGCATGTGACCTTCATCGGGGTTATAAGAGACTCATGAATATCATTTATAAACAACCAATAAAATTGTCCAAATGGATAAAGCACACTTCACTCATCAGCCAATAGAGTATCTACCAGGAAAATTTTCTTAAAATGACATACTAGTACTTATGTAATCATAATAAAAGAATGGCAACAACCTGTTTTCACCACTAGCATCTTTATAAAACATGACTTGTCCTCCTTAAAACCTTAACTTAGCTAAACCTCATAAGAACACTGTAATTATGAAATCCTCTCATAACCACTTTGAATCAACTCTTGAGATAGACATTCCTCTTTTTTTTTTTTTTTACCTAAAGAGGCCAGCATTATAGCTATTTGAGAGAGCTTAATCTGTCCAGTACCTATAAAGGAAAATAAGACATTTGATGATTGGATTCATTAAAATGTCTGGCAAGAGGGTTAGTTACATCTACATTTCTCCTGCTAGAGCTCTTATGTTTTCTTATCTGGTCTTTTAGAAAACAGGCTGTTTCACTAATGTATACTTTACCAAATGGGCATCATATAAATAACTCTAAGAATAAACAGAGAGGCTTTTTTCTTTCTTATATTGCTGAGTCAACAAAGCTAGCTTTCATGTGCTAAAAAGGCAGCGTTAATTGAAAGTAAACAAGAAAAAACGAACACTCAGGCATCGCTTTTGAGACATTTATTCATGTATTCTTTCAAATAAAAGTTGTTGAGAACTTGGAAGCTTTGAATAAGTCTAATTGGCTTGCTTTTGCCTGGCAGGACCATTGTTTATAGAATGAAGACAAACTGATAGGGAAATAAGGAAACAGAAATCTGAAGACAGCTGAATCTACGGCCATGGCCACCTTTTCTCAGTCAACAAATTTTTTGAGTTTCTACACACATGTGTTTCTTTGGTTGCTCAGCTCTATAGGTGGTGAATGCACTTTGGTTGCTAGGTGTTAGAGGGTAAGACACATAGTCATCCGTGATCCATGCTAACCGTCGTATCACAATAAAATACACAGATGGACTCTGGCGTGGTCACATGAGCTTTAAACCTGTATGAAATTTGTTGCAGCCCGCATACACAAATGATGAAAACCTATGTGAACGGCAGTGACACTGGGACTGAGAGGTGCTGCTTTACCTCCAGCTGTGAGGCAGGAAAAGATGGCACATGTTTGAATGAATTTGTTTTTTTAACATGCGGCTATTTTGTAGCTCATACCTTGCTAGCAACATTAACTTAACAACTAAAATACAGGGACACACAGGTTTAGTCGTCTCAATTTGCTTTCTTCCATTTTCATACAATATCATGCATTAGCCATAGTTACATAGGTTACATAAGTGACCTTAGTACTTGTAGTGTAAGTGTCTGTGCCTTTGTATATGTCTCTGCACTAGAAAGCTCGCTTGGACTCTTGTTAGTTTCTCTTTGTGAGTGTTGTCTGGGCGACAGTGACGATTTAATGCAGCTGGACAAAGGAAGTGACTTAATGCCAAATTGTTAGTAAGGCCTGTAATGCCAAAAATTTAATAATGCTCTGGCAATGCCAAATATTTAATGGTGCTTTCATGCCATAATTTTAATCATGGTCACGCGCCAGACATCCCTGCTTTTTCCATTAAGAGACAAGTAGAGTTTCCGATGCATGTATTGGTTGTAATGGTAATCATTGTAGCCACACAGGAAATGAACGGTGTAGCTACTATGGGCAGTGCGTGGCAGACAGAAAAGTAAGTGGATTGAATCTGTGAGCATGTGCAGTTTTATTTGTAGCGTTTCTCCTTCTCATTCATCCCTGTGAAGTTGACTGAACATGCTCGTTCCCAGCACTTGCATCCAGTTTTCTAGTATAACCACGGCCTTTTTTGTTCCACCACTTGTTGGTTCACTTGGATAATTGGGATTTCAGCACCTTGGACAAGGGCACAGTCAGTGTTAGTTGTTCAGGGAGGGCATGCTGTTTCTTTTTGTCTCACTCATTCAGTTCCCCCTTTGACAAATCAACTGTTCTTCTGTAAATGTGAGAGTAATGTCTGTAATGCTATTTTTTCTGGGTGTGTTTGAAGGTGGTTGTCTTGTCCTTGATGAAAACCAACTGTGGTTGAAATATACGGGCATTTTGAAACAATACTATTACAATGAAGACTTTTTTCATATGTAGGGCCTAGGTTCTCTATTACGGTACTCTAACAGAATGAAAATAAAAAAAAAAAAAAAAAAAAAAAAGTGCAGTCAGGCTTAGTGCACATCACTGTAGTTGCTTCTGTAGTAGCCTATAACCCCCCACTTAGCGGATGATGGAATTAAGACGTTAATGTATGTCATTCTCTGGGCCACAGAGTAAGTTATTCCTACGGGGATTTCAATTGCAGTGACCCTCATTTTTCACTCTAGCTCAACATCTTGTGTGTACTTTAGTTTTCGTTTCAAAGTGTTAAGGTGGGTGTTGCGGGTTGCCTGCCTCTGAGACAGGAAAGTGCTCATGATTACACATGTTGAGCTTGAAACGGCCACATTGTGACTGACAAATACTGCATAAAATCTGAAATTGCTGTGTGTCACAGAAAAGTAAGAAAAAAGAGGGGAAGCCCTGTAATGCTAAAAGATAGGTTACTATAGGCCTATGGCTATAAAGGCACATCATAGGCTAGGTCTAATAATCATTAATAATAGGTCTGATAATGATTAAATGACGAAAAACAAACAAAAATTGCAAGATTTTTTGCAAGAAACAACACATAGAATGAATGATTCAAAAACAAACACAAACGCTGTCAACACAAATATCCAGATAGCCATAACAATATGATAATGGAATTTTTGTGTATTATATAGTCTGCTGTTTGAAATATTAAATAGCCATATAGCCATTATAGCCATCTGTGCTTGTGTAAATCCACAATGTAATTTAAAATTCATTCAGTGTAAAATGAAAGTCATGCAGGATTTTATAAAATGTGCAGTGAGACTCTGTGTGTTTGTGGTTGTGTGTGTGTGTGTGGAGTTGTGGGGGTGTGTGTGTGAGAGAGAGAAAGAGAGAGACTGCAGTCTGCACTGCTCACATGTTCCATGCGGTGGTTGTTGGTGTGCACTGCAGCTAGTGGTGGTTAAAGAAGCCACCGTGCACTCCCCCCTCCTCTTTTACCGCGGTATTAGTACCGCTTCATGGAACTATTAATGCTGCAGCAGTTGCTCCAGATGAAAGTGGAAACATCTGTAGGGGGTAGGCATGTAGCTTGATGGCACTGTCTGTAGGTCAGTCTCAACGAGCGTTTTTCTTTTTTTACACAACATTACTGACTTTTTATCAGAGGTCAGAGGTCATATGTGGAGTGGAGAGCTAAGGACACAGTCAGCAAAAGAAAAACTGTGTTTTAGCAAAAATAGGAGACCGACTATACCGGCTGTTTGGCGCTGATAGGTATGGGCCTGATGTCACTCATGTCTGTTCAAAGATATACCACAATGTCAGGTGTGCTTGCAGACTGTAACTCCTAACCCTATAAACATGAAAAATACACCAATGCTGCCAGACTTGTCAACACTGAAGATATTTAAAAACAAGTAAATAAGGAGCCATTAAAAAAAGAATAAAGCTACGATAACATAAAAATGGTCTCTTTATCCCTTTTACTAAGTAGACTGGAGCCGGCAAAAACCAAAAAGTCGTTGTCTGATGGAGAGACAGTGTGTAGCTGTGGGTATGCTGCCTTGCAAGCCACTGCAGCCACTCATGATGACTTAAACTATTTTGTGGTCGTGAACCCCATAAATATTACCTATCCATGAACTATTCCTATAGGTTCTGATATTGGAAAATCAGTATTCCTGCCAAAAGGCTGTATGGTGCTGATAGGTATGGCTCCCGTGTCACTGGCGTCTGTGTGACCATGTGTCAACGCAGCTCCTGTCCACATTGTCGTCTGGCACAGGAGAGCAAGTGCTGTATGAGCCAGGTCACCACAGTGGGCCAGTGATCCTAATGTGAAGTCACACAAACAACTACATTGGTCTGTTTTGAAATGAGATCATTAGCTAACACACACGTAGTTTTATAGTCAGTGGAAGCGAAGGTTTCGGCAGTGAAAGGAGTCATAGTCATGAATTAAGGAGAAATGAAAAGATGTGAGTTGCGATAAGTGAAGCAAAAGCTAATATATAATAAAAATTTGTCAGGTGTGCAAAAATGCACTCATTCACATTCATACATATGCACACATACACACACACACACACACACACACACACACACATATTCTTGGAGAGGCTTATTTATTTAATTAATTAATAGATGATTGCTTTGGTGACCCTGATTGAAAGAGAGAGAGACAGAGAGAAGAGAAAGCAAAAGAGAGGAACTGTGTGTGTTTGTGTATTTGTGTGAATGTTGTTGTGCCCATGCTTGTGTGTGTTAGTGACCTTGGCTCCAGACTAATTATGTGCGGCGCACCAGGGAAGCCCTTGTTTCCCCCCTAATGCTTTCTAAACAATCTGACGGAGGCTGAGCGCCTCAGCACCATAATTAGTTGGTGATCCTTGCTCTGACCTCATCCCAACCCCTCTCACATCTGCTATACACAATTACACTTAACTTGGGGGTGGGGGTTAGAGAATGAGAGAGATAGCATGAGTATGAGGTAGAGGGTGAGAGAGAAAGAGAGAGGGAAGGACGGGTTTGATATCCAGAAAGGTTAGTGAGTTTGTACATTTAATTTGATTTCCTCACAGGCTTTTCAATACTTCGTATGTATATTCATTTTTTGTACTTGTTCTCAAAAATATTTTAATGGATAGTGATAATATAATGATAAAATGCTGTGAATTCAATTAGCAGAGGCAAGCTGAGGCCCATCGGTTAAGGAATACAAGCTTGTTCACAAACCACAACCTGGTTTGGAAGTATAGGGCAGTGAAAGTGAATGAGAAGTATTTTCCTATCCCTCCGTGAACTACAGTTGGTATACCCATGATCAAGGCTTTGAGCTTTGAAAACCCAGCAGTAGATGACTATGGGGTTTTCACACTTCATTCTTTTAGGCATATGTGAAAGCTGTTTTCGAGCTCAGTTATGAACCATAAACACAGACTCACGCAGGCAGCTTCCTTGAATACGGGGGCCTGGAGACTGCATCATGCAAACCACTTTGGTCTATTTACAGAGATTTCATCAGTCCGTTTACAGCTCTGACAATGTTGACGAGAAGTATCGCGCAAATAAACGAGGGTTCAGAGGATTTTTTTCATAGTGTGAAACCAAACTGGCCAATTCAGTTTTTTAAAGTGCAATATCACACCAAAGTATCTCGCTACAATGTACAGCAACAGTGAAACAATTAAAGAGCCAAAGGGAGACTATACATAAAAGTTGAAAATAATAATGATAACTAGAAAATGTGCTCACTGGAACAGGGACAGCCACCGTGGAGGTAGATGCAGTATTTGCCTTCACCCAATAGTGTGGTACGTCTCTGTTCCATCAGCTGGTCGGATCTGATATACACACGTTAAAATCAGTTGTATCACATACACAGGTTGTGTTATGTATACATCAACTAGATGGATCTGTGTTCAGCAGAGCAGTCATTCACCTCTGTTCATTTTATTTCATACCATGAAAACCACAGTAAACATTTAAAGTCTTTTGCTAAGAGCTGTGAAATGACAAAAGTGTGATCTGTATGTCATTTCATTTAGTACTAGTTAAATAGTATTTTTACGCTAATAGTTTTAATATGGGAGTCTATGGTTCTTCTGTGTCTCATCCCCCACGTGATGCCAGTTAACCAAACATGGCGCTGAGGTGAGTGAGGCAAATTGCAACACAATCATAGTAGTAGTGTTTCTCCTTGTATCTCTTAGTTGATTGGTGTGAAAATGTACTGAAGTCTTCCTTGGCTCAGGATCAGCCTTTCCACAAAGTTTCATGTAAATACTTTCAAATCATGTTGAGGTATTTTGCTCACAGACAGGCACACAGACTCAGCAATTATATTACCTCCGCCATCTCCTTGACAGAGCTAGTAATAATAACACTAGTCGCGTGGAGAATATAACATGCAACACCAGCAGAAAATGAGGCGATTGAGTATAGCACAGTGAAAAGTGGTGAGTTTTTTTCAAGTGCAAAGAAGAAGTGCAAAAGCTGTTCCTGAGAATCCAGTAATAATGAAAAAAGATGGAAATTGAATGATTAGACAAATCACCGTATATTAAAATTTCCAAGTGCAAAAAATAGCCTCTGTTTGTGCTGGACAGCTCCCTTGTGGGACTGTGTGTGAAATAGGTTTCTCACTTTGCTTTGTTAAATAAGGGTCCTTTGGTTTTTATGCACCTGTCCTGTAAAGGGAGGCCATGTTTAATCATGTGTGACATACCATCACTGAATTAAAAACTGTATCTGAAAACCACTGACCTTACCTAAGAACAGGATGCGTTAGCTCAATATTAATAATTTGATTTCCACAGTAGGGGTTAGTTGCATGCATGTGTGACTAGAGCTGCAACTAAAGATTATTTTCATCATTGATTTATCTAGCGATTATTTTCACGATTAATCAATTCTCTCTTTGGGTCATAACATGTCAGAAAAGGGTGAAAAATGTGATCACAGTTTTCTGCTGCTCCTCAAATCCTTCTTCAGCAGTCCCCAACCCAAAAGTATTTAGTTCACTCTCATAGAGGACTCATAAAGAAGCTTGAATCAGAGAACTACCTGGATAAGAGCAGATTTGGATGATTAAGTTTGGTGCACTGGGAGTTAACTTCTCTTATGTTTTTCAAGAGAAAATACAAGAGAAATGTAAAACAGTGTTGCTGCATCTGGCCCAATGATAGCCAGGGATTGAGAGACTCGTATTTATATGCATGTGTATTTGTCTGTGTGAAAAAAGGCCATTGTCTTGGCTGACATCCATTTGTTTACTTTGGATGCCACCGTAGTCAACTGGGATCTCTCTCTCTCTCTCTCTCTCTCTCTCTCTCTCTCTCTCTCTCTCTCTCTCTCTCTCTCTCTCACACACACACACACACACAATGAATAATTTACACACAATAGTGTCTAGTGTAAGCAGGTGAAGACAGCCATGCCTGTATCCTGACATAACCTCGCAGACATTAAATGTGTATGCATGGTGGTATTTTGTGTGTTTGTGTTTGTGTGTGTGAGCACAACAAAAACAGAATGAAAAACACACCCTCCTACAGTCCATTTACACATCAGACAGACGGCCTACAGTAGCAGCAGCTAGTTTTAACACGATCAACAAACATGGCTCGAGCACCTGAGCTAGTGGGCTGGAAAGGAAGGCGTTGGCTATGCTTGAGTGCACCCTCCACTTATTATCACCGAAATGCAGCCTTCTGTGTCACTGAAGTGCCTTTGAGCAAGTCTCTGAACAGTTTTTTGGTGGCTCGTTCCAGTTCTTTGTGGTTAAAGGTATCAGTTAAATGTGTAAAAATTCAAAACAAAACAAAACAAGCCAACAAAGTAAATTCTAAGGATGGTTACACTTTGAAGACATAACATTAGGGGATAACTTAACAGTCATTGGTCTGTTAAGTTATCCTTATCCTTAATGTTATCCCTGTCTTTCCAACAGCCAGTTAGTCTTGTATTAAATAAGAAAGCCTCTGGCTAATTTGCCTAATTTCACTTGTGAGAATGATTCCTTATCTGCCATTTCTATGAAATTAAATGGAACCCCCCTCTCTGCGAAATACTATGTAGCTGGAGATTTACGGACGTCACATTAATCTCAAACCATGACATATCATTAACATCTGTAATAAAATAGCAAGGCAATGCCTCACTTGGTTGGTCTTTGTCACATTTTACTGGCATAAACTGAAATTGTTCAGAGCTCATGTACTCAAAATGCCTCTTAAATAGTGGATAACATGCACTCTCAGTGCACATCCAGAGTCTCTGTCTTACCTGTCATGCCCACAGAGAGGAAAATGAAGTCAAAAAGTTTAAAAAGTCCATTATTCTGTTAGCACACTCCTGAGGGCTCTCAGTTTTAAAGGCGGTAGATGAAAACTTGCCTTTTATGCTAATTCTGCAGATATGCCTTTTACAGCAGGGGTTCTTAATATATATATTTTTTCCAGCCCTGGACCTAAGTGTGTGAGAAATTTAATCTCAGGCTGAGATCCAAGCTCATTATATTTCATCAGGAGTCTTGACAAATGGGGACCCACCAGAAAAAAGGCCCCTGACCCCATTTTGGTTCGCAACCCGAAGTTTGAGACACTGTGCAACATGAACCAAACCTGTTTGGAAATGATGGTTTCAGCAGCTTTTAAAATTACTTTGAACCCACTCCCTTTACAGGAACAGATTGTAGGAGTAGTTGCTGAGAGTGGGAGGAATACATAGCCTACATACATGCGTGCTGTAGCGATTCTGGGGAATTGTAGATTGAGGGTTGCCAGGTAGGCGGCATGTACCAGACAGTTTTTCCTTTTATCTGTTTTTCATGTCAGCTCTGTCTAGGCTAGTCATGAACCATAAAAATGAGAGTAAACAGATCCACAGTTCAACAAAATGTTTTAGTAGATTCTTTAAAAAAAAACAAAAAAACCCATGACTTTGGCAAAAAAAAAAAGCCACATTGAATTTTCCCAAAACTTCCTTAGTTGAAAACTGAAGAGACTTAAAAGTTATGTTATAAACCTCACACCTTCCAATCAGGCCAGTGTGCATATAACAATGAAATCTTTCTAAAGTGTTGAGTACACTCTTAATTAGTCCTGGGTCCATGCAAAAGGCGTTTTATGTAAGAGTTGGTGGCAGATTTTCCAAATATACCTAAACCCTCCTTACACACTACATACAACTGTGTTGCCTTGATTAGATTGAGAGTGTATGGTGGCTAGTTGGGACAAAGACTGCTCTCATACTTTTTTTTTAAATCAGGCATTTGGATTGTAGCATCTCAAAAAGATATTGCCCCCAAATTTTTGCTCCCGGCTTTTTATTTGTTTATTAGCACTAAATTAAATTTATATGAAATAAACAAGCCTAGAATGGTCAGAGATAACTCCCACACTTGTTGCTCTTGAGCAGCATCTTGCCCCTCCCTTGGAGCACGAGCCGATTGGAGGGTTTCTTTTTATCATCAAGTCAACCGTCTGTCCGTCTGTCTCTAGCTGGCACTGTCTTCCATGGTGCCAGCTAAGAGATGGGGCCTCCCTGGAGTGGTACCAGGGGTCTGAGGACCAGCGTCTAGCAGACGGCAGCCAGACCAAACCAGACGCCATGCCTTGTTCTGGTTTCCCTGAGGGTTTGCTACTGCCACCTTGGGCTGTCACTCAGCTCTTCACAACTCGTCACACATACTCACACACACACACACACACAAACACAGAAGCAGTTATCTACCAGCTGGTGGGCGTGTGTGTGTTTGCGCATGGGTTGTTTGTATGAATGTTTGTTTGTCGGAGTTACCGGATTATAAGCTATAGATATGTTTGTGTGTTTCAGTTCCTTTGTGTCTTTACGTGTGTGCACGTGTCACTTAAGTGTGTGCTGGTGTAACGACATGAAAGTGGGCAATATGCTGTGTAAATACGTATGGATTTGTGAAAATGTGCACATATTTTTGCAGTTGTGCATGTATATATGTGTGTGTGTGTGCATGTTTATGTGTGTGTCTATTGCATGTGTATTGTCACTGAAGTCTAGCCAATGACTGCCTTTGATAGAGCCAAGCAGCAGTCTTCAAGGGGATGGAGCCAAAGGCCACTGCCATTATTTTAGAGCAGCTAGGCCTTTGACACACACACACACCCACACCCCTCGCTTTCTGGCTCTCGCTCGCTGTCTCACACATACACACTCCCCTCCCTCTCCGTGTCTCTGTGTCTCTCTGCCTCTTTCACACACGTACACACAGATTAAGCAGCATCATGTTAGCTTAGCTAGCTTACACGCAGGTCAGTGGAGATGGAAACAGTAACAGCTGCCAGGGGTAAGTGGTGACGATAGAGGCTAAGACTGGGGAATCGCACACATGACAGATGGAGACATTTATAATGGAATAAGATAAAAGGGAGTTTTTTTTTTTTTTTTTTTTTTTTAAGTTGTAACACACTGGTTCCATGGCTTGTTAGCAGAGAGAGAGTTGAGTGACAGGGGGCGGGGTTCCACTCACTAAGGGTTGCTGGTGTAATCACTGGTGGACAAAAGTCTCCATATGTTCATAAACTGGGGACCAGACCCTCTGTAAACACCTACCTGCTTTGTGCTTTGTTTCAGGCCACATTTGCTTTTTTATAATTAACATTTACAGTCAAAGATTGGGCAAGGAGCTATATCCGTTTGTCCACCACACACATTTTCTGAGCCTGTTTGTCGCTGCTTTTTTTGTACAAAACTCTGTCATTTTAAATTCAAATCTGATTGTCCCACCACAGTGCACCCACCAGGCTAGCAAGGCAGTAAACTTCACAAAATCAGACTGATTTTCAACAGGCCAAAAAGTCCCCAACCATAAAGCAGCAAAAAGACAAGACCTACACATTTCTGTATTAGAAAATGTTATACTAATGACTGGACTGCAAACATACCAGGATCAAACAGCAGTGGCATTAAGCGTCCACCTTGTTGAAGTGTCCTAGACTAGTAAGACAGTGATTCTTTTCCACCTTCAGGACTGCTGTTTGCAATAAATAGAATCATTTTATAGCTACCATTGTCTTGTCTCGTCTCGCCCCCTCTGTCTCCTAGCACTAATACCACCTCGCTGTTCTTTATAAGACACTCAGTCATTGCATTGACACTTGTCACTCATACAGTGAAGGCGCGCTCTCACAGACACACACAATAGCAAAACAACAGAAAGAGAGAGCTGGCCTATCCTCCTTTAGCACTGAACAGCCATTATTGTCCGTACCTTATCTCTACCTGTCATCTCTCTCACTTTATCTGTCTCTGCCTTGTACACACACACACACACATAGACACACACACACACACACACACACACACACACACACACACACACACACACACACATACACACATCAGAGGATGACAGATCATTGCCCCATCCTCCCTCCGTCTCTCTACGAGTCTGGGCGTCCATTATTGTCTACCCTTTATCTTGACCTGTCATCTCTCTCTCTCTCTCTCTCTCTCTCTCTCTCTCTCTCTCTCTCTCTCTCTCTCTCTCTCTCTCCTCACACACACACACACACACACACTGCTTTGTTCTGTCGGTTGTGTCCACTTTTGCTGATAGACATCCCGTGCCACAATAGGAAGCAATCTTCTCTCAGGTGAGGAGCCATTGTTGTCTCTAACAGAACGGCCTGAGAGGAGAAGAGGAGCCATTGATTCACCTGACTCAGAGAGAGGGTAATAAAGAAAGAAAGGGGGAGGGAAAGGAGGTGAGAGGGAGGGAGATGATAGGAGGGAGACGAGGCGGTAGAGAAGGAGTGAAGGAGAAAGGTGGAGACACTTTTGACACATCGGGCTGAGAGAGAGAGAACAGGAGCGAATGTGTGTGTTCCCGTTTGTTCGTGTGGGTGAACAAGGGCGGTTCCACCGACTTGGTGGGTCAAATGTGGCGGGTGGACAGATGGTGAGAGAAAAGGAGAACGGATGAATAATGGAGCAAGAGTAGATTTCCTCCTGTTGCCTCAGCTGATCAAAGATCCAACACATCACCCAGAGAGAGAGAGAGAGAGAGAGAGAGACAGAGAGAGAGAGGGAGGGAGAGAGAGGGAGAGAGAGAGAGAGAGGCTCAAGAAGGGCGAAGGATTGAGAAAGTGATCATAAATGTAGGAGGAGGAGGATAGAGAGGAAGAAGAGGAAGGGGAAAGATGCAGAGGGAGGGAGGAGAAAAGAGGGAAAGGAGGGAAGGGAGCAATGAATATTTATGGTTTTATTTTATTTTTATATATTTATATAAATGAGTTAGCAGCAGTATTGACAGCATTTTCTGTAATTTCTGCTGGTTGCTAGTGATTAATCATCATTATCATCAATATTAATTATTATTATTATTATTATCATTATCATTATTATTATTATTATTGTCGTTGTTGCATTTTGTTTTTCCTACCATTGGATTCTGTCACCCCTACTTATATTTTGTCTAAATTTGTCTAAATCATTGTTTTCCAAAAGAAGGCCACATCACAAGGAAATACTTGGGTAAAATATGAAGTCACATAGCGCAGCCCTTTAAGCTACATCGTTACTTTTAAATGGCTGTCACATCAGTGTTAGAAAAATACTAGCGAACTTTTTATGCAATTAGGTAAAACCTCTCTAAATTTAATCCTGCCACATCAGTTTGGTTAAATTATTTGACGCTGTAATCCAGCCACTGCTGCTTAATGGCAGCGAAATCTGGTGCTCCTTTTTGAAGTGTAATTACAAAAGCAGGGATCAAAACCCAGCAGAGCAGCTCCATCTTGATTTATTCAAGCAGATCAGCTGAAGCTTCTCTAACCTCGCTGCAGAGTGCTGATGCTGTTGAGAAAGTCTTGCAAATTTGGTGTCACCAGGCCAAACCAGATCCAAAGCCATTCCAGCACAGAGCACTCAAGTGTAATGGCTTCAGCCCAGACAATTATCCCTCAGGCTGTGTTCACACACAGCTTATTTTGTCAACTGCCACTGTCTGTGTTTATATGGAATCCTATGGGAAGAGACCATTAAACTCTCAGAAAGCAGCTGCTCTAAAAAAGACACCCAAAAAAGCGCTGCCTGCCTCTGGCATTTTTTTCCGCTTTTGAAATATCTTTTCAGAAAACCAACCAGCAACATCAACTTTCTGTCATCTACTGACCAGTCATGAGCAGAACATAACATAACAACCCACCCAACTCTGTAACAGTGGGTCAGCTTCATTTAATTCATTGTTCAAAATGTGTTTATCTGTTTATTTAGGTATTTATGCATTTACTTTTCTTGCCAGCACCTTTTTTGTCTCTGAAAAAGATTGGTCAGAGCTGAGCAAAAAATTATAAGGTGAACACAGTTATACATCAGTTCTCCCTAAATAAATAAATAAAAATTGAAGTTGAAATGTTACAATGATCTAGAGAGTAAATATCAACTTGCATATTGTCATATAAAGATTAAAAGGATTGTAAACAGGAAAAAAAAAAAAAAAAAAGGTGGTCATAACCTTTCTATTAAAAACGGATTGCCACTGAACGACATGGCTGGCCAACAAAAACAATCTGCCTCCATTGCCACTCAGACAGAAGGTCACATCTCGCTGTCATGTGAAAAAAATAAAGATATGAAGTGAAATGCAAGGACATCATAGATGTTTGCCTACCTGACATCACGACTAACATACCGATGTTTCTTCTATTCACCGAGAGAAAAGCTCAAGGAGCTGTTAGGGGGAATGGGTAATAATATACAAAAAGAAAGAAGAATAGAGATGGAGAAAGTGTGGCACTAGAGAAGGGAAGAGAGAAAGAGGGAGGGAGGGAGAAAGGGAATAAAAATAGAAGGAGAAAGACAGGAGGGGAGAGCGAGTAAGAGAGCGAGATAGATGAAGGGAACATGAAAGAGAAAAGGTGTACGAGGACAGATAAAGTGTCATTGGAAGGATTCCAGAGAGAAATTAAAATTGAGAGACCAAGCTACACCAGCTGATGTGAACGAGAGAGAGAGAGAGGGAGAAAGAGAGAAATTAAAAATACATCCTAATGATACATTTTTATGGAAATTGCGTATTTTTCATCATCTCTACAAGATTGCTAAACCCTGTCAAGGCGGCTAATAATGAGTTGGGTTTTAACAAATCAACGCTCGAGACATAAACAGTAAATATATCCATTTGGAGGAAAAATTGCTATTCGGAATTGCTTATTGAGTATTTCAGAAGAGGTGATTTTATTTTATAAAAACTCAAATGCTTTCTAACAAGCATGCAAAAACATGTGTTAATACATGAGCAGAATAGCAAAGGACAAATGCATTTTTTTTTTTCCCAACATTAGTGTCACTGTGAAAGGGATTTGCTTTTGGTGCTCTGTAAAGAAACATCCAACAAACAAAGCAAAACAGGAAGAGGTAAAGGGGTTGCTAGAGAAGGAAGAGCAAGCAAAGAAAAAGAAAAAAGAAATACAGGAATATGGGAAGGGAGGACTAGGAGGCCAGCGAGAGAGAGAGAGAGAGAGAGAGAGAGAGACAGTGACAGTTGATTAAAATATAATGCAGATGTAATTAGTTGTGCTGCCCTTACACTCTTCACACATAACCACATAAAGACACCCACTGGAAGAGGGTGATGGAGAGAGAGTAAGATTGTGAAAGTAGCAAAAAAAAAAATAATAAAAATGACTGGAGGTGGAGCGGCAGAGGGATTTGGACACGAGGGAGAAAGAGAGGAGATGAAGGAAAGACGAGGGAAATGAAATTAATGAGGAAAGGAAGGATAAGGGCTGCTAGAAGAAGGAGTATGGGGAAAAGCATGGCGTGACGAGGAAAGAAAAATCTGAATACTGAGCGAGATCGGAAGAAGAGAGGGAACGGGAAGAAAAGGTAAAGAACCGCTTAGAGTCGAGGGAGGGAGGGGTCCAAGGAGCGAGAGATGCAGAAGATGGAGGGATAGAGAATAAAGAGAAATAAGAGGATGCGGTTTCTACCCTGCCAGCCACCGATGGATTCAAGACACACACACACACACACACACACACACACACACACACACACACACAGATGAACAAACGAATGCACAGTGCTCAGTTCTGCTGAGCCTGAAGGACAACTGGAGCTGTTTATTGCTACATGATTTTTCTCTCTCTTTCCTCCACTCTCCCTCTCTTTCCTTCTCTCTCCTCCGTGCGCCTCTCCTCTCTCTTTCTCTCTCTCTCTCCCTCTCTCTCTCTCTCTCTCTTTCCATCTGTTGGATAGTTTGCCACCTCAGCTGTTCTGTAGTCACTCTGAAATGACCCCTCAAGGAAACTGAATATTGGTGTCTGTGCACGTACACGTAGACACAAACAGCTCATTTGGTTTTCGCACACAGTTTGTTTCCCACAAGTACAACCGTCACTGCCTACCCCTGTGGTCACATTCAGCCTCAGTTATTGTCTGCATATGAAAAGGTTTAACAGCACCTTAATTTATATGATCTTAAATGAGTTCTTGAATGGTTAAGTAAAGTCTTTTGAGCCTCAAATCACATGTCCCTAGAAATGTTAAATGCTCTTATGTTTTTATATCTGCTGACACATCTTTTTTTTTGGGGGGGGTTTCATACAAAGTTAAGTTTTCTGATTACCTGCAGACATTTATTTAGTTGATTTTTTTTTTTTTTTTTAATAAGTGCGCTGCAGACAGAATGCAGATCTACTTAAGCAAACAAAGATAAAGAAGACGATGTTGGTGTTAAATATTCATTTCAGGAGGTTCGGGGATTTTCTGTCTCATTTGTTGTTATTAAATTGTATTAAATCAGATGCAAAAATCAACAACAGCATAATATCAGTGTTGTACATCGCCTGTTGGTTGCCCTGCTCCATAAATATCGGCATCTATCGGCCACTGTTACACGCAGCATGATGTTTGATATTACGTCAGTATTCCTAAAACTAATGACATGAAAACAATTCATTAAAACATAAAAAAAGACATTGTGTATTTAAAAAAAAAAACAAACAAAACAAAAAAACGATCCTCCTAATGAGCCACCTGAGCTCTCCGCTGTTTATACTGTGTACCAGCATGCATTAGTCAGAGCCGAGCTGATGTAACTACTTGAAGGGGACATTAATGAGACGCAGATGTCACCCGTCAGCTCTTAGGAATGTTTTATTGTGTTTCCACTTCAGCCCCATTTCAGAGCTAACCTGTTATTTTCTTCGAGCCAGGTTCGCACTCAGCGCTTTTCTTTGTCCTCAAAGGGAGGCCATCGACAAGTTGTTTTCTGATGCCAGTGTTAGTTACTCATCCTATTTTCTCTATTTACTCTATTTTTTGCTTTAAAAAAAAAAAAGATGAGTTAGGCTTTGTGTGAGGTGTGAAATGGGCCTGGTAAACACTTCAAAACCGTAATGGCTACTACACCTTTTTCTGGAAATGAATCGTCAAAAGCGAAAATGGGGAATTTCAAACCTTTTGAGTATCTCCTGTGATACACTGACTTCATGCCGAGTGTCTGCAAAATATCAAATGCAAAGCGAATTGCGTTAGTTTTCCTCAACAAAAGATCAATTTTGCGGTGTCTAAGAAATTACAGAGGCTGCATGAAATATTATCGCTATAATGAAATATCCATTCCATCACTCCTTAGCTTGTACTTTTGTTTCCCTTTCCTGGCACTTCTTTCTTTTGTAGTCATGTTCATCAGAATATTATATGTACTGTGGCTTTGACCTTTGACTCCTTACAATGGTTTGTTTGCAGTGATAGAAAAACATGATTTGAAGATTTTTCTGTTGCTGTATTCTCTCTAGGTCACTCTGCCAGCAGAATGCTTAAAATGTTAAAAATCGCACACTCACACACACAAAAAAATCAACATGTAAAGTGTCCTCAGCTGAACCCTGCATCGGTTTGGCTTTGTGTCTCAGATAGATCAACTGTTTGAAGTGTTTTCCCTCTTTTAGACAGAGCCTAACGTCCATATTGACTGTACGTTTTTCTCCTCCATAGGACAACTATACGTTTGCCCAGCCAGGCATCCAGAGGAAAGTCAAGGCCCTGGAGGAGCTGGTCAGCAGGATTGATGGTGAGACATCTGCCTTGGCTCCATCCATCCATCTATCCATCCATCCATAAAATGCTTTCTGCTCACAGCTCTGCCTTCTCTGTTTGATTCCCCCTTTACTTTCCATTAGTTTTTCCTGTTGCCTCTGCTCTTACCTCAGTCTCTCTCTTCTCTCCTCCTCTCTCCTCTTCTCTCCACCTACTTCTTTCTTTTCTCCTTTATCTCCCTCTCTCTCTCACACACACACACAAACACACATATTCACCATCTTGATCCTCAGCAGGACAGTCATGCTCCACCATATCCCAGGCCCTGAGGCCCTGGTAGCTGGTTGTTCGCATTCACCTTCAAGGCAATGTCTCCTTTTCCCGTTCTCTAGTTAATGATCTGCTGTGATGGCTCCCTCCATTCCCTCCTACAAACTCCATATTTATTATTTATTTATTCATTTCACTTCTGCAACCAAGCGTGGTTATATTTAGCCAGCGAATATGTATGTGGGCAGAGGGGAAAGGTTACGGAGGGAAGCCAGTGGGTGGTCGGGTGAAACTCATAGAGCAAATGAATGTCGTAAATGTACTGGTGACTTCTCTTCTGCCAGGCAGTGGGATAAATAATGAACTAACTAAAAAAAAAAAAAAAAAAAAAAACGGACAACCTCCATAGCATTTGCTAAAATGCACAGTTACAGCTGACATGACTCAAGCTACTTGGCTGAGTTGTGGAGGTTTTTTGCAACTTTGCCTAAACATGCATCTGCTAAAAACTTCAACTTTAACTCGAGTTTGAACTTTGGCGTTTTGCAAGTGTAGGGCCACGTTTGTCTCCACGCCTCAGTGCTTTGAGGGTTTTCCATTTGCATGACACTGCAGTCATGGATAATTTTCCTTCCACTTGCCTGTCTGACAAACATGTACAAGTTGGTAATTATTTGTGTGGCACAAAATGCTGCCGAGTGCTGGAAGTTTCACTGGAAGCTCATTATTTGTATGGCACAAATCATGAGCTTTTACTCACACACAAACATACACCAGAGTATTTGATTGAAACACAGAGGCATGGACATATGACACCCGTATACACACCCAGAGCTGAGCACATTTTAATAAGAGAGAGAGACACATGTGACACACACACACAGACACACACACACACACACACACAAAAACCCATAGTGTTAATTAGCACCACCACTTCTCCCTGTGTCCCTTCTTTTCCTTTTTAAAGACCATAAATGTGTTAATTACATCTGGTTTCTGCTATGTTTGACTTCCCTCCATACCCAGCCCAGCCTGTGTCATTTAAAACGCGGGTGGCGTTTGCAGCGGCCCACAATGCATTGTGCCGAACAAGGTCTTATCAAACTGGGCCTTTGTACGACGGTCATGTTCTCTGCTAACCTTGGTACTGTCCGACTATCCTGTCACCCGCTCTGTCAGCCAAAAGGGAGGGGAAGACTCGCTCGCTGCATTCAAATGGCAGAAGAGAAAGAGTGAGAGTGTGTATATATGCATTCGTGCATGCGCGCGCGTGTGTGTGAGAGAGAGAGACAGAGAGAATATCTGAGAGAGAGGGAGAGCAAGAAAGAGTTTTCATGTATATGCATGTGTTTGTGTGTTTTGGTGTGTCTCTGAAAAATTACACTTGGGGATAGAAGTATGTGTATGAGAGTGTGTGTTGCTGTGTGTGTGTGTGTGTGTGTGTGTCTACTAGAGTGAGAAATGGTATCTGTCTGTGTGTGAGGCAGGGACATGCAGGCATTGTGTGTCTGTGTGTGTGTGGAAAATAAGAATGAAGGAAAGAATGTATGGACGGATAGAAGGAGGGAGGAAGGGAAGGAAGAAAAAAATTCACCGCTTTGAAATACACCTTGACAGTGACTCGGCATTTTAACTACAGTATTATTCAATCAGTGCTCTGTCATCATAGCTGGCTGTCCATATTACAGTGTGATATTACCACCTCTAAAGAGATCACCGATATTTTCTATCTAACGTTACAGGCTTGGTTTTCGCTTCGCTGTCGACGCAGCATCTGCTGTGGGAACAATGACCTCATAAGCTGTCATCGCTTAGAGTATTACCTACCATTTTTAAACTGCTGCACTGATCAAATACTGTGTTTTCCAGAGTGTGTGCATTTGAAAGAGGACACAGGCTTGTCTTTCACAACAGACAGGGATGAGGGCAGCTGGGAGAGAGACACTGATAGCGCTTATTTTCTGCTGATACCAATTCTAGTGTGCAGAGTATTTTGTCACATATTGACACATATGACACATATTTTGTCATATGTGTCAATATGGGCCAAAATGATTGTGGGGGGAAAAAAAATCTCAATGTATGTAGCTCAGCAGCGTGCCGTTAGTTAATGTTATCTGGGCCTTGCACTTTGGTTTCACTTTCAGTTTCACTTGCAGAAAGAAGTCTTCACAAAGGTAGTTTAGTCAGTGTTTCCCTACCGTGGCGGCCCACCATGGTGAGACACATTTTTTCTGTTTTATCAAATTAACCATAGGCTATTTCTGCAAAGATATCAAAGAGACAAGCCAGGTTATGAACAGAGCAAGAGCAGCAGAGCCGTGCCGCTGCCTGTGGTTTTTCTGTAGTATTTCTGCAGTCATTCAGCAGCATCATGCTGTTGAAAATATTCTCCCAGATCATGCTTGGCTCAAGAAAACAGTTGTGGGGGAAACAGTGTTAAGTCAGTAGTACACAGTGGTGAATCACCAGCTACAGCTTTTCCTCGAGTAAAAGCATGGGAAAGTTACTGTAGCAACATAGTAGAGAAATAGCTGTCAAACCAAAATGCAGTCATGGTGCCGAAAACACATATCTACTGTGGTATTCTTTGCAGTTTGTTTTTCACCTGAAGAGCAACAGCTGCCTGTAAGTGTGTGGAGGCAGCAAGCCCAAGCTGAAAAAGCAGAGAAAATCTGCATCTGGCATACAGTATGTGTTATTAGTTGTATAATGTCTTTTATGATATGTTTGTTTTTTTGTTTGTTTTTCTATGTTGAAAAAAAGTATTTGTATTCCTAAGAAGTCACTTAATAATAAGATCACTTTACAAAAGCATACAGAGTTAAAGGTGCACTGTGCAAAATGCCAAGTGTTAATTTAAGTGAGGACTCTCCAGGCTCATCTGACCAAAAAAAAAAAAAAAAAAGAAGCAAGCATGTAATTTATCAGGGAGTCAGGCTGATGTTTGGAAACATGTAGAGCCACCACCAACCACCAAATTACATGCATAATGTTTTATGTCAGTTAACTTTAAACTTTCTCTTTTAGATTGATCTTTGTCAGTTTTGCATTGTGCACCTTTAAAGTGACACTCAGTCTTTGAGGGTGTTGAGAGCTCAGACTCCTTTTGTAGTCACGTCAGGTCCATGGTAGATCACCTCCACAAAATCAAAAGTTTGGGCAAAAAAAGTTTTTGGGGGGGGATATAAATGAGGGATACGTTTCACTGTCACAAAGGTCTTGTTGGATTCCTTGGATTATTTTGTCTCTGACCTTTAGTTCAACAATGTGATGAAGCTGTAGCCTTTAGCTTTGAATGAGTCATCGCAGTGCCAGTTGCTGCGTCAGAGGCACTCACGTGACTGATCTGAAATTTGGAAATGTAAATCTGCACAATGTGCAGTTTCAGAGACGCTTTTAATGAAGTTGAAGTGTCGCAGGGGTGAAGTGGGAATGTGTCATGTGTTCACAGTTAAATAAGACAGGCACCGTACTTGTATAATTTAGTTCTGTGAAGAATTTACTCTGGTGTGAACACCGTCCCACAGCTACATGGTTAGTATTCACCCCCTTTACCAACAACACAGGCCTCTAAAGATGGCAATGTCATTAACTCACTTATTTGCTCAGACAGCCAAGACAGTCACTTTGGTCTTTCACAAATCACTTAATTGGGCTGTTAGACTCGTAGTCTTGTCATTATCAAAGACTAGCATCTTTCTGGAAAAAACAAAAATAGTTGCTTAGGCTCTCGTTGTGGCGTTTTTGTGTCATATTTCTTCCTGACATCAGGTAGGTATCTGATATAGGAGGATCTATAGCTGATGAGATGGGATGGGATGGGGTAGGTGTTAGGATGATAGGGGAGGGAGGCGAGAAGGGGGTTGGGATGCTGTTAACTTCAGCTGGGTGTTTCATTGCATTAATGTTCTCAATACTGGGTCAGCGGGACAGGACTTTGCTGATCTGTCTGTCTCTCTCCTCGCTTTATGTCTCGCTTTCCCTCTCTTCCTTTGGATTGAAGATACCCCGTGCCAGACACACACACTCAGACGGAGAGGGAGAGCGAGTCTGTGTGTGTATGTGTGTGTGTGTGTGTGTAGTGTATATAGGGCCCTGTCTGCACCCTGCTTACCTTTCAACACAGCAGGGGAGAAAAAGAGCAAAAAAAAAAAAAAAAAAAAAAAAAAAAAACTGGCACCGTGCCACTGAGCCCTCAGCCATTCTTCCACAATGTCCTTCCTCTTCTCCTCCTCCTCCTCCCCCTCCCCCTTCCTCCCCCTTCTTCCCTGTAACCTTCTGTGTTTTTGTGCAGAACTGTTCCACACCATGAAAGGCACATTTGACGAGAGACATGCAGAGATGCTGTTGGATACTGGACAGATACCAACTTAACATAGGATGATAGTAGATTTCATGCTCTGCTGCTAGTAACTGTTCATCTTCCTTTGAACAAATATAATGGCCATTGGGTTTGGCGATTGTCCAATTCATACACCAGTACTGACATTTATTTGAGTGTATTAATTTAGCTCTGTGCAGAGGGTCATTGAATTCCTTAATTAAACTATATCTATCTATCTATCTATCTATCTATCTAGATTGTTAGATAGATAGATATAAATATAGGTATTGGTAGAAATACAGAGATTCATTTTCAGCCTTTGAAGAATGTGAGTATTAAACGAAAGTAAATAAATAACTTAACAAACACCATCAGGGTCGGTCACGGAAAAATTTCAGACCTTTTTTTTTTTTTTTTTTTTTTTTTTTTAAATGAATTCTACTTTCAAAAAGTAAACAAAATGTGCACAGCTTCCAGTCACAAATTAAAGGCATAGTAAGGCTTAATTAGGGGTTTCAAGTGTGAATAAATTATGAAAGTATGAATAAATCTCAACATTATGGTGAAACATAGTTACATCTTGAAGTTGGTGATGTTGGCCCATGTAATTTAATGCATTTTTTCATGCGGAAAAGCTGGATGGATCTAGCAAAAGTTATTGCAAAATTTATGAATAGACAAAAAATTCAGAGATGTTTATGTTAGTAGTGTCAAATTATCGCGTTAATTGAGATTAATTAATTACAGTCATATTTAGCGCGTTATGTTTTTTAATCGAGTTAATCTAATTTTTAATCTCTAACTTTACTTTTTACAAAATCGGTTTGTAGGCGTTGAGCTTCCTGTGCTTAAGTTGTTGGGGGTGGAAAACAATAGTCAGTGACACCCTGAAGTGGACATTGGTTGGCTGTCATTGTGTTTGGGCTTGTTTAGCATAAGCTGATAGGCTCCTATTGGCAGGCCCGGACTGTACATCGGGAGATTTCCCGAAGCGCCGGCCTGTCACTGGCCCGGTGGCCTGCCCGTCTTTTTTTTTTTTTTTTTTTTTTTTTAAGCCTAGCCTCACCAGTCTGATTTTTTTTTTTTTTTTTTTTTTTTTTTTTTTAAGTCAGAGAGACAGGCCAGGCCAATCAGAGGCCAGCAACCTGTGAAGAGGTCAAGACATGATTGGTTTGTTTTGATTAACACCCGCCCCAACAGTCCGAGTCCGTTGTAAACAGGCAGCGCATGTTGAGGAGGGGGTGTCGCGACTCGTGTGTGTGTGTCTGACTGTGGAGGAGAGGAGAGGAGAGGAGGTGGAAGAAAAGGTTACGTGATCGAAGTTAATACATTACCGTATTCATCCGAATATAAGACGATAGTTTTTCCATTGAAAATGCCCTGAAAAAACGCCCTCGTCTAATATTGGGGGTCTAAGCAAATACACATGTATTGTGCATATGTAAACCAGTAGGTAGGCTCGCCTGATGCCGCGATTACCGGTGAATGGCCGCATTGCGCAGTCATTGCAGCCGCGTATGAACAAAAATTGATATGGCAGTAAGCTATGTGTGCGCCGCTCACCTGTCAGATCCGGCAGACCAGACCCGGTGCCGCGGCCGGCTCGCCTGATGCCGACCGGTGGCTTTTTTATTCAAACAAGATTTTGTCCATATAATTTTTTTTTTTTTTTTTTTTTTTTTCCAAAAAAGGGTGTTGAAAAAGAGGGGTCGTCCCCCCGACCCTCATCGGACTGATCTGCTACAATAATGTAATGAATTTAAAGGGAAATACCTCAAGTTGAGGGCTTTTCTCAGCAATTTTAGGTGAGATTAAAAAAGAGATTAATTAGATCAATTAATTACAGATCATAATTAATTAATCTCTCAATTTTTTTAATCTCTTGACACCACTAGTTTATGTGCATGTATACATCTGCTCACCAAAATATATACTTTTTACCCACCTGTGCACAGGCACGGAGATTATGCAGATGAACTCAAACATTTACAAAGGTTTTAGACACACACAGCATAGTCAGCCTGTGGGTGTGTGTGTGTGTGTGTGTGTGTGTGTGTGTGCATGCGCACCTATTTGTATGCCCGTTCTCACCGTGTCCTCCATCTTGCTCATTGTCATCTTTCACAGCACATCCTAAAAGGGAGCCAAGCGTGGAGGTGAGAAGCACTGTGTTTCCATATTGAATTTAACACAGTGAGCTGGGCAGGAGAGGAGATGACAGCGCTGTCACCTTCAATCACCGAGGCCTCTGCTGGACAGTCGTGCCTTTCAGAATCAGAACTATGTGATTACCCAAGCACCAAAAATGTACAGGAATTTGGACATTGGGGCAGAAACATCCTGAAAATTCATCTGAGCATGAGGTCTTGGTGTTAAACATGTAAGATGGGCAGTAGAATTAGACATGCAATATGGCTGCAAATATTTTCAAACCTGGCAGTGCTGTGAGCTGCTGGTATCAACATTAATTTTATGTTGAAATGAAAGTTTGTGGTGAAGCAAGCTTGTTTTTTTTTGTGGGCCAAAAGGGCTTAATGCTAATTCTGATTACTAAAAAATCTCCAGAATGTTATCATGACCTGAAGGGATCGATGAGAAATAATAAACTGCCGTCATCGCAGAGCGTTGCTTTGCTCTTATTGAGCCAAGTGTAACAGTGTAACTTAAATGTCACCTGTTAAAAAGCATTTTCCATTGTGTCACTCATCCATTAAACCATGCTTAATATAGATTTTTTTTTTTCCCCACAGATCAGCAGACAACCAAAAGCAGATATGATAGCCGGTAGTAAGCAGCAGTATAAAGAGGTTACAGACGGGTTTGCCACTCTAATGTCGCCTGTTCAAATCCCAGGCCAGCATGAAACGTGCTCTCTTCTACCTCTGAAACTGCCACCTTGATGGTAGTTGCTGAGGGATTTGTAATTGAGAAGGTATTGTTGAGAAAGTTCAATATGCCTGTATAAATAAAGCTTTAAAAAGCTATATTTCCAGTCAGCTTACACTAAAATGTGTTTTAAAGGTGTTAACTTTCTTGAATTTTCATAGAGCATTCTTGTTTTGTTTGTATTCTCACAGTCAAAGCTCTAACTTAACATGTAGGGAGGCCAAAAATATAAATAACATACTGCAGTGAGGTGCCTTCTGCGTGCCCTCCCAACTCCCCCTCCTTAATTAGCCTTGTCATATTAAGTGATGCTAACCCCCGTTAGCCTTGCGTGACACTAGCACGTGTATCTCCTCAAAAAACAAGCCGCATCGTCGGCACGCTTGTGATGTTCCCCGATCTCTCTTTTTATCTCTCTCTTCTTCTCTTTGTCTATTTGTTGCATGCAAGTGCATTAGCACAAGTTCATCAGCATGCAAATTGCCAAAAGGTGAATTTATTTATGTAAATGAGGGGACACACTGGCAGCATACACTCTGAGCATGAATTGTGTAAAAAGGCTGGTAGCTGTGTTGTTAGATTAGAGTGTATTATTATATTATGAAAGGCAGAAAAAGAAGCTCAGCAGCATCTCTACAAAATTTTGAAACAAACTTACAGAAAATATGGTTTTCGGTTACAGCAGCTGCTGTGCGGAGTTTGCATGCACATACATGCATTTTAATGAATGCATGTATGTGTATGCACAAGTTTATATGTTTTTACATGCATGTATGTGGTTGCATGTGCACACGTACATTTATTCCTGTGCAGTTTTATCAAGATGTCTGTCTATTCACGTATTTCGTCCATGTCATTCTCTAAGTCCATATTCATTCAAGGATCAAGCCAACTCTTTCAATTGTTATCTTGACCTGATCGCTTCCCACACATTACTCCACAACTCGTACAGGTCACCAGTGCACTACCTATGCACTCCACCATTTGCCCTGCCTGCAGCGATTTTGTGAAACACATGTGAATTTATTTAAAGAAATTCATGGAGAAGTCTTATGCCTGGGTTGTAAATGCTCCTTGGGCAGAGTCATGAAAACGTGTTAGTCATCATCATGCTGGTAATTTTGTCCCTTTAGTTGAGAACTCGGTTATATTGACTTTGTTATATTTTAGTGCCTGTATATACTGTAGGTGGATATGATTGATCCTACTGTAGATTTCAAAATTACTACTACTTACCCTTAGTGTGATGAGTATGATTATCCCTAATGAGTACAAATTAGAGGCGGATAGATACACTTTGCCGGAGTTCTTTGGCATAGGTCCTAACAAGACTCTTCATCCCCAAAGGCTTTGGATTATCTTGGGTATTTGTGTCATTGCTTTTGGAAAGAACTGTTGCTCTTGAGCTTTTCACATGTAAATTTGTGACGGCTTGAGTGCCACAAATTAATACCCATCCAGCCGCATTGTGTCGGGGTGAAGGCAGACAGGGAAGACCACGGCAGACTGGAAACCTTGCAGAATCACAGAAGCTCTCTGGATGGGTAGATTGCTGTAGGGGTAATTAGGAAAATATCCTTTTTTTTGTATTTTGGTTGACCTTTCTTTAAGGAGCGTGTTATGCAGTGACAGAGCGATGGCAAGAAAAACACTGACAAATTACAGCCTCCGGCCATAAAGGCCTAGGTACACTGACACGCATGGAAGTGAACATTTCCACATGCAAAAACACATTCCCTCTTTTCCACTGGGGTATCTTTTGCGAACACAGCAAAAAGTCAACAGCCTAATCTTCCCAGGCACCATGTTGTAATGCCTCACAACATAGACAGCTATAGTAGTCAAACTTGAGTGAGACACAAGAATGCACACACACACACATGCATAAGCACAGACCAAGGCAACAGATAATATGTCTTCCCACATGAATTTTGCAGTCTCCCTCTGAGCCAGCCACCGGCAAATATGTCACCTTGTGGCTGTTTATTGCATGGAAGAGGAATAATTGAACAGGAGCCATCACTCAGTGGACTCTGCCTTTATTAAACTTGTTTATTAACCATTTTAATTTTGACCCGTAATAGTAGATCATCCCTCAGGGTGTCTTTTCTTGTGTGACGGACAAACAAATGAACAGACCTCGTCAGAGTCAGCCCAACTGCAGACGTAAACACACACACAGACATCCACAAACAATGGCGCAAATACATACGCACACACACACTTACACCTAGTATACACACCCAGAGATAACCAGATATATGCAGTTGTATAAACTGTACATAGAAAGAGAAAATAAAACTGCAAACAGAGAGAAAATAAGAAACATAGTTACGAAGGTATGCACACAGTGTAACAAAAAACATCCAGTATACAGACACGTAAACATAAAGGGGAAAAAATTACAGTCATAAATACATACATGTTCTACACATAGCTTAGAAGGCATAGAGATTGCATGGAGAAAATCAAACAGGGATGAAAAAACAAGGTCCCTGTGGCAAGAGAATATAAGTTTATATCTGCAGTAGCATGTAGAATTTAGTGAAGGTTGTGTGCTTTACTCTTAAGCAGAGAGGCTAGAGGATGGAGTGAGTAAGCGGTGAAAGGTGGAAAAAGGTTTTGGTGAGGTGGGAGGCAAGGAGGTGGGTGACAATGAAAGAACCAAAAAGCTAACAAAGACCAAACTGAAAGAAAGTAGCAGTGTTGCGGCCGGCTGAGTAAGGAGATGGCGAGAAAAAAAAAAAAAAAAAAGTCAGTTGGAGAGTGTGAGAAAAAAAAAAAAAAAAAGAGTGCAGCTGTAATTGTGTTTTGTACGGAGGAGGGCAGGGAGTCGGCGAGAATTGGCCTCATCAGCAGAATCCTGGGAGCTGCTCACTAGTCATTGTGTGACCTCTGACCCCTGGCTGTCCACTCGCACTTCACCAGCCGTGGGTTACTGTCCGCCCCACAGAGCTGACTAGCCAGCCTCCTGGCCCCCGTCCTAAACTTTAACCGTCAGTGGGAAGAGAGGCAAGACTCATCAGTCAATCAGCATCTGCGAGAGTTGTCATCCTCAACCTCCCTCAACCCTCACGACTACACTACCCAGCATGCCGAGCCCTGTGCCAGCTGGAACCCTGCCCAGAGTTAAAAAGTTGCAAGTTTGACGCTTTTGTTTGTTGGGTTTTTCCCTTTCCTCTTTAATCTCTTTTTCTCCTCTCCTCCTGAAATATGAAGCCCTCCTGACAAATGACTGTCCCTTTTCACCACTCCCCCGTCGTGCGCCTCTTTTCTCCCTGTGTTTGGCGAAGTTGCTAATATTAGGCCGAGTGAGTTCATTAGTGTAATTTAACAGTGTCTAAAGTTGTTCCACTCTCTCCCTCTCTGTTTGGCAGCTAGCTGGGATCCGTCACCATGATGTATTCACCGTTAATGAGCTTGCCTTGTTTATGCTTTTACAGCGCCATGTGATAATTAAACTGCAGAGAGGAGCGTGAAATAATTGCTCTCTGTTTACCTCGCGCCCTGCTTATGTGTTGGTGGAGTGTGTGTAATTGTTATATGTGCATTTGTGCACCCAGAGACAGGTGTCACTCAAGTGCCTGGTGTGTGTGTGTGTGTGTTGGTGAGAAAGTGATATTATGTAAGTGTACTTGAATATATATCTGACATCATGCACCAGCTATTGTATTATAGCCGTGTGCACGCGCATGTGTGTGTGTGTGTGTCAGTCAAAGCTGATTAAGAGCAGAGTGAGAGTGAGAGTCGAGGATGCTGTAGTTCCTCTCTAACTGGCTTTTCTCATACATGCTTCTGACAGCTCTATAATTATAGCTCTATTATGAGCCAAAGCGTGTGTATGTGTGTGCGCTTGAATGAGAATGGGTGTCATGGGTTTGATGTCTGTAAAATTAGGAGTCGCAGAATCCTGAGTGGTATTTTTAATCTTTTGTTATGTAAAGGAGCACAAAACAAACATTTATCATGAACAGAGAATAGAACAAAGGCGGTGTTTGTTAGTAGGAAACTAAAAGCTGAAGGCGGACTTTGAAATGGCTGCCGTCTGTCTTGGTGTCACAGCTCCGTATGCGGCCAGTTTGCAGCCGACATTTTGGTTTTCATCGATCCCTCCAAAGGCATGTTTGTAGTGGTTTATTTGAGCTTCAGACTGTTTACTCATTCAGTTTTTTTTTTTTTTTTTTTTTTAAACTTGGTCAAGTGAAAGCAGCTTGAACTTGGGTGACACCAGATATCAATGCTGAGACTCTTTGAAGATGTAGGTTTCAGTCCCTTCCCAAGCAAACAGAGGTGTAGTTTCCTAGGAGTGAGAATGTAACCCAAACCAACTATAGGAATCAACACAAATGTGATTTTTTTTTTGTTTTTGTTTTGTTTATGTCAGTATGGAGGCTGTTGATAGCCAGCAGTTTCTCATCTTATGCGAGCATAACAAAATAAACCAAGAGCAAACTGCAGTCGAGAGTGATGCACATACTCAGCTATTTCTAAATGTCCTCTTAGCCGGTATGAACGCCAGAGGCTGTTAATTATGGCAAAGAGTGCAGGCAAGTCCATCATGCATTGCTACAGTTACAGGGACTGGAATCTGACTTGTGTTTACTTGCTCTCATAGCCAACATCTCTGACCTAGCAGAATGACAGGTTACCAAAAGTTAGTCCAGTGAATAAACTAATTATGTGTCGGAGTTACTTTTGTTTACAAGCCCTGGTAAATGGGCGTTGTGAACTTGGCAGACACAATGCAAAAAACGTTTGATAAAAATCACATTTATAATATGATTCAGAGAGAAAAGAAGCTGTAGGTGTGATTGCAGCCTAATTGATTTAGTGACCCTGAATTGCATAACCGGCACAATTATGTAAATAACTGGTCTTGCCCAGAGTGAACTTTGTCAGTGGGGTGTACAAAATACAGTTTATTTTTTTATCTGCTCTTATGAGAAATAATGTCAGAGAAATAAAAACATGTATTAGAAAGCCATATGCTGTTGCTTGCGAGGCCTTTAGCGACTCTTTCTGAGAAGCCACTGACAAAACAAAAGGGTATAAATAGGAGAGGGATAACAAGGCTCGTCGTCTCTGTGCCTCCTGTCCTCACCCCTGCTCGCCACTGACCCATAAACATTCCATTTCTCCGCTGGCCGGGCTCACTGTTGCTTTTGAGCGGTATTTAATGTCGAACACACTCCCATTTCTCATCCTGTTTTGGTGTGTGGCTTTTCTCCGGCGCTCCTGATAGCTCTGTAATTACATCTCTATTATGAGGCAGAGGCTGTGTGCACACGGGTTTGTGGGTGTGATTTTGGTGGGGGTAATGACAGCGAGCGAAGGTGCCGAGGATCTCCTGCAAACACAGATCTGTCTATCTGTCTGTCTGCCTTTCTGTCTGTATACATCTATAGACACGCTTGTAGTTGCTCTTGTACGTATGGCCACATTCAAAAGGGTGTTTGGAAATGTGCTGACATATACACCTCTGCATCTCCCCAGTAGAGGCTACAAAGGTCTGGAGGAATACTTGGGTCTGATTGGCTGGAGGGTAGGCACACCATGTAATACACACACTCCAGCTCAAGTTTCGCTTCATTTGCTCTTTTTAAAAACCAGCCTCTTCAAGACTGTTGTGATTGTTTTCCAACAATCAGCGTCGGCATGAAGTTAAGAGCAACAGTGAGCTAGCTGAGCCAATTTTTGTAGATGCGTGCCGTGTTTAATCCATTCTGTCAGATTCGCATTGCTCAAGTTGAATACCATTATCCAAATAGGGTGGTAGCACCTCCGTTTCTATGCTATCTGACCTGTACGAAAACAGTGTTGACAGGAAATTTTTGTTTTCAGAGGATATCGCTTCCTAAGTGAATTGTCTGGTTTTAGCCTGATAAACCACAACAAGGGGCGTTTAAAAGGTTTTTAATGCACAACATGGAGCCAAAGACTCATCACATGTGAAGTGGAGGCTGGTTCCCACCTCGCCGTGGATTATCCCAGGCTTATCTGTCTTTAAAAAGGTTGAAACAAGCAACAGAATCTTAATAAGTGTGTGTGTGTGTGTGTGTGTGTGTGTGTGTGTGTGTGTGTGTGTGTGTGCGTGCGTGCGTTCCTCAGAGTCAGTGCACCGCCACATGCAGCAGTATGAGGTAGAGTACCTACAGTTCGCCTTCCGCTGGATGAACAACCTACTGATGAGGGAGCTGCCACTACGCTGCACTATCAGACTGTGGGACACCTATCAGGTAAACACACACACACACACACACACAGTCATGTCCCTTTGTTTCTATTTCTTCATGTGTCTTGCTTATTGTGAGAGATCTAAGATTTCCTTGTCACTGACACCACCATTTGTGTCAGTATTGGTGTGCTCCCATAATTCCTACCATTATGTCCCATGCAGCATAATTCAAAACAGTACAATAAATGCTTTTATAAAGACATAAAAACATGGTAGCCCCCTCTACGATGGCCTTAATTATACAGAGCTGGTGATAGGCCCTTAAGTATCTGCCTCAGCCCCATCACACAGTCATCCTGCTGACAAATACACACTCTCACTGTCTCTTTCCCAAGGCTGGGGGCATAGTTCAGTATTAGCAAAATATGTACGGAGAACAATAATGCTCTGCTGATGTATGGGGGTAATACAGGGAATAATAAAGGCACAGTGCGTTTTCATAGGATAATCTTCATGCTGCACTAGCTGCTATGGTTTGTATGAGAGCCAAGGTAGCAGCTAACACAGATACTGAATAATAACCTAACAACAACAATAATAATAATAATAATAATAATAATAATAATGATAATAATGATAATAATGACCTTTACATTGGTGACAAACTGGTTAAAAAAAAAAAAAAGTTGATTCTTGATATATTCATCCCCACTAGTTAGGAAAGGTAGTAAGCAAGCAAAGGCATAATAACAGAGGAGGGAATGAAAGAGGGAGAGCTGGTTGAAGGGAATGAAAGCAGGCACAAGAGGCTTACAAAAGAAAGGATGGTGAGCCAGGAAAGTGGAAGTTTTAGTGTGAAGGCTCTTAAAAAAGTCCTGGAGAATATGTGCGAGCGAGGGATTAGCTGATGCAGTGATGAAACACAAAAAGTGTATATGGGGTTTTAATCCCCTACAAACACCCCTAAACCTGTCATTGATTTTTTTTTTTTCTCTCTTTGACATTTACACGCGGCTTTATATAGGGTGGATACAGCTACGCTAGACTGTTAACCTCAGCTAGCATTGTCAATAAGCCTCAATGTCTGGTATCGATTTAGTGGGGAGGGTGTTTGTGTACCCACACGCATGCTTGCGGACAGTCCAGGACAGAGCTAATACATTGTACGGCTAATGTAGAGGTTCAGAGTGTGCAAACTGTGATCACTGTGTTTAAGCAGAGAATTGGACTAGAGAGGAATGGGAGACAGAAGAGGAAGAGTAGGAGGGAGGAAGACTGGAGCACACGGTAGTGAAAAGGAGAAAGATAGATTGAAAAGGAGAGAGGGAGGGAAGACGGGAGAGAGAAAGCGATGCTAGGAGATGGCAAAAGTAGATGAGAACAGCAGGAGAGGAGCAAAGGTCGGGTAGGAGAAAAGTGGAGAGACTTTGTCAAATTTAAAATTGAGATAAGGACGAATTATAGTTTATAGCTGGACCGCATAGTCTGCAGACTTTCAACAAACAGTAGCTTGAATGAATAAATAGAATATGAATACCACATAAATCTTCATGAACTCTGACTGAACTCGGGGCAGCGGGAGATATATTGCTGCTGTCAGGTAAAAGCCACATAAGTGCAGTGATGATGTTTTTCTTTTCTGTTTTGCCTACTTGAATTGAAAAGTTACATGGTCACTTATGCATAAAATTTAGTTTTACGACCCCTGAACACTTGAATACTGTCACAGCTCCATTGTTTGATTTCAAAGATATGCTGCAGTATAGCTATGTATAATCATATTTATTTTAGGGTCAGGGTTGAGCTGAATTTGATCTTTTAATAAAAATCTGATGTCATGTTGTTCCCCGTCAATATGATGGAAGTGAGGATAAGATTATGTTCAGCAGCTTCAGAGGTGGCAGTCTGTAAAACATGGAATGAAATCCGCCTCGCCCTGCTGCTAATCCACCTTTAAGAATTTCATTAATGTGTTTTTAAAGGGAGTTTTAGAGTCACATGTTGATCTAAATTCGTTCAGAGGCTTTTGCACCTTGCCTGACTAAAAGTTTGGTGGAAACACTGTTTTTTTTGGGGGGGGGAATTGATTTTTTTTATGATTGGTCAACTTAAAAGATGTTAAACTATCGGAAGAAATTATTATTTATTCTTAGGTTCAACCCAAAAATGTCAGTATCAGTGATCAAAAATCAACAGTGGTTGAAGCATGCTTTATTAATGCTAGCAGAGCCGTTTTCTTTTGCTAAAAGCACAGGTACAGCCACACAGCAGCACTCCAGGAGCTGGTGAGAAAATACACATCTTCTCTCCTCCCTCTTAAGAAATCCATTTTTTTTTTTTTACAGATTAACGACAGCAGCAATATATGTTTTTGTGAGCTCGCCTCCTGTCCAGCAGTTCCTTACAATTACTGATAGGGAGTCATTGATTTTCAGTCTGGCGAGGGATTGGTACTCAATTATGAAGACAAACTCTACTTAGGCGCTCCCCCATTAGAGTTTCTGCCCTCTGCAGTTTTTGACTCGACCCTCTGACAGGCAGCAGGAGAGACAGACATATCTATCTATAAGTGTGGCGCTCAATAAGAACATCTAACTTCCTGCAGCTGTTTTATCTTTTCATGGAGTGGAATGGCAGACAGTATGTATTTTCTTTTTCTTTTTTCTTTTTCTTTTTTTTTTTCTTCTTCTGGCTAAGGACAAGACTTCCCTGTTCACACCCTGGCAAGCTGTCTGACACCTTGTCTTGGATGGGTTCCTAGTCATTTTGTTTATTCCTTATGGGCGGACGGATAGATGGATAGATGGAGTGCATTGATAGATGAGTGAGGGAGTTAGACAGCGAGGGAGGGACTGATGGAGAGAACAAGTTAGAAAATGTTGTACATAAATGTTTCTACTTGCCTGGACAGAGCAAGCGATGGGAATTAGGTTAGACCCAAAAGTGGATGACCTTTACCACATCACACACACACACACACACACACACACACACAGACACAGACACACCAACTTACTTTAAATTGTTTTATTTGAATATAGCGATTTAATTAATGTTTGAATACGAGCCTGCAGCTATAGAGACGATTGATGGGGCAGTGTGCTACCCCACACTGCCCCGCTGAAGCCAGTGGCTAATACCCCTTCAGTACGGGAGAAGTCAGTGGAATTATGGTTAAATCTGGTGTGGGCCCTTAGGCAAGGTCCTTAATGTTACATGCCTCTACCTCAATATGAGTATGACTACATACCGCACAGCCATACAGGCTCAGACGTCGCCAGGGTCAACAAGGTCCGCGTCAGGTGTTGGGGAACCAGGGCAGCCTGATGACAAGTGGGCTATTGGAACAAGACATGCATGGGCTAGGGCAGAGTACATGCAATTGCTGGAATGTTACTATACCAGCGATCCCTGTGAGAGGGGTTATATGCAGAGGATGTGGGAGCAATGGATTCTTTGAAACTCAACATCCAGACTAACTAAGAAACAACTGCTAGCTCAGTGCTGCAGTGTCCACAAACAGAAGCTACTATGGTACAAAGATGCAACAGCCTAGAGATGCTTGACAACTACATGAACAGCCGTAAGGAGCAGTACGCCCCCATGAAAGATAAGGCTGGAGGCCAAGAGAAAGGCAACATGGAGAGAAGTTAGCCCGCTATCCGTGCTAAGAAAAGGAGTGGTGTTGAATAAAGGAATGCATAAGAAATAATCCATACTTGACACACTGGAGAACCCAAAAGGCAGTAACACCAGAGGGGCCAGTCATCAGCTAATGGTTGACAGAGCAGTAACTTGGGACTGCAAGGCTAGGAACACCAACCTGTGCACTGCCTGGATCGACCTATGCCCATGACTCTATGCCACATACATGGATACTGTAGTGCTTGAAGCTGTACAACATCAACAAGAGCCTTCATCAAGAACTGAATGGGACTGTGGAGGACACTCTAGAGGCCGCAACTCTAGAGGCCAACTGAGAGCTGATTGCACAAGTTAGCATCATGTTTTACTTCATGTTTTACCTGGAAGTTTGTTTTTTGAGCCTTTGGAGAGATGACTGAAACAGAAACATTCAAAATGTGATGGTAGAAGTGACTGATGTGGGTGACTGACTTCCTATGGCTTTATATAGTGAATAGCAATATGTACAACCTCATGTTTTCAGGAACTTCAATTTTCCTTTAACTAACAATGAATCAGAGAAAGTGCTGAAACAAAGACAGACTCTTTTTGCTCATATAGAAAAAAAAGAAGCTTTTAAGAGTAATGGAAAGAGGCTCAATGGATATAATCAGGGAAAAATTAAACAACTGATCTATTAACAAGGAAGGAAGGAAAGAAAGAAAGAAAAAGAAAACTTTGATTTGTATGAGCATATGAATACATACATTAACTGAATGATTGTGCATATAAATTGTACTGTATAATGTGATCAAAGAAAGACCAAGTTAATAAGGTATTAATTAACTCCAGTTGCAGGTGCAGATGTGGTCATAATGTCAGTTGTTTTAAATGCATTGTGGATTATTACTTGCTCTACACTGTATTTGCTCTCACTTTTTCTTTTTTTTTCTTCCCTCTGTGGCCTTGCCAAATAGAGCCTGTAATAACGTTGTAAGAGAAGTTGACTAGTGGGCTGTACAAATAAAACAGCTACACATGTGGACACAAAGGGCTTAAAGGAAAAGGTGAAATAACATTATAGGCAAATATAAAAACATATTTGCAAAAAAAACAAAAAAACAAAAAAGTTTGTTTTGGCATTTCTGCTTTTATTTGATAGTTGCAGTAGAGAGAGACAGCAAAGGCACGGGGAGAGAGGATGAAATGCAGCAAAGGGCCTGGGCTCAGTTTTGATCCCAGGCGGCTGCAGTAAGGGACTCAGCCTTGAAAAGTGGTACACACTCTACCACGTGAGCTACCAGACCGCCTCAAATATAACAACATATATGGACTCAATGACATTGTGTCTAACTAAGGCCCAGGAATTCAACCATTTCAATATTTGTAATGAACAGATTCAGATCAACAGAACTGTTTATCAGTAAAACCGACAAAAAATACCTGCAAATTAGCAACACAGACTCACATACACAGCATGCACAAACATTTCAGTGTCTACCTCAAATGCAGGCCTGAAAAAGGAAACAATGGGTGAATGGTTAAAGCCTGTTGTTATTTTATCATGACTTGACAGCAACACAGGTACACAATGCACTTGTAATCCACCCTCTAAATATTTGATGCTTTGCAACCTAACTTGGGTTGGCAGCACATGCCCCCACAACACATGCAAACACACACTTGTATGTATGTATACAGGTATACACATACGGACACACCTTTTTTGGCAGGCTCTGTCACAGTCCCTCACCTGCACTCCTAGCCTGGATTGGGAATTAGGCCACTTCCACTCATGAATTTTTCAGTAGAAATGACAGCCATACGCAAAGCTGTTCCTGTCTGGTCTGTTCTCTTCACTTCCGTTGTCCCTTTTAACTTCTGGTCTTTTATTAAACTACACTCTTGCTGTTCCCCGCTCTAATTTTCCTCCCGTATGCTCTTCACACAGTCGTCTCTCTCTCTGTCACTTCTCTCATCATCTCATCTCATCTGTTTCCATGCTTTCTTCACTTCCACATCCGTGTTCCTTCCCTGCACCTCCTCGTCTTCACTCTCCATTAAATTGCCTCTTACAAGAGACGGAGTCCATGGTATACGATCACACTCTCGTCTATATATGTATGAGGATGAGAGACGAAATTCTGTGATTTGAAGTGATTTGATGTGCCGCACAAAAGTCTCATCACCTGCGAGCTACCGCTTCTACCAAGCCGCGTCCTTGTGAGCACTTTGCCAAGCTTCAGCTCGAGTGATGATGCTTTCGAATCAAGAGAGCTCACGGTTCTCTTCAAGGATCCCCAGCTTGTCCTTGGTTTGCAGTGGTTTCATCACATAGCCTGTTGTTTGTTTGTATGCATGCATCCTAATGCTCGAGAGTTTATGGTTCTGCGTTCTTGTTGGAGCTCACATTTTGCTAAATAACATGCGGCATGCCCTATTAGCTCTGATGCACTGACATTTGCTTTTGGTAGATATTTTAGATGCAGAACTCACTCCATGCTACAGAAGAGGACACACTGAGTTACACAAGACAACTGAGGATTTTTTTTTTTTAACCAAATCAGCAATTCCTTACAATAATGGCTAGGTTTTGCAATTTCTTTTTTTTTAATGACCCACTTGTTTACCACAAAATAGCCTTTTAAACACTTCAGACAAGCCCTCAAATGATTTCAGGCGCTGCAATTTTCACAAATAACCACGTTTATTGTCGTTTAATGTCTTACCAAACTGGGTTTCAGCAGATTGTTGCAGCTTTTACTCTTAGCGTTTGTTGGTCATAACACTCTTTTTGACAAATAACAGGCGATGATTCATCACAAAATAGAGGGATATTGGTCTTGTAGGGGTACACAAGCTAGTGTATTTGGCTTCCATGCAAATTCAACAGAACAGACAGAAAGACCTTGCCCCTTGCCACTGGGCTCGTGTGTGCGTCTGCCTGTGTGTGTGTGTGTTTGTGTTCCAGGGGAGGTTTTTAACCTGAGTGTTGTAATGCCTCCACTGTGGTTGTCTCTCTGCGGTGTGGCCATCTGTTCAGTAGCTTGATCCAGCACAGGATAGCTCTTCCTCTGTCTCCTCTGTTTCTCCCCCCCTCTCTCTTTCTCTCTTTCTGTGTCTGTCTCATTCTCTGCCATTCTTTCTCTTACCTCTTTCATTATCTTTGTTTTTTGCTTCTCTTTTCTTTTTTATCTCTTTGTCTATCCATTTTGCCCTCTGTCTCTGTTTGTCCTTTCCCCACCCTCTCTCACTCTCTCTTTCTCCATTTGTCACTCTATTGATCTCAAGAAGAGGAAGAGAGGGAGAAGGGGAGAGAGAAATGAGGAGGGATGATTTAGAGTGTGGCACACACACGCACACACATACACACCGTTCCCCCAAGACAGACAGACAGACAGGGACCAAATTATCCCTGTTGCGTGGAGCATGAAATTAGCAAGTAGCTCAGTGTGGCAGCATTAGCATGGCTGTTAAAGGGATACTGTGACATTTTCAGTTTCTGGCCGTTCGTTCACTTCATCAGCCACTTGTCACAAAGTAGGATCAAAAACAGGTTTTCTGTTGTTTTTTTTTTTTTTTTTTTTTTTTTCTTCATACAAGTGGCTGAATTTACCAAGAGAATGGCTGTTAGTGTTACCACAATGTAAGATAAGATAAAATATATTGATCCCTTTGGGGAAACTTGTCATTACAGAAAGACTAGAAGACTATCAAAGATTAGGGGCTTGGAAAATGAGAGTAAACAAACAGTAAAAAAAAAAAAAAAAAAAAAAAAAATGAAATAAATAAATTAAATTCAAATTAAAGATATTGCCTCTAGGATGCTGATAAAAGTTTTAAGTTATTTGTCCATGGTTGCTAGACTGAGATCCCTATTAATATGTCTATTTATATACTGACAGATTTGTAGCTGTGTAGACATAAAACCAATGAGTCCTGTGTAAAAGTACAGTTTCATGTGCACCAGATAGCCACAACCTAACACTTGATAAAGTGATATAACACTCAGCATGGCGGCATTCACCGTTAGAAAAACCACCCAGTAACTTGAAGGGCACAGGTTATCTAATGCAGGCGTCTACCTGCTCTGTGGGTGCTTCTCTTGGGTGCACCGTCCCCGTCTCGGGTGCCCCCTTGCCTCAGAGGGATATGCAAAAAATCTGAAATCCTTTGTTCCCTGAAGAAGCAGATAGTGCTTGCCACCATATCTCTTTAAGAAGGAGAATCACTCTTCCCTCACATTGCCCTGCTTGACAATTGGGCTATTACCACCATAGAGATGTATGATACGGAGGAAATAGCTGTTGTTGCAGTGGGAGAAACCCGCGGCTGTGGCACTTAGGTGAGCCATTTTTAGGGACATGAATTTCTTTGACAGATAGTATTGTATTAATCAAAAGCCAATGATTCCTCTTAAATAAAACTAAGTGAGGAATGTGCTAACAGTTTGAAATTTAGTGCCTGAAAAGGAAGTAGATGAAGAAAGCGCTACAGGTGACCAAAAAAAATGGAAAATGCACCACCTGGGTGCTGCGAGAACAGTGAAGTTTTAATGAGGTATTGCACATGTTTAACTGGACAGGTTGACAGTGTACATCTTCAAAAGTAGTAAACGTAACTAAACAAACATGACATGCTTCAGCCCCACAGTTTCTCCTCAGGTTTAAAGCTTTTCTGTTCTTGCAGCATCCACGTAGCTTGCTTCCTATGTGGATGTCGTTTTTGTTCACTGTAGTAGAAGATATTCAGTTTAGTTTGTGACCTCAAGTGGCGCTACAGTGCACACTAAGAACATTAGATGTTCTTCCAGCACACCACAAGCATAGGGGTGACAAATTACACATGCCAATGTAAACAATGCAGCATTAAAAATAAGGCTTTGTAATTGTCTCATAAGGTAAGAAATGCATTAGACATGTCGGCCTCTAGGACACACACAGTGTGTTTTGGTTAGAAATTATGAATGTAAATAAAACTGTGTGTGTGTATGTAGCAGAGTCAGTGATCGAGCTACACTTTCGTTATTGCATCATCTCATGCACACTTGTAGCACTGAACCTGAAAAACATTTACCTGCCAATTGCATAAGTTAAAATAACTAAGAAATTTACACAACTGCAGAGTTTTAGGTTAGTGTGTTTGTGTGTGTGAGTGTGAGAGAGAGACAGACAGAGAGAGAGACAGAGAGAGGGATATTGTGTGACTCTCTCTGGGGGGATAACCCCTGTCTCTGTCCTGCCTCCATATCTGTCGTGTGTCGTAATGGTTGGCCCCGTGGTCGCTCCAAACAATAAGACAGGCCCGTGTAGACCGGACCTGGGTCACACATACACAAAATGTTACTCTCACACACAAGTGCACACAAATTCCCCCTGTCTTTCCCTCTCTCACACACACTCAAACACAACCTGGTGCGGGCATCAATAATTCATCCTCTCCTTCCTCTATAAATGCTCACCGCCCCCTCTATCTCTCTACCACTCACTGTGTCCCCTCTCCCTACATCCCTCTTTCTTACTATATATCTTTCTACTTCACCTCCTCTTCAACCCACGCTTTCTATCCCTCTCTTCCTCTGCAGTGATTACCGAGACTTCACCTCATTTTTTTTTCTCATCTTGTTTCTCTCCTTACCTCATTGTGTCTCTTTATTTTGGCCCTGCAGAATTCAGTCTTCAGTTTTTTATGGTACGGTGTAGTTGTTGGTCTCTTGTTGTTTTGAGACTTGAGTTTAGACTGCTAGCTTTTTACTTTTTTTTTTTTACTTTTTTTTTTTTTTTTTTATTATTTTAATAAGATGGGGACTTATTTGTATTATTACACTGTTTGACCATGTCCTATGTTGATGTATAGCTTAATTCTCTTTCTATTTTATCACCACCATAGTAGTAGTAGTTGTAGCAGTAATAGTAGTAGTAGTATGTTAAATATTGATAACTGAATGGGGCACAGCAAAATAGTACAGTGAACTTTTTTTTGATAATAACTTTGTGAATGTAGTGGTTGGCCCGATTATTCCAGGACTATAGTGCAGTGTAAAGATTTGAAAGTTACCCGTCTGGCTATAGTTGTTTTGATACAGCTGTATTTCTTGAGATGATCTCTCTGGGTGGGCCACTAAACTTCTGAAAAAGGATATGAGATTTGAACTTAAGACATTTGTCATTTGTTTTTGTCCATTTCATACAACCCATAAACACAGTGTAGACACCTGAAGTGGTGGGTGATTTTTGGCGCTTTTTCACACACACACACACACACACACACAAAATACACAAAACAAATACATAAAGTAGGGCTATTTGTTGACCACATCAGGGAGCCACAGTGGACTGAATTCATTGCCAGTAGAAACTTTGAATTTTGTTTGTGTTTGTGCCAGTTTTTGGTCGATTTGAATTAACTTGATCTTTGGTCATTTAAAAAATAGCCAAGAGCAAGACATTCAAATGGGGAAGCACTCAGGGACAAAAATAGCCTAAACACAGCCAATGTTTCCCAGAGCCTTCCTCGGGCTATGCTGGTTTTCTCCCTGCGTGTGCTCTCTCATTTGAGTGGCTTGAGCTCCTGCTTCCTGCTGGGAATGTGCCGTGGCCTGATACTTGTTAATCAGTTTTTCAGGGCTGGAAACAACAAAACCAGGTCACATAGTCAGTCATCTGACATGGCACGCTCTCTCAAACTAATGACAACAGTGGTACGATGAACAGTATGTTTACAGTTCTTTGTATTGTGAAAGCAAAATACAAGTTAGAATATAAACCTTATCTATAATATGTCATCCAACCTTCTCTCACTTTGTTTTCTTCACATGAGGAATCGTGTCATCAGTCATTTGGCTATTAGTTTGCAGTTGTTTGTGCTGACAGTGCAGCAGCACACAAGTCCTTTTGTTGAGCTATTAATCCCAAACCTTTCACTTATTCAAAGTAAATGGTGTGGGGGGTGTATTTTATATTGATGTTACAGTCAGGAATGTTACTATCAGTTATTTACACCAGCATGTTGCAGTTGCCACTGAGACATGGAGATCATTTTATGGCAAGCTCCGAGGTAAATAAGTGAGAGGGGGTATTTTGCTATTGTCAAATTGATAAATTAACTGTTGGTTTCAAATTGACAGTTCCAGCTATTGAGGTCACTGCCAGCCGCACAGTGTCAAACCACTGTTTGTGTTGCATGCGAGAGGTGCTGCAGCATAGTCAGTGGCAGCTGGCAGCTGGCAATATCCAACCAATAGACATAACTTTAAAGCTATGAATTAACAGCTTGGTTTATCATGATCAGATTTCTCTAAAAGCTGTACGTTGGGTTTGTTTACATGCAAACAGATAATACAACAGCTGCTCCTACTTTAGATCTATCCATCCTACAAACCGCGGCCTACCCAGCGCCAAATGTCCTGGTTGTAACTTTTTTATAGTAGCACTATGGAGCTGAACAGCATCTGTGCAATGTTTTCTTCACCGTGAGGTTTCATACTGCAACATAAAACATAAAAATTTCCCTTCCCTGATACATTGCAACTGAAGTCATCATACCTGCATTGCACACAAACTATTCCACAAGTGGCTCAGACAGATGCATCAGCAAATGTATTGCTGATTGGCGGCCAGGATGATAACTATTGCCCTACCCTTGCACACACTCGCAGACACACATTGGGAGCAGCAGGACAAGCACAAGTACCAGGAGATGTGCAGTTGTTCATTACAGACTATCTACCTAATTGTTACATCAGTTTAAAACCGCTCGTTCATCATGTTACATCACTCTACACCACCATCACCTTTCCACCTTGTCTGAAGTCGGCTCGTCAGAGCCTCGGATTAGTCTCACGTCAGGCTGGTTTGTTTTGGGGGGATGAGACATTTTGACTAGTCAGACAGCCAACGCAGCACTTTAGAGACGCTGTGACATTGCAATGCTCTTTCTCTCTCTTTCTCTGTCTCCCTCTCTGATTATATCTTTTTCTCTCCCTCTGCCTCTCTCTACCTTTCTGTCTCACTCTCTCGCCTTTTCTCCCCCCTCCCCCCTCTCCCCTCACCTCCTTCTCATGCTCCCTGCTCTTTCTCTCTCGCCACCTCTTCCCCTCTCCTCCCATCATCTCCTCCTCCTCCTCTCCCACTCTCTCCCTCCTTTGATCAGTAGCGCTTGTCAGTCAGCGTCTCGCCTGTCTCTGCCAATATGGCTGCCCTGACACAAGGGGGGTGGAGGACCAAGCATAACAATGGAGGAGGAGGAGAACGGGAGAGACAAGTTTGACGGAGTCACCTTGACTCTCATGACAAACTTTATTTTGCGAATAATAATTATGAGAAGGCCTTGAGCTGAAGCAGCAGCGGTGGATGGATGGAGCAGGAGAGAGAGAGACAGTGTCAGAGTGAGAAATGAGGGATGGAAATAGACAAAGAGAAAGACAGATGGGTGATAGAAAAGAGAGTAAGCACAAATGGAGTTATCGGACATATTTATTTTTAATTAACCTGTCGACCCTTACATTAAGTATTCATTTAATCAATAATCAAGAACACATTTTTACAGCATTTCAGTTTGACCAAGATGAGGTCAATTTTTCTTTTATGCTAGAATGTTACTTTTAGCTAACTAGATGCAGTGGCACAGGGGTTTTGCATTTTAAATGCACTGTCATGTGAGTCAAGTTGTGCCAAACTACACATTTGGTTATTTTTCTTCTTCCATCCTTCAGCTGCCAGAAACTGATTGACTGACTGAGCAGGGGAGTGTATCATATATACTGTCATTACTTTGACTACTATTCTTGCTGCAACCAAGGGAGGCAATCGATTTCTTAATACATCCACAGAGGCAGTTCTTTTTCTTACTCGCCAAGTTAATGGCGGATCGCCCATGGAAGGGATTGGTGACAAATCAAAATGTAGGGATTACCTGAAAACAGAAATTGTTAGTTGATGAAGAAAAATCTCTTTCCAATTTAATGAATATTCCTGGGAGACTGAGAGATGTTTGATAGACACTTGATGAAGGAGACAGAAGGGTGGATTGTGAGAGCGGAGGATAGATGAAAAAGAATGATGGAGAAGGAGGGAGGTAGGCCTATGGAAAGAGAGATGGATTGAACTGGATTTTAGGTGGGGAAAAGAGTTTTTCAGTTCCCACAAGTTCACTGGTGCGCTCACACATGCACTCATACACATATAAATTCATAGAAGAAAGGAAATTAAAAGTCTGCGATTCTTTGGGGGCCGAATGCCAGTCAAATACTGTCTCATCTCTCCCTTTATATGCCTGTGTGTGTATGCGTGTGTGTGTGTGTGTGTGTATCTGTCTCAGTTGTTCAGATTGGAGCTGCAAGGTTAGTCCAACAAGCCAATCACCTGCCAGTTTACACCGTGCTACGCTTCACTGTTCACAAACAGTCTTTTTTTTTTCTTTTTTTTTGCTTCTTTAGATGCTCTCTCTCTCTCTCTCTCAGTCTCTCTCTCTCTCTCTCTCTCTCTCTCTCTCTCTCTCTCTCATATACACACACACACACATATTCTTTTTCTCTCTGCTGGGAAATACTGAAAATTGGTTTGAATGAGAGCTAAAGAAAGGGAGAAATCGAAACCAAAGGTGCCACTTGGCAAAGGCAGAGGGAGGGAGGCCCGTTCCATATAGAAAGACTGAGTTTAGGAGACAGAAACAACCACTCAGTGAGGAAGGGAGTTTGATATATTTTATTTTATTGCTGCTATATATCTCTCCTTCTGTATCTGTCTGTGTATCCATGTTTCCTTGCTTCCTTCCTTTCTTTGTTATTGTTTCCTTGAGGGAAATTCAATTATCAGCAGAATTGCAGCAGCTGTAAATTTTTTGAGAGTTGATTCTTGGTCTCACTCTTAAAATGAAAGCAGACATTACGGATAGAGAAATGCTGCACCTTCTTTCAAATACTAATTCTGTATATCAGCAGTCTAATAGCCAAATACGAGCTAAATAGTATTAAACCTTGGCATGTGTGTCTAGCCTTAGGCTATTTACTAGCCTGGCTCACCTGTGCCATAGGGAGTACAAGGTGGAATATGGAAACTGAACATTTTGTGTGTGTGTGTGTGTGTGTGTGTGTGTGTGTGTGTGTGTGTGTGTGTGTGTGTTCGTGTGTGTTCGTGTGTGTGTGTGTTCGTGTTCCAAACCCCAAGTGTATTCACTGTGTCCAGGGTTGTGAAATTTCTGTGTGCTGGAATGCAGCACTGCCTCTTTATGGCCACAAACTATCAAAGTAGGCACATCAGAAAGCACACTTGGAGAATTATTCATGAATTTATGCTGCTGCTGCTGTGTGTTTGCTTGTGTGTGCACATGCATGTTCGTATGGAGGCGTATATGTGTTAGACCACCCAAGTACATCTGTGTGGGTGCCTTTCAAGTAGTGCACTTACATACACAATTGCATGAGTGGTATTCCATTTTTTTTTTTTTTTTTTTTTTTTTTTTTTTTTTTTTTTATGATTTTGAACTAAAATAACATATGTGGCTAACCAAATACCCCAGACAGGCCTGTCAAAATGCATTCACCGAGACACACATATATGTACTTTTGACAAACGGGTCCCACATCTAAGGAACATATACTTCTGAGTTGTCTTCAGTCAGTTGCTTTAAAAGGCCCTGGTAATTATCCCCCTTATGATAGTGCTCTAAAGAAGAACGAATAGAGCCAGGAACATCTCATCCTTTGTCTTTCTCTCTCTTTAATTCCCCTGCTCATTTCCAAGTCGTAAAAAAAGTGAGCTGGGATACATAACGAGGGGCTGAAATAAAAGCTCTGCAAAGAAGAGGGGATTTGTATCTCTATTTCTCTCTCCTGCTCGGTGAATGTAAATTTTTGGATTGTGACAGACAAATGCTTTATATGCTGTTTTTCATCTCTTTCACCCTCTTCTTGTGCATGAAACAGACTAAATGTCTCATGTGAAAATGGTCCTAAATCTTTCTCAAACAGAAATGTGATGAAGTGGGAGAGCTATTTGAGGTGATTTGGATGCATTGTGTTTCTCGCCTGGCAAAGTAGGTCGGTAATGGCTGTTCATTACCAAGTTTCACTTTTAAGTGGATCCATAAGCCTCTGTTTGTGCGATATAAAATAACTGTGATTGAGGCAAGACAGTTGTTTTATTTCTGACATGTTACTCAGGGCTTTTGGTATCAGTCTCGGGTGAAGTCTCCAGCACTTATACTCTGTTTTAGCTCGGTATTGGCTCCCAAGCTTTCTTAGCTAGGACACTTTAATAAGTTCTGAACATTGCATTCCTTTAGGGTAAAGCGGCCTTTAAAGCCATGAGAAGACTGCATTTATGCAGTATCACAATATTACAAAATCCAAGGTGGCATTTGGTTTCCTGTCAAGATATTGATAGAAATTTTTTGCCCAACTCTACTCCAAAATGGATTCACTTTGTTTAAAATTTGCAGAGCTGTGATACTCCAGAAGATCCAGTAATGAAAACCACTCTGCTAAACTTTGTTCTTTATTTCTTTCTCCTTCCTTCTTTCTGTTTCCCTCCCTGTGACACCCCCTCTTCCCCCTCTCTCTCCCCTCTCTCTCCCTCTCTCTCTCTCTCTCTAGGCTGAACCAGAGGGTTTCTCTCATTTTCACCTGTACGTTTGCGCGGCCTTCCTGGTTCGGTGGAGGAAAGAGATTCTGGAGGAGAGGGATTTCCAGGTAATGCACGCACACGGACACAGGGGGCACCGTCTGCCTTTATTTGGCTACTTACAACTGGGACTCACAGACTGGTATGCACACATATGGTACATACATATACAATGTCCATACAATCACTCATACATGCATGCACTCACAACATCCATGTTTGTACACCCGGCTGGTGGTGTTCATTTACATAGCCTCCACACACAGCAGACTTGTGAACACACACACACACACACACACACACACACACACCAACAACACAAACACTGTGTCCCTCTCCATTACCTCTCTGGTCATTAACTGTGAGGATCAGAGGTGGTTGTGACTGCATTAGTAGATGACAGTAGCCAGCTGCTGGAAGGTGACTTTGGTAGCCGGCTCACTGGGGGACTGGGCTTCTTGCAGTAGTAACAGTCTAGTATCAACGCATGAAAACATCTGCTGTAATCATCTACTGCTACATTATCTTCTTTTCTCTTTTTTTTTTCTTCTCTCCCCTCTCTGTAATTTATCTCAGTTTCTTTTTTTATCTGTCCCCTGATGTCTTCTTTTCTCAACTCAAATATTCTTGACTCACATGGTCTCGCATCTTCTCAGACCCTCTAAAATTTTGTTTCTTGTCTACTTATCTGTTCTCAACCCTTCCCTGCTCTGTCTTTTTCTTCTGTTGGCCTTTGATCTTTTCACATTCCCTCTCATCTCATCTTTTCCCTATTCTGTTCTATTCTGATCTCCTCATCTCTTGTCTTTGATTTTGTCTTGTTCTTTTCTGTTCTCTTCATGCTTTTCCCTATCACATTTTCTCTTTTGTAATTAATTTTTAATTAATGCAACAACACGGAAGAAACAACAAAAAAATACACAGCTCAGCACAGATGGAGAGTGGTACAAACTAGTAATGTAGACTACTGTTTTAACCAGGTGGTTTCTATGAGGTAAGATCATTCTGCCAGGCCTGTTTAATCTCCAGATGTAGCAGTTAGGGGTTCAGTGTCTTGCTCAAGGACACTTTCACTTGCTGTCCAGAGGAGCCAGAGATCTAACCAGGAACCAGGAATGCCCTAAATTTCAGGGGAGAATCCCTGTAATAAAAAAAAAAAAAAAAAATCAACAACTTAGGCTCTGTGGGATCAATATTGGGCTTCCACAGCTTGCAGAATCAGTCTGCCTTGGATTGTAATATACAAGTCAGATATCCCAGATATCCAGTTCATTAATACTTAATGACAGCCTCTAACAGATGGGATCCTGTCATTGATTTACTGAAGTGAAATATTTTTCCATGGTTCGAGGTTATATATATATAATATAGGTGTATCTTGCCTGCTGAGGTTCCATGTCCGTGGAAATTCCTAAAATTAAGGATGGCGGATCCATGTCCATTTCACCCCCGCAGGATTGTCTTAGTGTCTTGAATAGTCTTTCTCCAATACCTCTGCAGTTTGTCTCTTTCTGTTTTGCACTGATGGCATTGACGTGAGGAAAAGAAGTCAGGCATGTGTGTATAGTCAGGAGAAAAATCCAGTCTTTGTGTGATTTTGAACTGAGTTTTGCACCATTCCACACACAAATAGGTTTCTCATATGCCCAAATACACCGCCATTCATCATGTCCGTCTGAGAGAATTGACGTACAGGACATCCTAGAACTGCCCCCCAATAGTAAAAATAATACCATTTCTACAGAAGATTTCTCTTGATTATTGACTTGGGTGACACTGTTTAGTCTTTCCTCTCATATCTGTAAGAAGCTAACAGAGTCATGTTTTGACAGTTCACACTTTGAAACCAGCCATTCAAAAAGGGATAAAAGAAATTAAAATAAGCAGAATTAAAGCTGAATGTGCATTTACAATACCTCTTTCCTAAAAGCAAACATTTTTATCCTTGCAGGAGAAGTCCAGTTATGCTAGTATAAGCTAAAATGTTAATTATTCAATACCATAAGCTCCCATCCTAAAGTAGAGAGCCTTCCAATATGAAAAATAATAGGCATTATCTTAATACAGCATGTAGGATAAAGTTACTCTGAGCAGACAATAAAGGCTGCCGCATCATCTGGTTTTGTGAACACGCATCTGTGTAACCTCTGTATAGCCAGGTCAAGTAGTGTATATTCCATCTTCATCCTCTTAAGACAGGTCAAATGCCTCAGTGCTGCAGCTGTTATCTTTGGAGTCTCTGGGGCCTTCATGTTTTCCTTGCTTCCTGGCTGCATTCATTCAGAAATTGTGGAAGCAGACCAGTTTTGGTGTCCATGTCAGGCTAATCTAGGATTGACTTCTCGAGAAACAGGGTTAGATCCATCTGTACCATCTGAGAGACGTTATGATGTGCACATTATAGCTGTGGCCACAATTTTCTGTGTCATCCAGATGTGCAGCCATAGCTTACGCCTGCCTCTCCAAATTGTGTCCCCATTGTTTCCGTCATCGCAGTTCTTCTCTCACCTCAGACTCCCCCAACTCCACCGTTTGGGGATGTCCCAGTATTTTAGTGGCTGGTTGTTTTGCCTCCAATTCAGCATAAAGTGTCAGTCACCCTCAGAATAATTTTGCTTTCTTCTGCATTGCTTTTAAGAAGCTTGTTGAATTGCAAGCCAAAGTGTTGCCACTGATAGAAGCATCCTCGTTAGCAGGCACAAGCTGGTGGCTTTCCTTTGAGAAAAACTTAGTAGAGTTCTTCTTCTTTCTAGACATGCTGTGTGATGATCATGAAAAGTAGCTGATGAGACTCAATGTATTAACCCTTACACTTCAACTTGAAACTGTCCTTCTGATCTGATAGTAAATGAAAAATATAGAAAAATACCACACAGCTTGCTGGGACACAGCAGCAGGAGCAGCTCCTTGTATTCTCTAAAGTGTTCTTTCCTCCTTTTACTCTATTTTTGCTGTGTGTATGTGCATGCGTATGTGCACGTGTGAGTTCCCTCAATTGATTTATGATGTGTACAATACCGACTGATCCTGTATTATCTCCCGTACCTCACAGAAACAGGCACATACACAAACACATGCAAAGACACACACTCTCATCTCCGTAGAGTTTTGCCTGCTGCCTGGCTTGCCATACAGACTACCAAGTGGTGTGCCAAGGGCAAAGTATCCATGCTCATGAAGATTAGAGGAGGAAGGGGAGAGAGGGTGAGATATAGGTGAAGATGGGGGAGGGGCAAGGAGAGGTGAAAAGTGGGACGGAGTTTAGGAAAAATAAGAGGAGAGCGAAAATTAGAGCAATAGACAGGGACTAAAAAAACACAGAGCATTATTTCATGGTTTGACACACCGTGGCCCAGCATTGTGTAACAGCAGACTCCTATCTAAGAAATGAATTACTGTTGCAGAAGATTAAAAGACAGGTTTAATGTTAATTAAAAACTAACCGCAGTCATGAACAAACATTCTTTGAAATGGAGCATGAGTCCTTAATACTTTTCATGACAAAAATGTGCAAAGTAATTTTTACTGTTGCACAGATGAGGAAGGAGCATTGCTGAGAATGACACCTTGGATCAAATTGCATAATAGCATAATCGATCTGATTAATATTGCTATTGTGCTTGCTTGTATTAAGTGAAATCTTAGTTCAACTACATTATATTCCTGATTTGGGCATGGAAGCCCTTCTCAAGGACCTCAAAGGGCCACCATACCCAACATTTAGCATACATCACATGGACAGATTGAGGAAAAGAGGAATGAAACAGAAACTGAGGGGGCTATGGTGTAAAGCTTGGACTCTACAGCACTGATGCTCCAGCACACCACTCTTCTGTCATTTCTGCAACCCTCCGCCGTGTGATATATCAGAAGAAGTCTTCAAAAAAGACAGTAGGTAGAGTTAAGATTCCAGAGAACCTGGGTTCTGGATGGGGGCAAGCTAATTAAAGCTGATTCACCCACCGAGTGAGACACTGGAGGCTGTTGGAGCTTGAAGATGAGACATCAAATGACTCATCTGTTCTTACTTTCATACTCTTCTCACCCTCTCTGCCTTTTTCTTTCTATCAAATTCAAACTAAAGTGAGATCATTACTTTTTTTCCATTTCTGACTGAACTAAAGGTGGGAACAGGTTTATAAGATAGATTTCTGTTGCTTACCTCATTGCGGTAGGTCGTGCCTCCTGTTCTGCCTAGCATTTCTGTTTAGTTTGTCATCGTCATTGTAAGACACTGCCATGTGACCAGTTTTGGGAGTGAGAACAAACCTTATGTTGGCTGGAGTTCACTCTTCACTGGAGTTACTCCTCACCAATCCTGTCAACGGTCTTCTGATAGCATCATCAATAAGCAATATTTTATTTGGGATGAATATTGTGAATCAAGTGAATAGTTTTCTACACCTTATACCAGAGTGTCCATGGTAACTTAATGTAAGTTGTCTGAACAAATTCTTTCTTTACATTCTTGACACACTCTTCTTTGTTATAAGTTTATAAATACATTTAACTTCATTGCATAATGCTTGCTGTAACTTTAGCCTTTATCATGGTTTGAAAAGATAACTTTTCACACTATGTACAGGATCCATACTTGAAGTGTTTGTCAGCTCTGTTTACTTAAAATCGGTGGTTTGTGTGCACTGTATGTGCAGCCTAGTGCAGGCTGACATAAATTTGTATTGTGTTTTGTTTACTCTGTTTACATTCCTTTTACGTTTATTATAAGAAATGCATGCTTATGCATGTTCCTGTTTGGTTTCACCTTCCTAACTCAATACGCCAGCAGTGTTGGAGGAAGACATCTCTGGTGGATTGTCTGTAGGAGGAGTTAACTGCCTGTCAAATTATGCTCTGAACAGCGTAAGGAGGAGAGAACATCTCCACTATTGGGTTATGTTCATAAACGGATCATGCATATATGGAGATTGGCATTCCAAAATGAGATGTCCAAAGCATGACACAAATTGTTTACATAAATATATAATATAATTGCTGAGTCCCCTCTCCACACACACACACACACACACACACACACACACTGCCTTCTCCAGTCACGTGCACATATGGACTGTTTAATGGTCATAATGGTTTTCATTGTCATTTTGAAATGACATGAGAATAATACGATACATTTTTCTAAGGTGAACAAACTGTAATCAGATGAAACACATCAGACTCGGCATTTGTGTGTGTTTAGAGATAAAGGATGATAGAGTTAGAAGTTGACTGGGTTCAAATATGTGTAGTGTAGGCTGTGTGGGCTTGAACATTTTGCCTACGCATGTCCAGCTGGTATGATTTAAGAAGCATATTTATGCATATACTGTATGTCTTTATAAACACATTGCTGGCCTTCCTAGCAGGATGGTGTCATCACTGTCGTCCCAAACCCCCACCCAACCACGCAGGCACACACACACACACACACACATATACTCTCTCACACACTGTCATAAGCAGACAAAGCCAAATGTCATCCTGGCGTTTCCCTCTGCCCAATATACAGCAAATGAGCTCTCATTACCTATTTGTTTATGCCTTCATGGGGTGGCAGTTGTCTATGCTTAATGGAACACAGATGTCCTGTGTTTTGTGTGTGTGTGTGTGTGTGTGTGTGTGTGTGTGTGTGTGTGTGTGTGTGTGTGTGTGTGTGTGTGTGTGTGTGTGTGTTTGTCAGGGTGTCAGGGTGTCGGTGTTGTTTAAACTGGATCCATTTAAGTATATAACAATGTTCTGTCTTTTGCAGTAGTAGTACACCAACATATTTTGTATGTATTACACCCAAAACAAGCTTTTTAACAGTTAATTCATGATGGAATGAGCCCATTTATTTATTTTTTAAGCTTTTAGAAAGAATTGCTCTCATTCACAGATTGATCTGCTAAAGGTAATATAAATTATGCAGTCCTTATTAGAATAATGTCCCCCTCCTTCCTTTGCTGTACATTAGCATCAATGGGGAAAGGAGAAAAAAAAGGGAAAGATTTTCTCTCAGCTCCAGTGGTTTAATTCCAAGAGATTTCTGCCTCTGATCCACTGAGCTTGAGAGTTCAAACGTGGGCCTGCCAGGTTCTTAAGGGCCTGTTGAACAGCTCTTATCTCCACACGCTTCACCCAGCAACCCCTACGGCATCCCTCCTCTTTCTTGTCTGTCTCCCTCTCTTTCTATCGCTCTCTCCCTCTCCATCTCTTTCTGTCTTTCTGTGTCTCCATGTCACTCTTTCTGTCCCCTTGTCTCTGTCGCCGCCTCTGTTTCTCTACCACTTTACTGCCTGTCCTTTTCTCTCTCTCTGCCTCTGTCGCTGTCTTTTGTTTCCATGTCTCTCCTTGAGTCGTTCTTTCTTTCTTGATATTATACAAGAGCGAAGGTGTTTTATTAGAAACACAGGGCATTTAAGGTATAGGAAGTAAAAGCAATGCCTTACCCAACCTTAACAGAGTTGTAAAACTCGGTTCAATGTAATCCATCAGTTATTACCTGGTTGTAGTTAATAATACATGCCTTTTCTTTCAGAGTAAAGCCTTCCTATGTCCTCTTGGTTTTTGGATTACTTTACTGGTCAGATAGGCTATATTTTACTCACAATATCATTAATGACTTAAATGTGGTTGTCTTCCATTCAGCATGTGTATAATATATCAAGGAAGTAAGAGAAGATACTTTTGAAAAGTTTTTGTAGTCATGTTATTGTATATTAAAGTGACTCTAAAAGAATACAGTTGCATTTTTTCATCCAGTTGCAATGACAGCGTACTTGCCAACACCGCACACACACTCACATAACATAAGCACATGCAAACAAATATAAATTGTGCACACACACGTGCAATCACACATAACCATGCACACACTGCCCACAGTAAAATGAAGGCCTCTAAATTGTGCTCATCAATCTACTCATTATTACATTGAATTGCCATTTGAGTTTGCTCAGGCCTGGAGGGAAGATAGACTGGCAGCAGCTTGTTAGCATAGTACACATGGAACATCTAGCTAGTTTTATTGAGTTTTCGTTTCATAGCTGTGTTTCATTGCCTGTTTCCGTGTATTTATGTGTGTGTGTGTGTGTGTGTGTGTGTGTGTGCGCGCACAGGCAGCACTGTGCAATTCCTGGTAATAGTGCCAAGCGCCTTGTGGTCATACTTGGATTGATTGTGAGCATTCATTTTGGTCTGCGCAGAGTTCTTGAGGCATGGGTCCTACTTTTGATTCATACACACCAAGAGAGATTAGTCAGAATCTGCTAATGTGCATGGTTTGCTTGAGTTCAAGGTAAGCCAGATGTACGCCCATTGTGTCAGCAGTGTTAGATATTTGTTGCATCTTTTATGGATAAACAAATCTGCATCCTGCCCTGTCGCTGCCTTTTCTCTTGATGAAGAGAAGGCTTCTGGCAGGGCACATAGCAGTATCTCAGATACTGTAGTGCTTAATAGATTTGGTTTTGGCCTTGGGTTTATGAAATGGAGTGATATGTTTTTAGGTGCTCAGGATGAGAAGCTCTATAACTCTTTTGCAATGTGCACTGCTTAGGATATTACAGGATGTATTGTTTGGGCTGTGCAGGACTCTTCATCAGGGAAATATTGTACTTATGTTTTTCATATGTGGATGACATTTTATTAAAAATTCACGACCCCTTGTCATCAACCACATCTGTAGAAAGAAGCTGTAACTGCATATTGCAAGTGTTACTAATATTTTGTAAGTTAGGTACATGTTGGCGGTACAGTGCACAAAAGTGAAGTAGTGTTGTGTAAACAAATGAAGGCACATGTTACCACAGCAAAGACATTCAAATTTTCAATAAACAAAATTTTAAAAAGTAGTAGGATTTAGAAATGTCACGATACAAAAATTGTGATAGTTGATATCAATATCAGTTCAATTTCATGATTCTCGATATCTGATTGGATATCACAATAAAAACAGAAATCCCATTCAGCACTCCTTTATTTAAAGATTTTGTATGAACATTAGCAAATAAACATAAGCTGAATGTGTCTGGTATTTAAACATACATTACAATAAAAATACAGATGTGCAACATTGGCCAGGACCGCAGCAAAATACTAATACAAAAAATTTAGGAAGTATATGAAATATCCAGCTGTAACAATAAACATCGCAACGATATGATTATGTGCTGTCAGTTTGGCCTGCAGTCCTTTAAACATGACTGTCCCAGGGTTTCAAAATCCAGACTAAGGCTACATTAGAACAAAAGCACCAGTTTATAGAGTGAGGGCTCAAGTTCTGTAAGCACCACTGACACTAGTATTGGCATTGTTTTACAGATTTTTCAGGGTGCTGTTTTGTAGTTCACAGGTTCAAACACCATCATAGTCGACATGGGCATCGAGAGCGATGCACGCTGTCGAGATGTTTTTGAGCGAGGCACTGAACCGCCAGAAGCTGCTTACTCAAAATAAGTCACTCTGGATAAAGGTGTCAGCTAATTGTCTATAATGTAAAATGTAGAAGAGGAGCGGCTGCATGATAAAGTGTTAATGAGTCACATGGTTGTGGCCCTAAGAGAAAAAGGGAAAAAAATGAATGATTTATTCTCATTAATAGTTTTAATTAAAAAATACATGCAGAAAGTAATTTAAAAAAAGGATAATTCATTCATTGTTATCAAACTCAGTAAGGAGAATAATTGTCATTAGTGTTAGTGCGTGAATCTCCTGTCCTGTTTGTGGGATTGGATTGGTTAAGCTGCTAAATGAAAAGCAGGAGCTGGCACTCCCCAAGCAATCTTCACTCCACCGTTCCACCTCAGCTCCCTCACTACTGCTTACTGCAGGCCTGGGCCGCATGGATAAGTCAACACACACACACACACACACACACACTCCCAAAAACAGGCATACACACACCTACACGTTTTCATGCATTTTCTCTGTCACTCGCTCATACACTCACAACAACGCAAACATGCACATAAACAATCACCTTCTCATGCACACAGGCCAGCATCCATTTTTTTTTTTCACACATGCATTGACTACCTGTCACACACACCCACACACACACATGCATGCACATACACAGTAATGGAAGCACGGCGAGATTTTGCGCAGCAGTGTTGGTGGCACTGCTGTTTTTTGGAAGGGTAAGCACACTCAGCGCCATTTCGCATTAGTCTGCACCTCCAGACACCAACAGAGCCACTGCAGAGCTGCCTCTAAATGACTATAAATGTGAAAAGCTTTCTCTGGTTTCTAAGCCTGCATATAGTGTGCTGCTTGAATATAGAGCTGTACCTGGGCCAGAGAATTTGACGTTGCCCTAGTTCAAACTCGAAAAATCTCAAAGTTCAACTTCAGCAAATAATCATGTTTTTCAGTGACATTTTCAGCCGCAGCTATAGCCAAGCCCCAGCAGCCAGAAACTCAGGCAGACCAGAATTCTTGTTGGGTTTGAGCATAAATGTCTTCTTGTTATGTAACTTAGAAAAAAAATGGATCATTATCACTTGGGAAATTTAACCATTTTGCTATTTTCCTCTAAAAATGACAGCCTTCTAAATTGGCGTCTGCGCTCATTTTCTCATGTGTAGAGCTGGCAAAGCATTCAAAAGCTTAACATCTCATTTTACTGCCTGAGAAATACTGGCTGCATGTTGCACTATAGGATAAATTGGAAGGGCTTTTTCACTTTGTTCCAGGCAGTGACCATCTTTGTTCACCAATGTTTTTTTGTTGTTGTTGTTGTTGTTTTATTTTCCCACTTTGTTCCTCTATTTCTCATCTTGTCAGTATTGCAATGGTGTTGGGTGCTGGACCAATGCACTTGCACTGTCTGTAATGTCTGGATCACTTTTCAATTTGCAGTCCTGTTTTGCAGATTGTGACATTTCTGTACATTCTCTGCTCATTAGTCAGGGCATATGACGCATTCTCTGTTCTGTGGTACCATGTGTTTTTATGGACATCTATCATATCGCTGTCTGCACATTCTACACGTCATCGACATCAAGTCAGTTCACTGAAAATGTACTGACTGACATCAGTGCCTTGTACTGACCTTGAGTACATTACGTGCAAAATTTGCAGTGGTGGTGCACCTCTAAACTGAGATTACATACTGCTACAGCTTGATATTTTCATTTTTTCCACTGTTGTTATTCTCTTTTCATAGTTAATTTTTATATCGTACATATACTGCATTTTTGCTAAGCCTAATAGTACTGTAATCCATTTTTGTCCCCATACCCCTCATTGATACATTGTACATAACATGTTGTGTTAACATGTATGAGATAGATAGATAGATAGATAGATAGATAGATAGATAGATACTTTATTCATCCCGAAGGAAATTCACAGTTTTCATCCACAGATTACAAGATTAAATAAATTAAAAAAATAAAGAATAAAATATGACACTAGAGATCTAAGTACCCAATGTGCAAAAAACCGTGTGCATAGATGTATACAATGTGCAAATTTAGAAAGAAATTTACAGTATAAACAGATGATAAATAGCAGCAAGCAATATAAAAACTATAAACAAGGAATATATAAAAAATAGAAATATGAACAATTTAAACAGCAGAGGAAAATAACCTAAACCTGAGATGTTTGCGTAACTGCCATTTTCTCTGTTTTTAGTGCAGCAGTGACCCAGTTTCACCAAAGATCAATCAGTTTAATCTGATCTTATAACCACTGTAGTATAATTTAAAAACTGTTGTCAGTTTTATAGTTAGTGAATAATAATTATTGGGCTGATGAGTGAATGGCAAGTCTGGCACAAAAGCTTCCATTATATTTGCCATATTCCAGGATATTATTACATATTTCCTGTGGTGTTTAGTTCCCACTGGTGTTTATAAGTCAAGCAGGACGAAATATGTGTGTTGCACTCGTTTGCAAGGACATGCCCATGTGCGTTCATGCACAAATAAAAACCAAGAGCATGCTTGGTCAGCATGGATTTCATGGCTACCGGCGTAACCTCCTGATCGCAGCTATCTAATGTTGTTTCCCTGAGATTTCATTACAAAGCGCCATTGAATAGCCCCCATCCTGAGGAAACTCAATTGGAGAGTTAATGTGAGGCCAAGCGGTTATGTGGATGCAAAGCTATTAGTTCTGTGTAAATGGGAGCTCAAGAGTGTCACTACACTTTTCTCCCAGACAAGGAAGAGAGCTATGGCGGGAAGGAGACACAGATATCCGTTTTTACTTTAATTAATGGTCTGTGTGAAACTGTGGACCTGTGTAAATGTCAGTCTGTGTCCTCAGGTCAGTTGTGTGTGGAGAACGCCGTGGGTTAGTCTGCCTCATCAACAGGGAAGAGGAGGGCACTGCCGAGGAGCGCGGGTGCTCTGGAAATGTCAGCGTTATTTCAATCACAGTGAAAAGGAGCACAACTTTGTTTAGGATTCATTTTATATTATAGAGAAATGTGGCTGCAGTTGGATGAAAACTTCACACACTGGCGAGAAAAGTTGCAGTCCCCTGATCTTTTTTTTTTCCCACATTTTCTACTACGAATTTATTTCAAAAGTCAATCAAGTTGTTTATCCTGCGCTTCTAACAGACACATTTGTCACTAACAGCTTTAGAGAAAACAAAGGGAACAAAAAGGGATGAAAATAAGGATAATGAAAGCAAGAGAGACTTTCAGAAAGCATTTGTTTGGGAGTTATTGTCTGAGTTTGATGCAATACATTCTCTAATGTTGCTCCTTCTGTTTTTATATATTCATTTATTGTTTTCTATAGTGATGGCAGGGTGATTATTTATATTTTGTTTGAAACCTCAGGCACAGGACTCGTTTTATCCTGTGTCTGTGAGAGAGAGAGAGAGGGTGTGCAAGTGTATAACTGCAACATCTGCGCATGGTGTATGCTCACAACTCCCTGTCACAGAAAAATGTGCTTCAGAATAGCTGCAAATCTATCCCATGGCAATGTCTTATTTTACAAATTATATAGGTTATGTGCTCAAACTAATATGTAAAAGGATTAGTATGACGTTGGAAAGGTTTTTGAGTGAGAGGGTAACTTGTTACTGGTTGGCCCAGAGGCCTATTGCATCATGCAGCATTGCGGCATGTGTACTGATTCCTTGTTTCTGCTTGGCATCTGTGCAGTAAAGCTTAATGTGTAATGTATATTTTATTCTTGGTTGTCCCTCACCGTGTACATTCATGCTTGTTTCTGCAGCTGAGCATTCAGATGAGCTTGTTCTCTGCATGCATGTGTGTGTATCACCTGCTTGCACTCGCATGTGTGTGTATGAGCAGCAGCGTGTCCACATTTAACATCCCCATCTCGCAATATGAAGAGGCGGGCATCTCCTCTGATTAATTCCATATTTTCTCTCCATTCATCAAGACAAGGCCGCTTCATTTTCTACCCCAGAACTTCATTCCCGAACTTGGCTTGCATTGAGCAGAGCTTCACAGGGGCTTACAGCCTCCCTGATGGATGGCACTGTAGCCCATAGTGTTAAAAGTGAGACGAGCCCACCCCCGGTAAACAACTTTTAATGATCACCAGGCTGATTGAGTGCTTTGCTTGACGTGGCATATGAATCTTTTTACGCCAGAACAAGAGGGGGAAGACAAAAAAAATGAGAGGAAAACAGAGGAGTTAATATGGTGGAAGTAATTATGTACCCCCCCTCACCCCACCTCCCCTTTCATTCTGTCACATCCTTCCTCCCTCGCTGTCCGTCCACCTACATGTTCTCCATCACTGGCAACTAAAGTTCAGTTGGCAGCCAACTTACGTGGGCTGTGTGCTGAATTATTGTGGTTTTACATTTTGATAGGCAAAACTGCATGGAAAGTCAGCAGTGATCAGTCATGGTGTGCTACTGGCTAGACATAAAGTGTGTGTGTGTGTGTGTGTGCATGTGTGCGTACACGTTGTGTTGAAGGACTGACTTGTGTTCTGCCTCCATTGATCAATGCACAAAAACAGAAGGTTGCCTCTCCCTTTGCCAGTAATCTCCTAAAAGCATTTACCGCTCTCTAAAACAATGGTGGGTGTCATGATTAGCCTGCTGTCAAAGTGCCATTACCAGCATTGTCATTGGCTTGGAGGTTTATCCAAAAGACACAGAAAGATACAGAGAGAAAGATTTTGTTTTTGGCTCTTATTGCCTTCAGACATAACAAAGGCACTCGGGCTCCATCAGCCCACGAGCCAACCGCGTGCCCTCTCACTCAGCTCAGTTAAGACACAAAAATGCCAGATAAACAGTGACCCACCAATAAGAAATGGGCAGAAAGAGGAGCACGGGAGAGGGAGAAATCGATTTCTAAACAAATGAACAGATTCAAGGAGAGGAGATTTTTAGGACAGAGCTGGGTCATGAACTCGGTTAGACATAAATATTGAATTTTGAATTTGAATGCTCTTACACACAGTGGAAGCAAAAACAGCAAAATTCTGCAGTTGGGTTTCTTCAAGGGCCATGAACTCATCATTACGGCGACGGTGACCTTTGTGAACTCAGCAGAGGAGAACAGCCAGCCTGAGCTAAACTGTTACGGCAATATTTTCCTTTGGTGCTGTGTAGTATGTTAAATTTTTTAGTGCACAAGTGCCTGTGATTGGCCTCAAAACTGGCTTGCACCAATTAATTTCAATTTTGAGAATCTTGTCTCAGTATAATCCCTCTCCAAACATAGAAACATAAATTCATCCTCGTGTGCAGAGTCACACCTGTCAGATGTTATTTTGCTCGGTTTAAATTATCAGTATTGAGAATTGGATAAAAAGCCAGAATGCAGCTGCAGACATTGGATGCACAGGGGGCAAAGGTTGGATATTGACTGCCGCTGAACTTTAGTGCAGCTGTGTGTGCTGAAAGTGAAACTGTTCAAGCAGAGTGAAATAACACTTTAAATGCTTCGATAAACAGAAGAAGCATACTGTTTTTTTTTTTTGTTTTTTTTTTTAACTCTGATTCATTCTGGCTGCATTTTTTCAAGGGTTATGAATTGGGCTGATATTGACAGGTATGAATATGGCACAAGGCTAGGGCTGGCTGACTGGAACGATGAACTGTTGAGGGCAAAGAGAGGATTAATCTACATTGATATTAGTGGCATGTCAGCTGACACTGGCCTCTAGATGAACTTGGATGGATGGATGGATGGATAGATGTAGGAAGGTGGATCGATGGATGTAAATGTCACATTTCAGCCTATTCTTAACGTTTCCTCTGTTTCATATTGACACACTCCCCACCCACATACCTCAAAATGCAAACTGTCTGTCTCCTCAGATATTGTCATACTAAAGTTTTATATTGTAACTGATGTCTTACTTTTGTTCTGCCTTAGTAGATTACTTCCAGTTAATGAAAAACATGAAAGATTAATTGTGTGCCCAGTCTGAGCTTCTCTCCACCTACTGCAAGGTTTTCAGGAAATAAAAGAAAGGAAGTGGGCATGAAGAGCAGAGGAGACGAGGGGGCTTATGGTTAGGCAGCATTGACGAGGTGAGGAAGTGGTTGGAGTGTCTCAAATCCACCTTGAAAATGCTTATACCGTTAAAAATGTATTTATTTATTTTTCCTCCCACATACAGTGTTTCTGGAAAGTTTTCCTTGTACATAGCTACATCTCAAAGCGAAAATAAGCTGCTCCCTTTAACCCCTGGAGGGTAAACCGAGCCAGTATTTCAGTATTTCATAGATCCAATTTATAGCTCAAAAAAGAGTTTTTTGTTCAGAGTTGCTTTGTAAAGCTGCTGTTTTGTTGTTTTCATGCGGTGTCAGAAGGGGATTTGAGTATTCAAATTACTTTTGTCCGCACTAAACACCCCCACCTGTTGTCTCATGCATATTGAAAGATTTCCCATCCCCATTCCCATCCTCCAGTCACATCTATTCTCCAATAGCCAGCTTCTAAATATAACCTCTTCCAGATGTAACCACCGCTCTGCTCCTCTTTCTTGTTTTCTCGCTTATTAAAGGGTGACATGACACCATGACCAACTTCGTCCTCCACTGTCTTGACCTGCTGCACGCAAGCCAAACTATCCTCCAACTTTATTCAGCTTAGCAGCAATATTCACCATTCTCAAAACAATATAATATATAGTGTTGATAACAAGAAACTCACTTCCATAAAAACAATACCGTACATGAGCATCAAATCAGCAAATGGTCCATCAGTTGTTTCAGCTCTCTTTCAATATGCTCTGTTTACACAACACATTTTCCACAATAACAAAAGCAGATTATTAAGCCCCATAAGTCTGAACAGTATGGCTGAAGACAATGCTTTTTTATATCAATATAGCAGCATCACAATATGACTCATGTATGTCAAATCTCATGTTTAAGTTATCAAATTAATGTCCATCGCCTCAAACTGAATGGCAATATTAGGTGTGAT